>NC_046184.1:108755184-109070649 GCF_011004875.1 Balearica regulorum gibbericeps
TCCTGGAAAAAAAAAAAAAAAAAAAAAAAAAGTTGTACTCTCTGAAACATGGTATGAATGTTAAAGAAATGTAGTTTATTGTGTTAAGGTTTGAAGGGAAAAAAAATGCGACTTTGTGCTCTCTGAATATTTAACCAAAGGAAAATCTCACAGGACTGTGTCATGTCCACAGTATGAGCTCATCTCCTGTGTTTTATATTTGGATTGCAGGAATGATTCTCTCTCCCAACTTTGTGCATATTTCCTAGTGGAGTATCTTTGCTGTATTTCTTCTTAGTCACATAACGTGTTTTTAATTTTTGCATGCTAATTCTCCCTATTATTTCAGACGAGTATTTTTGTTGATATTTCTTAGCAAAATTTCATCCAGAGTGAAGTAATAAGTCTGTGGTTGTGAGTGAGTTTGTTGTCCTGAGGTGTACAGGGAGGTAACTCTATTGAGTTGCTTAGACTTGTGGTGAATCCACATTTAATAATATTGTTGTAAGTAAGGAATATTTCAGGATCGGGTCCTGCAGGCAGTCAACATGATAAAGAGCACAAATTCCAGTAAATGAACGTGCACATGAGGACCAAGAGTTTTGGAAGTTGTGTGCCGTGTGTGTCATAATGACGTGTGTCATAATGATTTTATTTCCTAGATTTTCTTTTCAGTATTTCAAACTACTACAGCAGTGGGAACTATTTTGTGAATTCTAACTCCAGTATATAAAATAGGTGAAGTCCTCAGAGAACTAGTGTTGTGGAGCCCGTAGAGTCTGGCACGGCTTTTTTGTAGACAGAGTATTTTGAAAGTAATGAAAGCTGCTTTTTTTCTTCGTTTTGGTAAGAAGGTTTTGATGTGTTTGTAAAGCTTAAATTTTGTCAAAGAGGCAAAACCCAGATTGTACATTACTTTTTTAAATGGATTTAAAAAGTAGTGTAGCGTGAAGAGCAACTCGGTCTGATCCCACAGAAAAAAACCCAAAACCCAACAACTGAAAAAATGTGAGGTGTGGGTTTTTGTTTTTTTCCTTCTCCTCCCTCGCCAGCCAGAGCAAACGGCACCATCCCCTCCCACGATTTCCCCAACCTGTTCCGCGGCACCGGGGCCGGCAGAAGGTGCCGAAACCGGCGCTGCCGGGGAGCGAGGGCAGCCCGCCTGCGCGGGGGCCGGGGCCGCCTCTCCCTCCCGGGCGGAGCGGAGCGGAGCGGGGTGGCCGCGCTGCCCGCCCCGCCCCGGTCCCCGCAGCCCCCGCTGGCGGGAGGGGTGTGTGTGGGGGGGGGGGGGGGGGGTGGGGGGTGTGGGGGGGGGGGGGGTGGGGGGGGGGGGTGGGGGGGGGTGGGGGGGTGTCCGTGTCCGCGTCCGTCCGTCCCCCCCCGCGGGAGAGGCCCGTCCCCCCGCCCTGCCCGCCGGCGGGGCCGCGCTTCCCGGCCCGGCAGCCGCGGGGTGACTGTGGGCCCCCTCCTCGCAGCCGTCGGGTGCCGGGTTTTCTCCCCCATCGCTCGCCTTTTTCCTCAGCGCACGGGGGGGGGGGGGGGGGGGGGGGGGGGGGGGCTGGAAAATCGGAAATGATCTTAATTAAATGTTTTCGATACAGAAACAACCGGGCCCTTTTTGTGTGAAGCGAAGGCAGCAGACCTTATCACAAAAGACAAAGGCAAATATTTATCAGGGAACAAAAGATGTCCACGGTTGCTTGCAACGGGAGGAGATTTTTCTCTCTCTCCTGGTGAAGATGTTTAACAGTGTAAGATGTTTATCGCGACTCCTTGTTGAAATTCTTTGTTTCCCTGTAAGATCTACAAATGAAACTGTTTTTCTTTCTGTGTGGCACACAATGAAACTCATGAGTAAAACTGCAGAGAATGCAAACACCTGCTTGTCCCTCTGTTGACTTTGCGTTTCAAGAAGATCTTTTCTGTTTCACATCATAATGGTTTGGGGGCTCGGTTTTGTTTGGGGTTTTTCTTCTGTGAGGAGAGAAATGGTCATCTGGTCTGTCTTCCCTTTATGTCGCTTCTCATGCAGCGTTTGTCTCCGTTAAAGGAATACCAGGTTGTTAAAGAAAAGTATTCCTTCTCCCACAGAATGGTCTGTGTCGTCGAGTGAATAAGCTATTAGATTTTACCGCTTTGCCTGTCTGGTGACTGCTTATTTTCCTTTGCTTTTTTTTTTTTTTTTTTTTAAATGCTCTCGCTGATACGCTCCACGTTTGACAGCGTTCTGTTTTAAGCTCTGAAGGAGAGGGAGGAAGCATTGGGATCTGTGTAACTCTTTACAGCGTGTTTGCCTGTTCCCCATAACCATTTCATACATGGAAACACAGTATTTCAGATGAACGCTGATTTGCCAATGGTTTCACATGCGTGGATCCCTAATACAAAATTGTTTTAGTTGGTATTTGAAATGTACAAATGCTTACTTTTATGAGTATTCATCCCCAAAAGCTAGGTCATCGGTTACCTACAAAATCTTGTATAAAAGTTTACGATTTTATAATACAAAACCCCCAGATTCTCCAAGTCGTGAAGAGACTAGCTGTGATTAAGTTTATTCACATGACAAATGTTCAGCCTCATAATAAGTATTATAAGCTGATGTTATTGCACAGATTTCTGGCACGAACAGCATAATTTATAGCCGTGTCTGTGCTCCAGTATTTGGGCTTTTATTATAGTTCACAGGATTTGAGAAATATTTTTCCATAGAAATTTATAATAGAGCTTTACAATGACGTAGGCTTTTAAGTACAATGCTGTAGAGTAAACATACTGTGTCGTAACAGAAGTGTTATACCCAGTCAAGGCTTCTCTGCTGTTTTAATATATTTCATAAATATTTGGTGGGAGGAGGTGGGTGTCTGGTTCTTCAAATGACTGTACTTGTAGATAGTCCTGTTTATATGAGAAAATTTGTTCAAGCTGGTGGGACTCCTGGGAGCAAGCACTTGCAGAATCAACATCTATCTATTTCATATACATCATTAAATTGTAAATTAATAATGTAAAATAAAGCCTTGAAATGTGACACAGATTGAGGTATTGTTTGTTGTTTCTTCATTCATGACAGTAATATTTTTCTCAAACTTCAGCATCTCTGAAACGTCACTGAACTGCCTGCTTTTGAAGAACACTTCCTGGGTGTGTTTGTAAATTATTTACTTTTGTTCAGAACTTAAAGGTATCGGGTTTAATGAAATCAAATTATTTTAGTTCAAATTTAACAGGAGAGTTCTACGATAAAGATGCTGTATGATTCTTTGTTTTCATGTATCTATTTTTATTCTGATGACAGAGTTTGCATTCTATTTTTCTTGAATTACTTAAAATTGTCGGATAGTTTGACAGTTTCTCATTCCTTACAGTTGTATAGAGAAGCAGTAAATTAGTTGGACTCAGGATGTTCTTAAAACAGATAAAATGACCTTTTTTATTTTTGCTTGGCTTGCTCAACTCACAATTTTTTCTTTACTTTCCCACAGGTAAAAGTTGTTCTATGATAACTTGTAAAATTTACCTGTTATACTAAAGCTCTTTGCATTTCTGATAATATTAGCATGTGTGTCTGGAAACTAACACATAAATATAACCACGTGTATAGTATTATGATTTTTCCATTTAGCTGAATAAAGTGATTATCTAGGCTGCCTTGGTTTGAACTACTATCATTTTCTCAGGCTCTTTGACAAGACACAAGTGAGAGATTTATTCTTCAGAAACACAGACTATATTCTGTAGAAATGTATTCTGTAAAATATTAAATGGCATATACTTTTGGGCTGCTTTTTGCCCTCAAGATAAGTTTTCTTGTTAAAAATAAACCGAGGCTGCTCCAGCTTTCTTTACTAGCAGCATATGCATTATTTGAAAATTTTATTATTTTGAGTTTTAGAAATGCTGTAGTGAATTAGTATTACCACGGAAGCAGGAGATTAAAAAAAGAAGGAGGGAAAAAAAGCAAGAGGAAAAACCTCTGAGAATATGCCCAAGTTCGTAGAAAAAGCTCATCTTTTAGGATCACTTACCTTCCTGTTTACTTCTATCCAATAGCATATCATAATATTTATTTTATCTATGCATGAAAAAAATCATAATGGTTAACATGGTCGACAACTCAAAACTAATGAAAACTGTACTGCTGAAATGAATTTGCTCTGACATTAGGAAGTAGTCTGGATTACATCAACGCATTGTTGCTTATGATAGCAATGCTGACCATTCAATAGGGTGGTTGGTGGGGAAGAACCAGCTTTTAATTCATTTTTCTATGTGAGCAAAGTATTTAGAGATGAAAGGGAAAGCTATTAAAATATGAGTATTTTTTGTACAATTTTCTACAGATGGGACTGTAATTGGTGACATGGGAATAGTATATATACTGAAATATTTGAAATGCTAATTCATTTTTGCTTCAGTTTTCCAACTGCCAGCTGTAATTATGGATCTAATTTAACAGATGCTAACACAGGGAGAAACTTCACTCTTGGAGTAATCCCACTGAGACGTGGAAGTAAAGTTAAGGCTCAGGTAGTTAGGCGTTGATGTAGATACAGTTCTAGGAATTTGCTGGATGTTGCTATTAATGACTGTCTGGTAGCTAGGTGCTAAAACATTTGCATTTTGAATATAGTTTGTTATATGTAAATTAGGTTATTGACTCATTTTCTTTATCAAGATAAATGGGAGCATTTGGATTTAAATTTACCACTGTTGGCAATCCCTAAAATGTCATCATTTTTTGAGAGAGGGGGGTGGATATGAAATCTCTCCTAGCTCCACACAGCTCTCGTAAAATTTGACAGATGTATGTGAAATGGTTTATGAAACTATTTCTAATTCTTTTTATATTATTTTCCAATGTATTATATACATAAATGTGTTCTAATAACAGTAATAATGTCTCTAAAATTCCTCAAATCTACTTTCTGAATTCTTTAAAACATTTGAGTAAAACATCTGTTTAAAATAATTTCTATACAAGCAGGTGTTCAATTGGCAGAATAAACTGAAATAATAACTTAAGGCTTCCATCAGCATCTTCCTTCTGTGAAAATGATACAAACCTATTAAAAAGACAATCTGTTTTAACCTATCTTTATTGTTAAAATATAAAATCAGCTAAATACATAGAATAAAGTAGTTTGGGTTTTTTTCTTTAATGAATATATAAATATATGTAGCATTTATAGTTCCATTTTTATTTAATGGAAAAATTGCATTTCACTTCAGTGAGAAACCTTATATTTTTCAATCCAGTTTGGAAACTTAATGCTGAACTTTCAGGTCAAATTAAATGTCTTTGTAATTGTAAAATTAAAAATTATGATTAATATCCTGAAGGACTTCTTCAGTCCCATTGGACTTTTCTACAAGGATGTAGTAGGAATGGATCAAAAAATGTTCTTTATAATATTAATGGAAATTACTTTAAATTCTTGGTCGTGTAACAGGAAATATGTTCCTTTTGTAGCACTTTGTGGCTATTGAACAATTCTCTAAGATTTTATAATAAAGATACGATTTTGTTTTTGCTTCAGAAATTCAAGGACAGGCTAATATTTTCCCTCCCCTGTAAAGAGACAGAAAATCCTTACAGGACAAAGAAATAAAGGCAGGAAGGGATGAACTACACAATAGAACAATTTTTGCTCAATTTCTGAAAAGGAAACTAAGCTTATTATCTTGGGGGTTTGTGTTTTGTTTGTTTGGGGTTTATTTTTATTATTATTATTTTCTTTCCTTTTTTTCCCCCAAGTGATTTTAAGATGCTTTAAAAGTTAATGAGAAAACAGAAAGTGCATTTTGAAGCAACTTCTAAATAAATGAAAGAACAACCTGATTCTATGCTTCCTTTTGAAACTTAGACAAAAATATTTGTGCATTTCTTCAGATGCCTTTTTTTCCTCCTTGATTTGAAAGCACTGTAATTGAGTAGTGATTTGTTTTGATAAGAACTAATTTAAGTATAATTATAAAAGGGTGAGTAGAGAGGACAAAAGATTGTATTGTTTCAGGTTTTCTAAAATACTGAATCATTGTTTTCTTTACCTGTCTGCTATCCTGATGTCAACGCAAAAAAACCCAAGGATGTGAATAATGCAGTACTCAGAAGGTTAAGGTGAAGTTTCAGGCTAGACTCAAAAGCAATAAAAAGTGTAACAGGAAACTTCATATTGCTTCACATTAATGTTCAGGGCCAGATCATAACTACTCTGAAGTCATAACTAGCGTGAAGTAATTTGCTGTCTGTGTTCACGTGAACTTGTCTACAATGGCATCTAGGGGGAAGGAAGGAATGCTGTACACATTGCTAAGGACTTACACATTAAAAAACAAAAACCAAAAAACCAACCAACCAAAAAACCCAACCCAAAAACAAACCCCCAAAACTTTATTTATCTCATTAGTTAGATCAACATAGCAAAAACGTGCTAGGTACTGTACAGAGATACTACCAATGTTGGCTTTCTGCTGGGAAACAGTTGAATACGTGTTTATTTCTGTTTACAGGAATAATTTGATTCTTTTAAGGTACTGCCCATGAATCAGCAAGATCAAGCAAGATCATGAATTAGAAAAATCAAGAGTATATGATTTGGTTAAACTTAACTATATAAAGCAAGGAGCATGCCATTTGTTCATTAAATCTCTAAAACATAGAATGAGTGCTCAATAATATTGCTGTCATAATTGGTAGGTGTCTGGTAGGGTTTTTTTTTTTTAAAGTACCACGGAAGAAACAACATACTCTTTTTTAGGAGCTAATAGGGATTGATTTTAAAAAAAAGACTCCTTGCTTTGTCAACCAATACAATTTATTTGCTTTATTTTTTGATGCTTTTTTCAAGATTGTTTCCTGTGCAAATTTAGAGATGGAGACTGGAACTGAGGTGGCTAATTATTCACACATTTTTATGGAAGACAGAAGAACCTAATTTTCAGCCTTTTGTCCCTTACATCTCTTACTACTGCATGTTCTTATTTTGATACTTAGTTATTAGAGTCGTACAAATACTTTGAGGGGTCTCCATCCTGCCACAAATGTACTGTGCTTTACTTTATCCAGTCATGTTTGTTTTCTTGATGTGAGTGGAAGATGGCAGCAGTTTAATCTAGTACGGTGTATGACGGGCTCTGAGAGGTTTTGACCTTTCACTTCTTCCTCGAAAAGAGGTACCGATCCCATCTCTGTGCGATGCATGAGGTGGTCAATGCAGTACCTGCACGGAGTGTGCTGTGCTGACGTCCGGAGGCTGCCTGGAGTGGAGTGAATTTTTTTCTTAGGCTTATCATTAACTTAACAGAATAGAACAAGAGTAACAGCTATATGTACACAGCATGTATATGATGGAGGGTGATAACTTTTAAAAATAATGACAAGTGAGACATTACTTCAATAAAGCATATATGTATGTCTGTATGTATAAACGTGCCAACTGCTAGGTTAAAAAGCTGTTAAAATCAGACTATAATTCTGTTTTCCATTACAATTAATGCCTAAGGAACCAGTCTGCATTGAACAATTTTGCTTAGCGATGGGCAGCCTAGCTGCCTTTTTTAATGGCAAAGCTCAGATTTTGAGCTACGCAGCCTTCCAGCTGGGGAATAGTATTTCCCTATACCACAATATTAGAGTGCTGGGCATGCGAGCGTGTGCTCGGTCGTTGGCTGGGGTAGTAGGAAGAAGTGTAAAGCTGTCTAGGAAGCTGTTCTGGGACGCAGAGTAAAAAACATCTTTTGCATGAAAGGAGATGAGTGTGTCTCCCTCCCGGGCTACCTCTCAGCTACCTTCAGCCACTTTCAGCAACTCTCTTGTCTCCCTCTTCCCACCCCGTATCTGCAGCATCTGGATACAAAATGCAAGAGAATACAGGTCTTTTTGGTGAGATTTCAAAGCAGTCTTGACCTGTTTAGGCAGGAAAGGAAGAGACTCTGTGTGCAGAGCCTCGGTGTGACCTTAAAACTGCAGGTGGGAGAGAGGATGGTTTTGATGAATAGGCAAGAAATCAGAGCAGGAGAAACTCCAAGGCATTTGCCTAGCCATGAGGTGGACTTGTTTTTTAATGATGGAAATGAGACAACAAAAGAGGAAGGATTCAGGCATTCGTTTTCTCTGTAGTCTGAGTAGTACCAGAAAGGTGTTCATGTTTCGTATGCAACATCAGGAACAGAAGAAATGTATTGGGTTAAAGGATGTTGCTGGTATCTCTATTGTAGTGAAAGATGTTTTGTTAAAAAACTGCATGTGGTGGATAAAATTAGTTTTAAATTGATTTGTTTTCAAATTGGTTTAGCCATTCAGATTCAATTTTATCTAAGACATTGAGGGGTTTCTAGACAACTCTTTCCTGAATATCACTACGGAGCTTTTTGGCATTATACCCAAATTAACAGCATGCTGCGTCATTAAAAAATAAGAGCGCTGCAATTTTTTCTTGGCGTAGATTTCTGCAAAACGATAAAAGACTCCCTATGTTGATTACAAATATTGTAAAATGTTTACTTTGCTCTATAAACTTGGGGCATTTCATGCTTGAATATATTATATGTGGCCTCTTAAGACCTTTTCAGTTTTTCTGCTTGTGTCTTGTTTGACCAGGGTTTCAGTTCTCATGTGCAAGAGAGATTTTTGAAGGACAAAAACAATGTGCAGAGAAAGTAAAGGCAATGAATGCAGTTGTAGGGAGGATACACATTAGTTAGGAATCTTGGATTTAGTTAACACCTACTCTTTTACTGATGGAAAGTAGCAGTTTCCCAGTGCCCTCATTTCTCCATGTTTAAAACAAGAATAAAGTTGACCTGGCATGCACACAAGTAATGCTGTTCTTTATTTCTGCATTGAAATACTAGAATTTCTTTGCTATTACATTTTTTTAGTTATTAGACCAAATACACACTCTTTCTCCACTTCTAATGCTTATACAGAGAAATCCCCAAGCCTCATACACAGTAGATGTTCCCAACGCTTGAAAGTATCAACTGAAGAACCACATGCAACTTCCCAGTGAGGTCTGTGCACCCCACAACTCTTCCTGCATAATCCCATATGACCACAAAACCTTCCCAACCAGAAAGTGCAGTCTTCAGATTTTATGAATGGTAAAAAAGGATTACAGCTGGCTAAAAGCTTCTTGGAAGTTTTGATAAAATTGCCTTTTGCTATCTGTCCCTGTAAATAAAGAGTCAAGGATGGGCTACTCCTGCCATGGGCTGGAGAGGAGCTGGCATTGGACTTGATCTGTGGAACGGTGCAGGCAAGTATTAGACTTTAGCTACTTTTGTGATTGCAGGTCACATCCTAACCCCTAGAGCTAGCTGAAAGCCAAGAATTTAGTTTTGTAAAATATTTTTGTGATGTTTAATTTTGCTTTTGCATTTCATAGCAACAGAAACATGACTTTTCATGCCTTTTGGTGCAGCACATGGATAGAGGGTGTAGCACATAGGAATAGGAGAACCCATCCTGGAATAGCTGGTGGACTAGAATCCCGAATGCCTCTTGCTGTGCGTGAACAGAACAGGGATGCGAATCTGAATCTCCAACTTTGTTTTCTGTTCTGAAAATGAAGAAGTTCTATGGTATAAAATATGTTCTTATGAAAGTCTCATACATTCTCTTGTTTAGCTTAATTTCTTGCTGCTTCATTGTTGGTAGCATTCAGTGGATAGCTTTTATGCCATAGCCTACTTCTCTGCAGGATTATTTTCCAGATATCTTTCATGTTGAATAACACACAATGTCAGACAGAATCGACATTTATGAAAAATAGAAATATGAGTGCTAATGTTCCTGCTGTGAAATTCTGGAGTCAGTTAGTGAGAAATTTTAATCAGCCATTAAATAATCAATAGTTACTAGTTCACAGAAGGTTTTTCAAAATTTTAATTTCTTTGGTGTCAGGATATTGGAAGTTACAGATGTCATTTGCAACAGGCCTTAAGGAGTTAGAAGTCTGACTCCCATTGCATTTAAAAGTAATGATGTGAACATTTTATTACCTCAGGCTTCCTTGAAAATCTCAGCACACATGGGTTGGATCAAGTGTTCCTTTACTACTGAAAGCAGTGAACTGTGGCTTCTAAATTTTTAGTCCTTCAGAAATGTATGGATCTGGAAAAGGAGAAATGAAACATCCTCAGTTAAACTTTGAATTCTTAGAAGACTTTCTAGAGGGACATTTAAATACCTCATAATGAGTAAATTCAGTTTCAATTTTCTTCTTGTTCACCTTTAGGGTTCATCTAATGCTGTGAAAAAACCCCATGTGTTCTCAAAGATTGCATAACCTTTTCCTTTTTGTTAGTTGCATAATTTAAGTAAGAGAACTGTTCTGTACTGGGAAAGATTTGTGGTGTGAAGACTGTTTTCTTTACTGAAAAGCACTTTTATTTTTTTCTATTCGTAATGCCAACAGAAAAAAAAAGTACTTGCCATCTCTGTCTGTCTCCAGATACAGAAATTTGTCTTTGGGCTGTGATCTTGAATTGCTCTGGAAAATATTCAGACTAACTTACTAGTCAGTTAGTCAGTTACTCTTGAGTTTATTCTTATGATTTTAAGTTAACCAGTCTAAATTTTCTGGGGGAAATGTTTTCAGTGAATAAGCTTTTGTGACTATACTTGTTACCTTCTGTTTTAGTATCGTCTGATCAATAATTCACTACTCATCTCAACTCCTTGGCTCATACTGCTTCTAGGTTATAGTTTCCATTAACTTCAGAAGCAGTTCATATGGATGCATGTGAAACAGACTTGCAGAAAAAAATAATCTCTATTTATTGTGCATCAGGTCTTGAAGCACGTGAACCAGTTATATTTCAGATGAAGCTAAGATGGGAGATGTTCTCCAGTTGGGCATTCAAACCACGGAAGCAAACTGGAGTTCAAATGCTCATAGCATGGACATCAGGTCCTCAGTACCAAGATGTTGCCAGAATCACCTGTAGCCTGGCAGTAGGCTTCTGTGTATTGACCTTTTCATGCGCAGAAAAGAAATGGCTCAACTTCCATATGGTCTGAGCAACTGGTCTAATAATGATATTTCTGTATTTAAAATAAGAAAAAAGAGTTGGAGGAACTAGCCAACAGCATTGCCTTTCCTCTTCCATGGTAGGCATGACTTTTGAAGGAAAAAAGATAAACTGGAAGGAAACGCTGCTGGAATGTACCCTCAGGAGAGGTGTCTCTCTACAGGCATCGTCACCTTGATGAAAGTGCCCTCCTACAGTTCTGAATAAAACATAAGAGAAGTGGGATTAAGTCCTGTCCTTAGTATTCCCTATTGCCAAACTTGAGACGGTGCTCTGATAAGCATGCCAAGGACTTTTGTATTGTCTTCTTTCCTCTCTCTCTCCCTGCCTCCCTCCCTGCCTTTACTTAGGGCAGAGCTGAAGGACAGAAAGAAAGAGGAGGAGGAGGAGTTGTCTGCTTCCTTTTCCCTGGACTGACACAATCTCTTCCATCCCTGGACTTGGGAGCGTTTGAGCTAGTGGCTACCACTTGCTGTACAGCGGCCTCCCAGCTCCAGCTTGGCCTCCCGTGAGTCCGAGTGACAGGAGTGAGTTAGCCCAGCCTGCTATGCCAGGAGGAGACCTGAGATTGCAGGATGTTTGTGCTGGGTGGCTCCAGCAGATTGGGTGGGAGGCGAGTTGAGGGTCAAACTCAACTCCAGGTTTAGAAATGTATAGTCCTAGGCTGGACATAGCCTTGGTCTCTGTAGGGTATAAAGGCTCCTGACTAATGGTAAATTAGGAGGAACCCATTATTACCGGGCAGTAGGATGAGATCTGCAGGGAGGGCGGTTTTCTCCACTTCAGAAACATGGGATGTATTTAGCATGGTTAGGGAATGGTTGAATTAGGCTTTGAATCAGCTGTGGTAAACCACACATTCCCTTGCTAGATTCTATCATGTAGCTGCTTAAAAAGTTGCTAAATGCCCTTTCTTCCTTTTGTTCCACTCCACAGTTCAAACTAAAACATGCTACAGAAGGCTGTCCATTTTGTCAAAGTTGGCATTTTTAAAAGCAAAAAGTGGTGATATAAGAGTGATTCATCTCTGAAGACACATTTCCTTTTGATAGTTAGATAACAGTAGAATAATGGAGCTCTTTCAAAGTATTTATGCAAAGCAGCATGTTATTAAGCCGCAGATATAGTTGAAATTCAAAAGACAAAATTAGGGTGCTTTAACTTCCTCTGTTTGTAGTCTCTTTTGTATATCACAAGAAGACAGCCGTAGATCAGAAGACAGACATGCTCCTGGCAAGTGATGGGTATATGTGAGCAAGAACTTCCTATGAGATATTGACCTGGTCATGGTCAGCTGCTCTGAAATTTGTTAAGTAATCTATCTAATATGTCTAAGGAGTAGCATATCAGAATCAATCCATCCAAATGCCTCAGGAAGATCAATAAAAGGATAATAAATCCGATAATTCCCTGTGATCTGCGCTGGTGTGAAGCTACTAGGAAAGCCTTGTACAGTATGAAGATTAATTCTAGGACACATTTGTTAGGGTGATAAATGCTCTGTGCCAGAACTGTGGCTGGTGCAAAATTAATTTCAAATTAATTTTAAAACTTTATTTTCTGCAATAATCTGCTGTCATGAAACTGAATGTCAACAAATGGCAATTGCTGAGGACATTTTCAAAAGGGAAATATACCCAAAGTTTACAGAAAGAGCTTTCCAGCCTTTTTTTTCATTTGTGAATCTCCCACTTAATTTCTGCTTAGCAAAAGAAACACCTCTGTCTTTGATATTGTTCTAATTTTTAAAGCATGGTAATTATAACAATAAACCATTCTATAAGTATAATACAGTAAATACAAAGGCTGAAGGGGTAATAAATGTATTTAGCTAGTTAATATCCTCACCAGATTAGGAACATTAGTTATCAGTCCTTTATGAGAAGGGAAAAACCCCCGCTGTTCAGGCACAGTCCTGGGAGTCAATATTTTTTTTTTGTTTCATTAGACTGTGGTAGGTATAGAATCAAGTATATAATCTAGAAATTATGCCACATATAGTTTGTTTATTATTTTTCCAGTTGTCACATGGGCTCAAACACCTTTAGGAAGGAATCCTAGCCCTTCTGCTTCTGACTGAATGACATGAGAGAAGTGACCTTTCTCAGGGCAAATCAGCACATCTAGGAAATATTTTCAAATGCTTGAAAACCTCAGAATTCTATTTGTGAGTTCCATTCTAAAAATGTTCACAGATTTAGGGACTAACTGCATCTTTTCAAATCAAATACAGAGCTTCTGAAGATCAAGAATAGTACTTTAGCCGTCTAGTTCTTGGTCAGAGAATGAAATTGGTATTTATTTGAAAATAAAGAACAGAAAGGAGGAGTTGAAGCAGAGCAGCCCCTAGTTCCTCAGGTGCTGCTCTGGTGGTTGGCAGCCCTGAGAGTGTGGTGTTCAGGTTTCACTTCTCAAAGAGAAGAAATAATACAGGACTGGGTCACTAGTTGTTTGAAGTTAGGGCTTGGCTGTGAGCAGAAAATTATTGCTGCATCTTTCCTTTAGAAAATGGTTCAATTCATAGAATTCTTAGGCAAGGCTTGAAGATTTTATTTAACTGTTTATGTTTTACTCTTTTACCTTAATGTGGAAGGCAGCAGGACATTGATATTTCATGGTACTTTGTTCCTACTACACTTACCTTAAATAAGAGGTTATTCTCATTCCCTGTCCAAGAGAAGAACTGTGATAGCATTTAGCATATAATTTCTCAGTGTCATAAGATTTTGTTTTGGTATTTTTTCTCCTCCCATGAGCTCTGTTGTCTCTCAGAGTTTGGAATTGTTTCGCTTTAGGAACAAAAATTTTGATTTCCATTGTGTCTCTACTTCTGACTCTCCACAAGATGTTGATTTGAGATAGGTGTGCAATAGTCCCTTATTGGGGGGACTATTTACACTTTATAATGTTGACCATACCTTATAATTTCTTATTCTATGAACTTTGAGATTTTGTCTTCATCATTTATATATTAAATGCCAAGTTTGCTCACCTATGAAGTAGAGAGTGCTGGTGGGACCCTGTTTCAGCATATTTAAAGTGGATGTGACCAGAATTCCTTGACAAAGATGAATTTGTATCAAGTATTTTGTGTAAATGCTTATCCCCTGAAAGCTGTTTCATGTTTCGGGTTATTCTCCTATGCCTGTTACTATCACTGTGAAAGTGAATAGGGACAGCATGTTATGCAAAGTAGTTGTAGAGATACTCAGTATGTGTTTTTATGGTACGTAGTTATATACCCTTTTCTTACCAGGTTGAAACTATGTAAAGTGAAAGAGAATGTCATACTGTGGTACAACTATTGAGTTTTGTATTGAATGGCTACCAACTGAGGGACTGAAATTTCAATTTATTCCATCAACTGCATAACAAAACCAACAATGCCAATGCCTGACTGCATTAAAATCTGTATTTCAAGGGTTAACAAAGTTATGCAAAAAGTAGTTGAAACCAAATAATTTTACCTGTGTGTGGCATTGCCTGTGGGGATTTCTGGGTATGCTAATAAAGAAAACCAATTAGAAGTATGCCAGGCTTGTTTTCTTCTTTGGACCTACTCATCTACAGTATATGCATGGCTGACATTTTGAACCCATGGGTCTCCTGAGGTTTAGTCTTGTAATCATATATGTATCCATATAAGTAGATACCCAGACATGACAAACACATAGACATAATTCAACACTTGAGGTTAATGAAGGGGATATATACTATATTGGGATCAATTGCTTTGTATTTTTGTGTACCTAAAACATGTATTACTTTCAATCAAAAAAGAAATTTGCCTTGGAAAAATAATTTTTTAATTCTTGGATACATCAATTATGAGGAAAAAGGTTGTTCTTTAATAATCAAGTCCTCCTTCTCCACTTCCCCTTTCTGCGTGTGTTGATACTGATTGTGTACAAGTCCATGTGAATTTAGTAGAAGGCAGTTTCCACTTTGGTTAATGCATTATCAAAAAAATTAATGACATTCCAATAATATGACCTTCAATTTGATATAGATAGACCTCTTTAGTTCACTTATGTCTAATTCTACAATGCTTATCTTCACACTTCTACAATTACTGCATATTTTGAAAATTACCATGGTATTCAAAGTTCTATTGTATACTGGATACTTGGCAAGTACAAGAAAGCTCATAAACCAAAGTAATAGTGTCTTTACTTCTAAATGGCAAAAATCAGTTTTTCAAAGAAAGGTGCTTTATGATATCTATAAGCTGGATCAAGTTTACTGATGATGATGATGCATAACCCATAAAAACATAGCTTGAACTTGATGTCAAGTTGAGTTTGCCAGGGTGAGGAGTGGTGAAGTCTTTTTTCTTTTCTTTTTTTTCTTTTTTTTTTTTCCTTTGAAAAACATCAGACTTGATAGAGATGAATTGAACAACAATAATCTTGGAATTACACAGGGCAATGTTTTTACAGAGTCATTGTTTCTGAAAGAACTGTTCATTGTCTTTATGTTACAGGCCTGGAAAGTAACATTTTCTGTAGATGTCAGCTTTTGTCTGGTGTGATGCCCCATTCCTCTGCTGATGCCACATGCAGCACGGAGTAGTACTGGCAAATAGAAGAGGTCCCTTGGAATAAGGTAGGTTTCTTTCTTTTCTACAAGAACATGGCTTGATGAAGTTCTTCCTAATTACTTTTCTATTGAATATAAATGAAGTCAAACAGGTATCTTAAGTCTTCTAAGTTTTGGAGAAATGTTACCGATCTCACAGCTATTGCTCTATTACTTGGTTGTACCTCTAAAATTATCAGCAGAAAGTATTTTCAAGGTATCACCATTGCACTGTGGCAAAAACCACCATTCATGATCAGCAACAGAAACTAGGAAATCAAAGGATATATTTTAATTCCTATCATTGGTTGTGAGAAAAAATAGTGTCTATAATATCAATGATTTCTGTAATGAACAACATTAATTGCTTGTAGTTTTAAAGACTATTGAAGTAGCAGCAGAAGAATCAAATGCATATGGTCTTTCTTCAATAAGGTGCTGCAAAAGTATGGGTTAGAGAAATTTGAGATAAGAAAACAAAAAAGAACATATATGAAAAGCTTAGAACTGAGGAAACTGGGAAAGAGACTTTTGCTTGGAGAGGACCCTTTCATTAGCAAACCCTGAAGAAGTGCTATAGGGTAATTGTAGAAGTATGACAATGGAGGGGGGCAGTTGTGAAAATAGAGTATTGTGCTGGATCCATGTTTCACTTCACCTTGACTTGTCATTGTTTGTGGAGGCTTCCTCTGTGTTGGTATCTACTGAGCAGGGCTATTAATGCATCCAGGTGTTATACTGGGCTCCAATGTTCTATGAGCTTTCATTAGTCTCACAGTTTTGTCCCAAAGCATTCTTGGGATGTTGTGACTGTTACCTGTGACTACAAGTATACTCTGTAGTCCCTATGCACATGTTCTCAGAAATAACACATCTTAATTAGTTTTCTGTAGCTGAGGTTATTTCCTAATAGAATGGTTTAATGAGAGTGATTTTGAGAAACATTTGCATATTATTTATGCACATAATCTCTGGACAAAGTGCAGTGCAATGAATAGATACTGCTGAAAGGCATTGATTCCAGTTTACTGTTTTCTCACTGGTAAAACATATTGAGGTGAGAGTTTGTTACTTAACCGTGGGACTGGTAAATATGACACAAAACCTGCAATAGACCCACAACCGTCTGGAATGGCAGCTGAGCCCTTGGCAGGATACTGTAGGGTATGCAAAATGCACTAGTTGCCTATGCTTAGCAGTCCTATCCTATATATTAGATTTCTGTTGCAGGGAACTATACAACCTGACCTGATTCAGTTTGGATTGTGACAGACTCTAATCCCAGATTCAGAGGTAATGTTGTAAGTGGAGGTACCTAGAGACCTGCAAGGAAAGCAGGGTTGAAATGAAGCAAGTAAGGCAACCAGTAGGAAGATGTAAGACAGTAGGGAAGCTTAATTTATCTTATTTGCTTTTGATTGCTCTTCCTACTTCTACTCTTCATGGGCTAGCAACTCACCACTTTCAAGTGAGCAACATCTTTTCTGAGTTGTTTTGTCATGCATTATTTCACAAAAAGAAATGTATTAATTACTGTATGCTGTACTGCATCCCCTCATTGTGTACCAAGTGCAAGGGAAAATATTATGGTTGGTATCTGACATGTGGAACTAATTTGCCTCCCTTGGAGTTCAGGGAGAGGTCTTGGCTATTACAGTGGAAGAAAACATTATGAATTATAGGAACCTCACTTGATGATGCTACATTTGTAGTTTCCATTTGTGATGATATGCTATGAATAAAATATGGGGATGATATCCCATCCCCATTGAAATCAGTAGGAGTTTTTCTCTTAACTTCAGCTAGGCCATGACCCTGGGAATCTCTGCTGGCTCCTGGTGAAGAATTTGTTCTATTCATGCCTCTAACCAGACCTCCTCTGAGGTCTTAGTTTTCAATATTCCAACCAAATCTGCTTCTTAGGTAATAATTCTTTCCTATTGAAGTTTATTTGTACTTGATTTGGGGGATCCTATGCTCAAAGAAAAATGTTTCTATACCTATATTTTTCTATCCTTAAATATGACAGTATTGTTAGGAGTAATTACAGACTGACTGTCAGGAAATGCTATCTGATAAAAAGAGAGAAAGGACTTCAGAATAATTTCCCAAAGGATGGACTGGCAATCCTACAGGTAAGATGTAATATAAAACTATTCTGCTTGTTGAAGGCTATAAAATGGACTGCAAGAAACAAGGCTTAACTCTGAGACGAAAGACTAGATCACTTAATAGCTCTTTAATATTGCTAGTTTCTACAATCACAAACTCTTTCCTTAAGCGTATTGTGGATTTTCCTTCACCAGCTGTCCTATGGTGCTAATTACCATTTTATGCTCCCAGCATTTTGCTTTGTTCCTTTAAAATTATGTATAAACCGTATTTTGCAGCTTGAAATCCCTTGCTGAGACACTACCCCCATAGATAAGTATACTTGCACTGGCACTTCCTCTTGTTTAAGATGGTTAGGATTGCAGAGGGGGTGGGGGAATAAGATTATTTTCACCAGGGAGGAAACATGATGTCTGTCTACTGTAGTTATTGGTGCATTTAAGTCTCCATATTGTTCCTGATGTGATAGTTTGTTACCTTCTCTACTGAGTTGTTAAGAGATCTTTAGGACAGTGATGTTGTATGCATGTATATTATATAAGTAATAAGCCAAAATATTTAATCTTGCTAGTTCCTGGTACTTTTTGATCAACACACTGAATCAGTATTAAGTCTTCACTTTGTTAATCAACTTGCCAAAGCATACCACTTATTCAACTGGAAGAGTACCAAGAAAACAAGACCGTAATGTTCTTCTCATCACAGTTGTCCCAGATTTTCAAAGTATTTGAAGTACCCTGGAGGCAGATAATCTTAAACTAATTTGTAAAGGAACCAATATAAAAAAGTCTACTTTTATACAAGATTTCACAGTGATAAGAATGTTTGATGGAGGGAAAATGATTCAGTGCAATTTGTAACTTGGAGAACTTAATACATTTGACTCCTTTTTCTGTATAATACAAAGAGTTCATATGTTGCACAATGTTCATTTTTAATTAAACATTTTATCATTGCACAGCCTTTTATTGACATTCCTCATAATAGAGCTGATAAGATCTTGACCTACTCTTCAATAAAGCAATGTATAACTCAATATTCTGGCACACACTGTTCCCTTCAGAATTAAACACATGATTTTCTGATTTAATTTAAAAAATCTAACGTACTTTTATTCACATTTATTTACTTTAACTTCTCAGATTTATGCCCTTGTTTGACTTATGCAATTTGGATGCAACCATTTCTTGGACTGTTACTCCTGTTTGCTTGAGCTTTTAGCTAGCTGGACCATTTTATTGATTTTTTTTCCCCTCCTTTCTTTCTTTTCCTTTTTAAAATTTGCAATAAAAAGTGATTTATCACCTAATCTTGTTTCCTACAGTACCTTTTGAGTCCAATTTTGATTAGTTGCACTAACTTCACTCACTACTGCCTTAATCATAGGTTTATAGAGTTTCTGCTATCACAGAAATTCCTTCAGATACTTCATTAGAAGAAATTCCTGAAGATGTCCCCAAAGATGAATTGAAAATTTGATCCCTGTCAGTAACCCTAAAAAGCCTTGTCACATAAAGCTGCCCAGGTTCATGCGTTCAGATATACTGATAAGCATTCCTGTAGCTTGGCAGGATTTTCTCACCTCCGGCGGAGCTGCAGCAAGGGAGCAGGAATCGGTCCCGTCAGTTGGTAGTGGCTGCTATGGTGCCTGCTGACCCAGGAGACAGCTGGAGACAAACCAAAAATTGGCTCTAGAGCAGCATCCGGAGAGGATAAGCCTAAGTCTCTTTGCCAGGGTTTGCTGTCTCCTGCATTAGGTTTATTACATCAGAAACTGTAGTATTCCTCTACATGTGGAAACCAGGATTCTCTACCATTTTTGCTACAGCAAGTCACCCCTTATGAGCTGAGCACCCACCGTACCTAAGTAGGAGTTATACGTAGAAGATACGACATCTGCCTACTTGGTGACCATCAGGTGTTGTGGGACCCACTTTCTCAGTAATCTAACCTCTTCCTGTATCATCTGTCTCAGATGATAAGCACTCAACTACCCTGCCCTTCTGTTTTATACTTCAGAAAACCAGCTCTGGGCATTTGCTGTTCATCCTTATCCTTGTGTCCCAGATCTGTCACTGTAAATGTATATTGATTTTAGCTGATAATTTTGAGATAATTTAATGAACTAATTTGAAAATGCTTTATGTAATATATCACAGAAAATGCAGGACTGCCTTACACTTTAGAAAGAATTTTAAGAACTGGGGAACACTAAGCTTGACTATTGAGGATGTATTCCTTACACCCTCACAGATTTCTTGTCTTGCTTTGTCAGCATAGCAGAAGTTAAATATCACACAGGGCCTCTGAGAGTAGGAAGTTACCATGTGCCAGATGTGTATCCTTCAAATTAAACCTTTCAAGCTTTTTTGTCATCAACAAGGTCCAGATCCTCATGGATAAATAGGTATGTAATATATTGAACTAAGTAGTTATTAGATGCTTGAACTAAACCTAGATTTCTGATTTTGTTCTTTTTTTTTTTTTTTCTTTGGGATGTTATCCCCCCAAAAACCTCCAGGAAAATACACTGCCATGTTATTGGAAATGTAAAGCTTCATTTTCAGATTCTTTAGCTGTTGGGGCACAGAAGTATTGGAGAGCCTGTAAAGTATGAAAGTGTGTGACTTGACAGAAACAGCGCATCATGTTTTGTTAATTGTTCTAGAAGGTAATTGTTTAGGGAAAAGGAGCGAATCTAACAGCATATGTAGCGGATTCATGGCATTCAACACCTAGCCAAGTTGGAGAATAGTATCATGGGAAACACAATCAAGGTGTGCCTGGGGGGCCTAGGAAGTTGTCAGCACAGGTGTAAAAAGCCATGCCTCTCTGTCTTTGCTAGATCAAGCTAAATCAGGTAAATGTCAGCAGAAGCTTATGCTGTTGTTTGCTGTGCAAGCATATGATTGATACATTAACGGTGCAGGGCTTCACCATCCCCAACAGAGGAGGGGGAAGGACATCTGAGAAAATGAAAAAGCAGATAAAGTTGTTAGTAGTATCCATCCCTGAAAGCTCACTTGTTAAACCAGACCTAAGTAAGTCATATCAGATGAAGCCGCCCCTTATATTAGAGATACTGGACATTGCTACTGAAATAAAGATACTCAATTTTAATCAGACTGTTGGAGCAGAGAGACTCAATTTATGCCATAGGAGGATGCTGCTCTTCAGAGGCAGTGATAAAAGTGCTCGTGAACAGACTTATTTGCTCTCCCTTGCTCCTTCCACCCTGGGCAGTCTTGCAGCTGACAGGAAGAATAGGAGGGAGTAGTACTGGTATTTTGCTTGCTTGCTTTGTTTTTTTGGGTTTCCTGGGTTTATACCCTTGCAACTTCAGGCTGGCTGGCAGTGCTTGCAGTAGCTGAAGAGACTGTGCAAGCTAGGACGGTGGTGACTGGCATCTTCACAGATGCATTGGTGTTAATTTTCCCCCAGCTTTTCACCACAGGCTGTCCTCTAGGTATTTTAAAGGGCTTCTAAAATTAATAAAATAAGATCCTGGGTTTTAAATGTACTCAAAACATAGTAGAAAAATAAATATTCTGTTGTATTTGCTGTTGAACACTTGTCTAAATGCCCCCTTGTATGCAGGGGACTAATAGGAAGATCTTTTTTCTATCTTTAAACAGAAAGTAAAGTAGAATGTTTATAGAAGAATGAAAAACCTTAAAATCTAATTCTAATATCATCAGTGTCAATTTTGATAAGTATTTTAAAATGCACCATATAGTATGCAGGAATTTGTTTTCATGAGCACCACTTTAAAAGCAAAAGTTAGACGGTGTTTTTACTGACAGAACTCAAAGAAATGCAGATGTTATTTCTCCAATGAGAAATATTTTATATTGGTTAATTAAATAATAATGATAAAAAAGCTTGTATAGCTGTGATTTTGATATTCAAAGATACACCCTTGCCAGAGGGAAGGTGAGAGTGTGGTTTAACTAAGTCTGTAATCTCATTTCAAGAGATCTGTGTTCAAATTTAGTACTTTAAATTAGTATTTTAAATCCACTTCCTCAATCACATTGTTTATGTTATACGTACAGCATATAATCTGGCACAGTTAGCAAACCCATGTCAGTACAAGTCAGCGACTGGCCACACCAGTTAAGATCAGGATGACCTAGATAGGTAGCTCTGGCTTTGTTGCATGCTGAATTATCAGCTTGCTAAAACTCATGAAAATTCACAACCACTTCGTGTAAACTCTAATTTGCTTCTGTATACACTTGAGACAGGAAAAAAGTGTGCTTTAAGAAGAGAGGAGTTACGTAGCATTGTTGTTTCTGTGTATATTTGTTTAGTGCTTTAGATCTTGTTGAAAGGGAAGTCTGTTGACTATGTGCTTTGGTTACATTCAGTTCCTTCAGAATGGATGTGTTTTGTTTATCAGCTTATTACCTGACAAAAGAGCAGTTAATGCTAAGTTTGGAGAATGTTACCGGAATATTATAAGTTGTTGTGGTTTAACCCAGCAGGCAGCTAGAACAAGCCCACAGCTGTTCGCTCGCTCCTCCCTCACCAGTGGGATAGGGGAGAGAGTGGGGGGGGGACAGACGACAACACAAGTAAAACTCATAGGTTGAGATAAAGAAAGTGTAATAGGGCAGAAAAGGAAGAGAATATAATTGATAAAAGAATATACAAAACAAGTGATGTGCAGCACAATTGCTCACCACCTGCAGACCATGAATGCCCAGCTAGTTCCCAAGCCACAGTCTAAAGCCCTGGCCAGCTTCTCCCAAGTTATATACTGAGCATGATGTCATATGGTATGGAATATCCCTCTGGCCAGTTTGGGTCAGCTGTCCTGGCTGTGTCTCCCGCTTCTTGTGCGCACCCAGCCTCCTTGCTGGCAGGGTGGTGTGGGAAGCTGAAAAGACCTTGACTTTATGTAAACATTGCCTAGCAACAACCACAACTTGTGTTATCAATATTATTCTCATCCTAAATCCAAAACACAGCACTATAACAGCTACTGGCAAGAAAATTAACTCTTTCCCAGCTGAAACCAGGACATCAGTGCATTATTTAAAATAGGTGAATCAGCCTTATCTTGTTGATCTTTTATTGGGGTATACCCATTGTAAATCTCACTATTTTATAGAAAACAGTTTAATGATTCATGAAGTACCAAAGTTAATTGTTAATATAGTGATATCAAGTGTCTAATATACTGATATTAAAAATCTATTCACTCTAATAATTTCATAGAATCATAGAATGGTTTGGGTTGGAAGGGACCTCAAAGATCATCTAGTTCCAGCCCCCCTACCATGGGCAGGGACACCCTCCACTAGACCACATTGCCCAAAGCCTTATCCAACCTGGCCTTAAAAACCTCCAGGGATGGGGCCTCCGCAACCTCTCTGGGCAACCTGTTCCAGTGCCTCACCACTCTAACAGTAAAGAATTTCTTTCTAACATCTAATCTAAATCTACCCTCCTTCAGCTTAAACCCATTACCCCTTGTCCTGTCACTACACTCCCTGATAAACAGTCCCTCTCCATCTTTCCTGTAGGCCCCTTCAGGTACTGGTAAGCCACAATTAGATCTCCCCAGAGCCTTCTTTTCTCCAGGCTGAACAATCCAACTCTCTCAGCCTGTCCTCATAGGAGAGGTGCTCCAGCCCTCTGATCAGCTTTGTGGCCCTCCTCTGGACTCTCTCCCACAGCTTGATGTCTCTCCTGTACTGCGGGCCCCCAGAGCTGGACGCAGTACTCCAGGTGGGGTCTCACAAGAGCGGAGTAGAGGGGCAGGATCACCTCCCTCGACCTGCTGGTCACACCTCTTTTGATGCAGCCCAGGACACGGTTGGCTTTCTGGGCTGCAGGCACACACTGCTGGCTGATGTTGAGCTTCTCATCAATCAACACCCCAAAGTCCTTCTCCTCAGGGCTGCTGTCAATCCATTCCTCACCCAGCCTATAGTCGTGCTTGGGATTGCGCCGACCCACATGCAGGACCTTGCAGTTGGCCTTGTTGAACTTCATGCAGTTCGCACGGGCCCACCTCTCCAGCCTGACAAGGTCCCTCTGGATGGCATCCCCTCCCTCCAGCATGTCGACCACAGCACACAGCTTGGTGTCGTCAGCAAACTTGCTGAGGGTGCACTCGATCCCACTGTCCTTGTCATTGACAAAGATGTTGAACAGTGCCAGTCCCAGTACTGACCCCTGAGGAAAGCCACTCGTCACTGATCTCCACCTGGACATTGAGCCATTGACCACAACTCTTTGAGCGCAACCATCCAGCCAATTCCTTATCCACCGACTGGTCCAGCCATCGAATCCATGTCTCTCCGATTTAGAGACAAGGACGTCATGTGGGACAGTGTCAAATGCCTTGCACAAGTCCAGGCAGATGATGTCAGTTGCCCTTCCCTTATCCACCAATGCTGTAACCCCATCATAGAAGGCCACCAAATTTGTCAGGCACTATTTGCCCTTAGTGAAGCCATGTTGGCTGTCACCAATCACCTCCTTATTTACCATGTGCCTGGGCATAGTCTCCAGGAGGGTCTGCTCCATAGTCTTGCCAGGCACAGAGGTGAGACTGACTGGCCTGTAGTTCCCTGGGTCTTCCTTTTTTCCATTCTTAAAAATAGGGGTTATGTTCCCCCTCTTCCAGTCGGCGGGAACTTCGCCAGACTGCCAGGACTTCTCAAATATGATGGAGAGTGGCCCAGCCACTTCATCCGCCAGTTTCCTCAAGACCCGTGGATGCATCTCATCAGGTCCCATGGACTTGTGCACCTTCAGGTTCCTTAGATATTCTCGAACCTGATCTTCTCCTACAGTGGGCGGTTCTGCATTCTCCCAGTCCCTGCCTTCTGTGACCTGGGCAGTGTGGCTCAAGCACTTGCCAGTGAAGACTGAGGCAAAGAAGTCGCTGAGTACGTCAGCCTTCTCCATATCCTGGGTATCAGGTCACCCGTTTCATTCTGGAGGGGACCCGCATTTTCCCTCGTCCTCCTTTTATCACTAACGTACCTATAGAAACTTTTCTTGTTGTCCTTAACATCCCTGGCCAGACTAATTTCTGTCAGGGCTTTGGCTTTGCTAACCTGATCCCTGGCTGCTCGGACAGTTTCTCTGTATTCTTCCCAGGCTACCTGCCCTTGCTTCCACCCTCTCTAGGCTTTCTTTTTTTGTTTGACTTTGCCCAGGAGCTCCTTGTTCATCCATGGGGGCCTCTTGGTGTTTTTGCTTGACTTCCCATCGCTCCTGAGCTTGGAGGAGGTGACCCCTGAATATTAGCCAGCTATCTTGGGCCCCTCTTCCCTCCAGGGCTTTGTCCCATGGTATTCTACCAAGCAGATCCCTGAAGAGGCCAAAGTCTGCACTCCTGAAGTCCAGGGTAGTGACCTTGCTGCGTGCCCTCTTCGCTGCCCTGAGGATCTTGAACTCCACCATTTTGTGGTCACTGCAGCCAAGGCTGCCCTTGAGCTTGACATCCCCTACCAGGCCCTTCTTATTGGTGAGAATAAGGTCCAGCATGGCACCTCTCCTCATGGGCTCCTCTATCACTTGGAGGAGAAAGTTGCCATTGACACATTCCAGGAACTTCCTGGATTGCTTGCGCTCAGCTGTATTGTCCCTCCAGCAGATGTCAGGGTGGTTGAAGTCCCCCACAAGGACCAGGGCTTGTGAGCGTGAGGCTGCTCCTATCTGCCTATAGAGGCCTTCATCTGCTCGGTCCCGCTGGCCAGGTGGCCTATAGCAGACCCCTGCTATGATGTCCCCTGCCCCAGCCCTCCCTTTAATCCTGACCCATAGGCTCTCGGTGGGTTCCTTATCCATCCCCAGGTGGAGCTCCATGCACTCCAGCTGGTCATTGACATAGAGGGCAACGCCCCCTCCTTGCCTGCCCTGCCTGTCCTTCCTAAAGAGCCTGTACCCTGCCATCCCAACACTCCAGTCATAGGAGCTGTCCCACCACATCTCTGTAATGCCAATAGTGTCATAGCCTTGCACACACATCTCCAGCTCCTCTTGTTTATTGCCCATGCTCCGTGCATTCGCGTAGAGGCATTTCAGTTGTGCCCCCGATGAGGCTGACTTATTGGCTGGGGTGGCTGGGATTCTTTTGATGTATCTTCCCAGTGTTACCCCGTTGGTTCCTGTTGCATCTGGAGCCCCTGGCTCATCTCCTCTAGGCTTTGAGCGTGCTGTAGAGCGTCCAGCACATCTCTGAGCAGTAGGCTGACGGGCCTCATATTTTCATAATTCATAATTAATATGGACTAATGATTAATTTCTTTTTAATAATTCATATGGACATTTAGGGTATTCTATTACATTTAAAAAAAAATAACAAAACCACCTCAGTATTTGGACCTTTTTAAGGTCTGTCATGTAGAGAATACATAGAATTTGTATATACAAGCTAAAGTAGGAAGCAGGTTGGCATTGAGGAAAGCTGGCTCTTTTGTTAAGGCATTTAGCTAGAAATTGGAAGTTGCAAATTTAGTTGCTGAATTTTACCGTGCTTTTTCTTGTCTATTTACTGATGGGACTTCACATTCTTCACTTATTCCAAGGATGTATATTATATGTAGGAAAGAATTGTTCAAAAAGTACAGGTATTTTGACCCTCAAAAAACTAAATGAGAGGACTCTCTACTACTTTCACTATGCTATTTCCATTGGTCTTGATAGATGTTCCCACAGAGTACAAAAGATTAAGATGAGGTTATAGTTGGCATGTGTTTTAAATGGATACAGATAAGTAGTAAGTCATGTACTCGACATTGTACTGAGATATATATATATATGTATGATCTGTCGTTTTTATGCAACGTTCTGCTATGATGCTCTGCTTCCCCTCTATCCACATGCACACTGAATTGCAGCTCTGGTCTGGCTTTAATGAAGGGACATTCTTCTGCTCTGCAGTTGCTTTCAGTTGTTGTATTTAGTGCTCTGATATGGCAGCTTTCACTGTATCCATAAAATATGAGTGATCATCAATAAGCTATCCAAGAGAAAGGAGTTTTAAGGAGGTATTTGAATGAGGAGAGGTTGACAGTACAAAAAAGGAAGGGGAGTTCTCTGAATTTATACTTAGGCACCAGGGAGAAAAGGGTAAGGTCATTTGGGCAAGAAAGCCTGTAAGCATCCTGTCACAGGGTCAGATCACACGTTGAAATTGTAAATTCCACGCGACAATCGGTGTATTCTGTGAGTGTGCACATGTTGGTTTAATGAGGGTATCCACTCATCCTCTGCTCCCTCTGCAGCTCTTCAGGTATTCATAGTGTGAAGTCAAAGCCACCTTCACCAGTCACAGATTCTGTGGGGAAAAAACCAACCTGCAACAAGTATTTGCAAGAGCAGTTGCATTGAAAGTCCCATTTGTGACTGTAAGTAGATTCCTTCGGCAGTTGCAAACATTTGTGGAGAAACAGCAAACAGAAAAAGCCTTCTTGTCTACGTGGCTTGGGCTACCCAATCAGGAGAAGAGCACAGTTTTGTGAATTAAGTGACCAGTAACGCATCACGAATAATGAATAGTGATTGTTTGTATCCGCCAGTTAAAAATTATGTCATAGGGTCAAATATGTTTGCACACACTGCTCAAGGACTTGTGACTAATGAAGTAATTAATAACACCTGTGACCTATTTGCAGATACCTGGTGAACCGCTTTAAGGGCTCAATCCATTGGTTACGTTTCCCAAGGAGCAATTCCACCAGCGCTAGTTAAAAATGTGTAAAGTCAAGACTAGAACAGAAACAGTTTCATCATGTACTAGCACTGTCCATCCTCAACACTTGTTGCGATATACCCTTTATTGATATGAATATAACATACAATGGATTCTGTACCTGGTTGTGTGATTCCCCTCAGTTCAAACCAGCAGACCCCCAGGCCTCCAGAACCTTCAAATAGCTGTATTATTTTTTAATTAGCTTTCGAGTATGAGATACTGTCACAGAAATAATATTCTTCTACTAATGATATTCAGTAATGATTCAGCCAAGCCCTGTTCAGAAGCAAGTAAAGGTCTAATCTGCTTTTCCAGGAGTTTGTGTTTACTCCAAGGAGCAAGTCCTTTGAGGTCACTGGGCAGAAGAGGAAGTGCTGGGCAGAAGAGGAAGTGCTGGGCAGAGTGAAGTGCTGGGCAGGATTGGTCCCAGAGACACAGCTTCATAAAGCTTTTTTCATTCTAGCTACTACTGCAAAGAGAAACATCTTCCCAATCAAGGAGGAGGAGGAGGAAGGAGCGGAGGCCAGGCCTGGGAGCACGCAAACCTCAGAACCACAAGATTTTAAATTCCATTGTATGTTTAGTGCAGTTATTGTTCGTCCAGGGCTGATGTGCTACTCTGAAGAACAAGTGAAAACTGCAGCAATCTCTCTGAGTCCTTGCATTTCACACAGGTTTTACTTCAACGCTGTATTATACTTTGTCCCTACCAAAACCCAAATGTTTTCGAGGAAGGAGTAAAGGAGGGTACTTTGGTTAGAAAACAGGGTGTAAGCCGTAAGGCATCTAGTTTGTAAAATCTTTAGTCTCTCTTTTGCTTTTTGTTCTGTAATTGATTACTAGCACCCCCTTTAACCCACCTTAAAGGGCAAGCAGGAAATTCATGTTTTCGTTCATCAGCCCATCCCTCTGAAAAGCGTTCAATATTAAAACAGTTTGCGAGGAGCAAAGGCAGAAGAAACAAGAGGCCCAGTTAGAGCGTGGCAAGGTTACGAGATGCATGTCTGATGCCTGCAGCAAATATCGGCTCTTGTTCCTGTACAATTTTTGCATGGGGAGACCAAATTAATTGGGGTATGGCTCTGTTCTTTCCTTTATGTGTGACCTTTTATTATCTCTGTGGCCCTGTAGTTCATGCAGTGTCATAAAGCTGTGGGAAAGTCTTGCAGCTAGTGTTATCAGCTGTTGGAAATTAACTTTAAAATGAAATATCTATGTTTCCTTTTGCCAGAAGGTGTCCGGGAGTCTGTAAACTGCTACGAAGGTGCAATTATTGTGGTTGTGATTTTGCTGTAGCTGAGCATTGCTTGTGCATCTTTTTTCCCTTATTTCCCTCCCCTTCTTTCCCCCCCCCCTCGCTTTTTAGTGCAAGCTGTGGGCTGGCAATCAGGTGTTGTACTGGGGGAGGGGGTTGCTTTAGGAGGGGGGTTACATGGCATAATTCCCACGAATGTAGGAGGAGGATGAAAAAGATAAAGAAATTTTGTTTTTCTGAGCTAGAGGATTCTCTGCATGACTTCCCCACTGATGGGATCATGTGCTTTCAGGCTGAGATTTTATTAACAATTCAAATGGAAATTGAGGGCACAGGAGGAGCAGATTCTCACATAAACTTGATCTGTCCATGAATGCAGTTCTCTGTTTGCCCTGACCCTGCATGGCTTAAGACACTGCCTGTGAGGCCTGAGTGCCAGACACAAAGACCGAAATGAAAAGCAAGCACATTCCAGTAGTCTGCACAAAGGCAATGGAGCAGTTTCTAGCCGTCTCCCCAGGGAGAGATCTTATCTCCTTGCAGCTAAAACGCTTTAGAGTGTTTATTTGTACTCTAGCACCCGAGGTTTATGAATTGATAGGGATGCCGATTAAACGCTGTAAGTTTCCTCAGCGAGTCTTTTTGGGGGCACGGAGGCGTTCTGCCTGTATTTTCTTTCCCAAATACGTATCGATATTTATCAAAAGGTTGCTCCAGATTCCTGAGGAGTGAATGCAAATGAGCGTTGAGGGAGAAGGCCCTCCAGAAAGTACAGTCGTTAATAAAAGTCATCACCGGTCTTAAGAGAGTTTTGCAAAACTTTGGCTTTAGGACACATCACCTGTTTTTAATGTTTAAAACATTAGCGCAGACTGTCACCGATGCTGGACACTTGTGCTTGCCGGCACTCAGGAAGGTTGCCCCTGAGTAGCCGTACCAATTAAATGTCGCGTATACTTGGTTGACCTTGTGCTACAAAGCCAGCGGCGCGCAGCACTGAGGCAGAGGGAGGACGCATGAGGCAAGGCTGCTGTGGCCACATCTGCACGGCCATTGCTTTCCGCCAATGGCAGTCGGTGGGTGATGCTGCCTGTCAGGGAAATTCTGCTGGGGATGAGAGCTGGAGGGGGGGGGGGCGGTGAATGATGGTGGTTCGCTGGTGGTTTTTGTCATTTTTTTCAGACTGGAGGTGGGAAAGGCTAGGAACATATCCCAGTGCAGAAATATAATTCATATTCCCTGTTGCTGCCTGATGTTAATATTGGCAGTGTCGGTAAACGCTGGAGATTCCTTAATCAAACTATTAAACGTTAATATTCCTGGCTCTCCTAATCAGGCTTCCTTGTATGAAAGCTCTCTAAAAGGATAGGAAAAATGTAAGTAAACAAATGTTTTGACTGTGGTAATTCCAGAGTCACAGTTTTAATCGCCCTAGTTTTTCCTTATTTTCAGCCAAAAAAAAAAAAAAAAGGAGGAAAAAAAGCCCCAAACCAAAAGCCAGAAACTTTTAGGTAGGAAATCATAACCATATGTTTTTCCATTTTTCTTAAGGCGTTTAAAGGTTTTAAAACTTTTGATACTCCTTAAAGTAGTTAAATTAGTAGAAAGAGACTAGCAAAGGATATTGATTAAAATAGTTTTGTTCCCTTAATTTTATGGGGGTTATATTATCCAAAATTAATGGTTGTACTTAGGCAAATTGTCAGTAATTGGTGACAAAATTGCTTTATTGCTTTTCTTTCATTTGATGCTAATTAATGGCCCTACGTTATTAAGTTCAAGCCTCTTCTGCATTTCTCCTTCTCCATAAATATTCTTAGTGGTAATGTGTCAGAGTAAACTTTTTCCTTCAGTATATAAAATAATTGCTTTATAGAGATGTGATAACAAACAGATTTCTGGCATAATTTATAGAAATGTGATAACAAACAGATTACTGGCTTAATTTTTCCTGAAATAATGTAAATGTTATTTGTTCAAGAGCTTGAAGTCATTTTGATATGAAGGAATACATCAGTAACATAATGTGTTAATTGATTCATGTGGTAAAACATTAGTTTTTCATATCAAAGTATTCCTTAGTGACTTACCCAGCAGTTACTTTGCAAAATCTAGCCTTTGTTTTGTTTTACCAATTAAACCCCCCCTACCTTCTCTCCTACTACTGTACAGTGTATTTGACAAAACGATTCTATTTCAGTGGACTAGAATAACACCACAGAATTTGTCATCATGTTTTCTACCTGTTAATGAAACTGGTATTTGGTACAGAGCAATTATATTATTTTAATGGTCTGTAAATATTTTAAAGTATAGCACAACTGCAGTAAGTAAAAGTCACTTCTAGTTTTTCATGTGAACAGGATGGAAATAACATCGTGTGTGTGTGTGTGTGTTACTGGTTTGTTTCCTAAGAATTTTAAAAAAAAAGGGTAAAGAATATATGTCACAAAATTTGATATATTGAACATCATATACCAAAGTAGAATAGAGAGTGAAGGAGCTTAATATTAAATGACTCTTAAAAGGGAGTTTTGATGGCCTTGTAAGAATAAATTAGTAAAAAAAAATACTGAAAGCCAAAGAGACTTCAAAATAAAGGAGGAGATACTTTATAAGCTTTTATAGTTTCACAAATTTTCTCTGTTGTCTAATCCTGTAGTACAAAACTCAGAGAACTGTGTCTTTCATTTCACTGGTAGAGGACTTCAGTGATGAAATATTGTCTCTGTGACTGTTGCCCAAGTCCTATTTATCTTTAATCTTAGTTATACTCAGAAAGTTTTCAAAATTATCATTTCTTATTCCTTGAAGTGCTTGTTTTCATCTTTTATCATGAGTTATGTTTAAAAATTAATTTTAAAATAAGGTGTATAAATTTATAAAAATTTAAAGCATCATAAGGTGGTATGTTATTTAAATAAATCTTTAGAATTACTAAATTTTATAAGCAAGTTCATACCTCTTTTTGATTATTTTTTTTTTAATTTGTTCCCCCCTAAAAGCAGTTTTTGAGAAAGAGGAGAGAGAAAACTGACATTTGGAGTTAGAAATTTTTAGTGTTCTGTAAGTGCTGTTTCTTGGATTAAAGAAAAATAGTGAGGTAAGATTCTTTGCATGTTGAATTATTTTAAATTTGTTGAAGGAATTTTATTTTATTTTTTTAAAGCATGCTTCAGTTATGACAACTTTCACTTTGTAGCAGAGTCACAATGCACCAGTAATTCTGAACTCTGTCCCATCCCTGATTTCCACCGAGGGCCCCGTACCTCCGTGTATTTGGAATGAAATAACGTGTGAATGTCTGCATTTCGAAAGCAGCTAAGAGAAGCTGTAGCTCTTTAGTGTACCAGCAAGGAATGATATTTTGCAAAACAGCTTGAGCTGGTTTTAGTGAAGTATTTGTAGGTGACAGACAGGAGGTTAGTGCTTGCCTGTGTTTCCACCTGCAACCCTTAGCTGATATAGTTGTGCATATCCAATTTCTTTGTCCTTCTTGCACCTTCCCGTACTTTTCAGATCTTTGCTCTGACTGTAATTATAACTGTGAACATAAACGAGGAGAGGTGTTTAGACGTCAGTAAGACATCAATACCTGCTCACGTCCTGCTGCAGGCTGTGCCGCATGCTCACCTTCGTCTGTAGAGGTACAGGGGCGCCGCCTCAGATCGCAGAGCACGAAGGCCCTCAGCTTATCGCCGGTGGGCCTGGACTGGTTTCAGGCACGGCACAGCTCTGGGCCATGGCAGAGGGGAGGCTGTGGTAGAGGAGCATTAAACCACTGCCGTGACTTTGATTCACGTGGTTCAATGAGGGATAGGTGGGAGCTGGTCCTGCGCCTCATCAGCTGTGCCGGCTGCTCCCTGCAACACAGTCTCCATGCCCCGCTCCTGTGGTGGCCTTGTGACAGGGGAAGGGGTTGGAGCAATGGCCTTCTGCCAAATTGTTGTCTCCTGGGTGGCTGTTGAAGCAAACATCATGGCTCTTGCCTACAGCGACGTCACTGAAAGACGGTAGCCCATAGTTTCATGCCATATACACTCGAACTTCACCAGTGTGTCTGTGGCGGGGGGAAGTCTGAAGTCTTTTTCACACAGTGGCACAGATCGCTGACCTTGATTTCTGCATTTGCAAAGAGACTAGAGATGAATAGTTTCCCAGTAGGGCTGAGGGTTTGTTGCCACTTCAAATGTGGGAGGTTTCCACTGTGAGGGAGTGTGTGGGCCTGGGGAGATTCCTCTCGCCTGGACATCAGGAGACACCCGCTGTCCAGGCAGCCCCGCTTTCCCTATCCTAACGTCTCTTGGTGTTTAAACAGTCTGAGGAAGAACTTGGTGCCTGTCTCTGGATGACCATATTGCTGGACTTCAAACCTCTATCTATCTAGTTTATGTGCTCTGACTTTGATCTCTGGAGGGAGGTACATATTTCCTTGCAGTGCCTACACAGAAAATTTAGGTCCTAAACTTTGCCATTTTGAATTTCATCATAGATACATAAGTTAACCTCAAGTAAATAGTATGAACTCCCCTCACAAGTAAATGAGAGTAACTAGAATCACTAGAATTAGGCAAATAAGTGGCAGTCTGTGTTGCAAAAATGTGATTTTAATCTTGCCAGAGAATCTGAGTCTACAGCATTCATTTCTCAGTGCCTGAAGTAACGTAGCCTTTCTCAGGCTGCCGTTCAAGCAGCTGTTTATGATGCTTTGGAGACTTTAGCACAATGAAAACCAACCAAGAGGATGGGATAGTTGTTTAAAGACAGATATGGTCTGTAAGATCAGCTTTCCCTGACAAAGATGACCTTGGAACAACAGAGTTGGGAAGTCATTCATGTAGGTTATCAGGAAGCAAAACCCAGGCCTCTGTGAATTGATGTTAATGAGTGATTAAATTAAAAGACTTCTCTTTGTTTATGAGTTGTGGTGAAATACAGACTCAGTTGATAAAAGATTTTTTGTAAACCACTGAGAAACTTACCATGTGGATGGAGTTGGCTCTGTCTTCATATGGAAACCTGGTGATATTTGCAAATGTTCTTGGAAATCCCAAATCTTCTAAATGTATTTTAAAGTAAAAGTGAAGTAAGTACTTGCACTTAGAATTGCCTTTTATTTCTTTTAGCATCCTGGGGAACAATCTTCAAGTGATACATATCGCACTTGTCACAAATGGCATACAGTGCATACTTGGTGTGTTTCTTCGGCTTTTGTCTACAGTTCTCATCCACTGGTGTAAGCAAGGCAAGAGGAGGGGAAGAAGCCTATAGCACTCAGCCCCCAGCTTGCACTGTCTCTTTTGTACATAGAAAATGTTATGTTTTCCCTAGCTCCATAGAGTGGGCACCAGACTTTCCCAGCTTACCTCCCTTCAATGAATGTTGCCAGCTTTTCTGCCGAATTATATGATGGCAATGTCTAGTATTTGGCCGTATTCTAATAAGGCGTTATCTGCAGTAGGTGTAAGATATTTCATCTCTGATTTCTGTAATTGGAAGGTTTTAATGATACCCTAGTTATTTTCTGCTTTTCAGCAGTAATTCTATAAGGAAAATGTATTTATTTTAAGTTCTGATTGGTTTGGGTGGGTTTTACATGAGGAGAAAGTCACCAGACCAGAAAAGCCGTTTTATTTTAATTTTTCTATTGGTAACTCAGGATTAGATACTGTTTTGAAAAATGAGAGGAATATACAAAAAATTTTCAGTATACTTTCAATAATACTGCATATTTGGTGATCATTAGAGTAATGTAATTTTGCGTACTTGCTGTAACTTTGGTATAATATCGAAAACTGGTTCCTTTTGGGTCTGCTGTGTAAATATACTTTCTAAAAAAAAGCAGTATCAACAGAAACTGAAGTTGTTACATGCTTAAATTTGCTAAATAGTGATGAATTGAGGAATCTTTCTGTTTGAGAAGTCATGAGTGTCTCAGCCTCATACCTCCAGCCAAGTTGTATTTGATTGTTGGTACAGGAAAAAAAGATAAGAAAAAAAAAAGCTGCTTTAAGACTAAACATGAACATAATAATGAAGAAACAATGCAACGTAGTCAACCAGGCATGAAGAATTATCTATTGAAGCTAAGAGGCCAAGTGTCTCATCAGTTGGATTTTAATAATGCCTGGCAGAAGTGCTTGTACTTGTCAAGCAATTGTTTGAATATCTAATTGAGTTTCAAGCTGAAATATGACAGTCTGTCTTGAAACATGAAGAAAACATTTCCTGTGATGCAATGTCTAAGCATTTCTTTACGTACTAAACTGAGACTAGAAAATTGGTAATACTTGTGTTTTCAGATTCCAGGAGCCTTCTAATTATGCATAACTAAAGCTGTATCCTGTGCAGGTTTACTATTGTTAACTCTTTCCTCTTCCTGTCTTTAGAATTAATTTTGTTTACCCTACTCACTTGATGCAGCTTATTCCTTTTTTAAAAAAAAACAACCCACCAACAATAAAAACCTGTTAGCTATCTACACTGGGCACTTTCGTTTGCTTTGCAGTTAGCAGAATGCCTAGTAGGATGTGCCGTGGTTCTGCTTGGGGAGTCTAGCTACAACAGCAATGTAGACTTTAAACATAAATGAGACTCCAAAGCTGACATACTAATTATGCTCCTAATAATCTAGCATTACCCTTACACGGTCAGGAGTAAAAGAGCATCATTACTGAAGGGTAGAAAAAAAGAAGAGTGTGAAAAAAGCTTAAATTTTTACTTAGCATGCATGATGAAATGGATGCAATACGCAAAATGTAGCCTTGTTTTGAAATGGGCTTTTTTTTCATTTTATTTCTCGTGATCGATTGGTACATGAAGCTGGAGCTTTTCAGGAAAAGTCTGGGATTATGAGTGTGTCAGCCTCTGCTTTTAGCACAGCAATGAGGTTATCAATAATGCATTGGAGATCGCAGAATCCTTGAACATAGGGAAACCACAGCTGGTCTGGGTTTATTGTCGAAATTGCAGATTTGCGCCAAGAGGTCACAACAACTGCATGTCAGACGGTCACACACACACACGCACACAGACATGTCTTGGGGGAATGAGGGGAATAATATCTGAAGAGTTGCCACTGCCCATGTTATTTAGATACTCTTCCTATGTTTCTATAGTACAGCTTTAAAAGCAGCATATTTAATGCTGCTTGCAGCGGCCTTTTGACATTTTGGCCTTTCCCAGTATTATAAGTTTTATTGTTTTCCTGACAAGTTTATTCATATACTAACAGCTTGCTTGGCAGCAATGTTCAAACTCAATACTTAGGCTTTCTGGTCACGGTGATGCCTGGCAGTAATAGAGAGGGAGAATAAGTGAGTGTGGAAATGCAAAGCTGTCTCTTGTTACATTCTATCGATCTCATTCTGGTGTCATTCAATTAAGACAGAAATGTGATGGATAGTGTCTGCATAGATTCCTACTTTGCTTTCCAGCCACTCTATATAAAGCTTTTTGGGGGAGGGAGGAGTGAAAGGAGGGCAAGAGGAAGAGGGGGGTAGCAAATCAAAGATACAGTGTGATTTGAATTACAGATCAAACTTATCTTTTTAAAAAAATCATTATTCTAAAGCTGCGTTGAAAAGCAATATTAGCAGAGCTAGCATTCTGTGTTGTCTTGCTAATAAGCATCTGTAAATGTCTGGCCCATTGTTCATTGTAGTAATGGGTTTTTTTGGTCCAGATCTTGTCTGAGATTTATGAATAAACACTTGATTCCTCTGAATTTAGTACACAGATAGAAAGGGCCCAAGAAATGAAAGGACTTACTTGCCTAAGAGACTTGCCTGCATGCTGTAGGGCAATAATTCCAGATAAACATCTGAAGATAAGCATTGTTCATTTCGGTCCATTGTTTACTTTAAATATGGAAAAAAAAAATCATTGAGCTTTTCTGTCAATGTAATACAAAAGTGCAGAGATTAGCTCCATAGGCTTAAGTAGACCTACATCAATTCACAACAACTGAGCCTCTCGCCTAGTCTTCAGACTGTGGTAATTTCAGAACTAATAAATTACTTTCAATCTAACTCACAGTTTTCTGCCTAAAATGTGAATGAGACAGTCCTAGAATGCATTCACGATTTCCAGAAGCAGTTTGTGTCATCAGATCTGGAGAAGTCCCGTGGGAGAAAAACCCTGGTAAGTCCCACCTCCTGGTTTTTCTTCTGGACTTGGAGGCAGCACGGCTGTATGTTCAGATCTCCTCTGTTCCCAGGGAACTTACAGGGGAAGGGTTTGCAACTCAAAGGCAACGTCCAGGGCAGGTTTGGGATTCTCCGCTGAAATGAAGTTACCTGGGAAAAAAGCCAATTCGCCAGAACCAAAGTACTTCACAGATGTATATTGGCTATTACAACTATCATAAACAAAAAAAAACACCGACCAAAAAACCAATGAAAAGAGCAAAACAAATAGATTCCCACCAACTGGCTTGACAAGCTTCTAGGAAACCTGCATTTCCAAGGTCTGCAGCTGCGCCACACGCCGTATGTAGGGTTGGTACTCCTGACTTTCCAGGCTCCTGACTTTGTGGCTGGTGACAATGTTCCACCCTTCACAGCTTGGCTGTGCCTCCCACAGTCCCTTTTCCTGCACTGGGGAGCGCAGGAGCCCTAGGAGCCACATTTTAACTAAGAGCCTTGGGGCTTTGATGTTTAGGACTGTATTTTTCTTGCAACTGCCATTATTGAATCCACAGTTACAGCTTTGGGAGGCATTAATTATTCTGAGAGCTAATTAAGTTTTAAGATTTTTAAGTTTCAAGGTAATTAAGTCACATTTTAAATGTGATGAGGCTAAGATCTGAGAAACTAAAGAGCACATTTTTGCCTTGCTACTCACTCAGATAAGTATTCCGAGTGCTCGTTTGTGATTGCTGCCTGTCTCAGGTTAGCAGTAGTTGCTTTGTGCTCTGTAGAGCCTACAACAGAGTTACGGGCCTGAGTACCAGATTCATAAGCCTGCAGACCAGGTAAGTAAGTGAGTCAGCTGGGATTTGAGTTTTCAGAATTACAGAATTTCAGATGAGAGCTTGGGACTGAGATGAACTGAGGTTTCTCAGAATAGTTTGGTCTTACTTATGCTATTAATTAGATGCTTCTGCTAAGTCGATCACCAACGTTTATACTGCTGTAAGTATGAAGTATCTTCCCTTTGTGCAGGAGTTCTAGAAAGGGATCTGTAACTTGTCTTCTGAGGACTCTAGGAAAGGAATCATATGAGCAAGGTGTGGGGTCCCAGGCATAAGGATGCAAGAAGTGCCTCGGGCAGTTCCAGTCATTTCTGGTTTTTTACCTAGTAGCAAAGGTAGGTACATTCAGGACTCTGAGTTACTGCTGGAGCTGCTCTTTGTGGACTGGTCTAGAGTGGGGAGGCTGCTTATGTGAGTCATAGCTATTTGATTCCTGCTCCTGAATAGGCATTTCTTGGAGTCTCGGGTACTGAGTATATACAGCTTGAATTCTTGCTCCATTGCCAGAATCTTTGGAAATAACTTTTATTAAAAGACAGTGGGGTGGACTCTTCTTATGTTTCCATTCCCCAAAAGTGACATTGTTTTTACTGTTAAAGTTATACAATGGTATAACATGTTGTAGCAAAGACAGCGTTGTTTGTGCAACATCCCCTCTTTGTTGAGGAGACTTTCAGTGCTGGACCATTTGATACATCATCCCTTCTGCATTTGCCACTCAGGTATGAAATTAAAAATGTTAGTATGCATATAAGGCAGACAGTGTTCGACAGATTTTATGGGCAGTCACACAGTAAGTGATTTGGGTGCCTCTGCTTTTGGTATAGCTTCTTAACTTAAAGCAGTTAAAATGATTTCCTTGTTTAACATCCTGAATAGACATAGATTTCTGGGTTTTTTTCTGCACTCCAAAGCTTGCATTGCTTCTTCCTGGCTTTACAGGCTCACATAATGTAACATATAGAATAATTTTGCATTTTTAAATAGTGTTCATTTCAATACAGGAAGGAAAACATTTATGGTACAAAAAAGAAGGAAATATTTGTTTTAAGTTATGTGACTTTGAGGGAGGAGATTAAGGGGCCTTGCTGCGGCCATGTGAAAAATTTATAACCAGTGTAAAAGTTGACAATGATTTGTTCTGGACTTTTTTTCCAATGGTACATTTAAGTATAGAAGGTTCCAATAGCCACACATTAACTAATGGTAGGAACAAGCTGGCCAACCAGTCTCCAAATTCAGCACTGCTTAATAAGCTCTACAAGGCAGCTTTTAATATCATTCTCCACCACAAACTTCTGTTTTCCCTGACCTGATGAAAGCTCATTGAGGTGTACTTTTGCATAAATCCAGCTCACCTACAGCTAACCCTTGAGCTGAAACTAAACAGGCATTAAGTTTGTAAAGTTTAATTAGATGGTTTTGTGTTAATTTTCACACTTTTTGTAGATGTCTGCATTTCATAGTGCCAGAAGTAGTACCACAAGAACAAGCTGGGTTATATGATATTTTAATGTCAGAAGGGAACAGCTACAACAGCACAATAAAAACTTGCTGTCTTAAGATGTCACTTGAATTTCCAGTTTTGATTCTAGGTTTTAGAAATACACAGAAGGTTGGGGAGAGAAGGGAGGGAGAAAGGGTTTCCTAAGCATAAGCACATAAGTGGTTGTGGCCTATTGTACTTTTTTTAGAATTTAAGTATTTCAATAGCTTGAAAATGAGCCAGGCAGCCTATGTATTATGAAGGGGGGGGGGGGGGGGGGAAGATAAAAATAAATAAAGAGCAGCTGCAGTTCTGTTAGCAGTGCAACAGAGTTAAAAGGGACCTGAAAAATTATAGCTGACATTATGTATACAAATCTAGAAGAAAAGAACCCTAAAGTATATAATATCTTGTCATATTCTGTTGTATTCTGAAGACTTAGGGTTCAGTCTTTAATTTATGAGCAACAATTTTTTTCCTCTTTCAAGTGCTTATGGAGAATGAGGATTAAATATGTAAGACAAACAACAAGGCAGAGTTTTAAACAGCTTGCCTTAAAACAGAAAAAAATAAGTCTCTCAATATCTGAGTTAGTTATGTTTTTGACTATTAGCAGCTGTAGCAAGAATTTGTCAGTTACCCAGGAATGGTCTAGCAAAACTAGGGTAGAAAATAATAGCATTGCTTAAGAAAAGATACTTTTTCTTTTGGCATTATTTTTGGGCTTCTCATATTCCTGGGTTTTACTTCTTCTTGATATTTAGCTGTAGGTGGATTTGTAGACAATCGCATTTTTCTTGTGTGGAATTCACCTTTATTACTTCAGTGTGCAAAGAATGTCTAAAGTATTTTCAGATTATTTGGTAATTAGAGCTCTTTTAGTGAGAAAAAGAGAAGTGGTCAGGGTCTGCTTGAATTTTAGAGACATTTGGTTCCAGAGTATGGCAAATGTTCATTCAATCTCTGTGTGAAGGTGAAAGAACACATACTACTTTTCTTCATTACACTTTATCCAATAAACTAAAGCTAGTAGCATAGCACTGGTTTTGTCTTTTGATTTTTCAGTATTAAGTGTTCTTCCCATTGATCAGAAACTGGACAGTTTTTCATAGACAATGTTCCAACTGAAGAGAAATCAATGGTGTTCATACATTCATTCCACCTGAAGTCCAGTATTTAACTCATGTACTAATACTTGCTGGAGACCTCTAAACAAGGAGCACGCTGCTGATGCACCTAAGATGGAACACAGCAGCGTTTTGTCTCACTTGTGGTGTGCAGAATGTAACATTTGTCCACAAACATGGCAGCGGGGCACTATTTTGATTAAAGGTGGTGTCCACTTTGAAAACCACAGTAAAGCTCTCTTTCTTTTAAAAAGGCAGGATAGATTTAAAAATCAGATAAATCAAGGTATTTATCTTTATAGATAAATAAAGTCTAGTTTCTACTAAAATGGATAAGAATTTTCCTGGCAAGGTCCATTTTCTTGATGGAAAGGAAAAACTTTCAAGGCTACTTGCCCAAAATATGCTACACTACATATATTTCTTCTTATGTAATATGGAAGCTCTTGAAGCTCTTTACAGTTTGTGCAGCTTAGGGTGGCTTCTAATGATCAGTTTTCTGTCTGCTTCCCAGAAAGAACTTCTGAATTTCAGTTTTGTAAGGCAGTCCTTTAAGCATTATTTTTAAGTGGGGTTGGTGGGCAGCTGCCTAGTGATTGTATAGATTGAAATCACTTGTAGAGGGACCAAAATAAATTTAAACATAATAGTAAAAAAGCACATAAAAATTAAAACCTTTCCCTGACCAGCAAGCATCTTGCAGTCTTGGAGGAGACAGAGATGAAGGCTTATTTGTCCTGTTGGAGGAAGACCAAGTATTTCTTTAATTTTCTTCCAGAGAAGGGAACTTTTAATTGACTTTTTCTGAATTCATAGCAGTCTTTACAGAACGTTACATGATGTTCTTGCCTGAACCCTGCTTGGTGTACTTAATCTTCTCTGTGGTGCTGCATTCTCTTACGTTGTGTAACATCAGTCCCTTTGGAGCACAGGGTAACTGTGAGTAGAAGAATAGTACTACATAGTTGGAGAGGTGTCCAAAATTATCAGGAAGTTTTGTCCATGCCTTTTATGATTGCCGGATTCACAGAAACGCAGATGCTCTGGAATAAAAATGTGGGCAACCTTAATGGCTGTTGCTCAAGAGGATTGCATTTCATTTCCCAACAGCACTGCTGCCTCCAAAATAACTTTAGGACTTCCCCACCGTAAGACAGGCAAGAGCTGCAACAGCGCAGCCAGACTGCATTCTGCAGTATATTTACTATTTCAGAGTATAGAGGATATACAGCTACCAGAAGGACAACTGGATTCTCACCAAGTCCTGCTGAAATGAGAGAGTATTGTCTGTGGGCAGGAGTTGGGGATAAGTGCTGGAAAGAAACTACAGCTGTTTCCTAGCTGTTGTCAAGAATGAGATGTTTAGTCAGAGGTTTCTCTGAGGATGAGATGAGAGAGGGATTTTTTTTTTTTTTTCTGTTTAATTTAATTTTCTGCTGCTCTGGCCTGGGTTCTGTCACTGCCTGCTAGGTGGCCTGTCCATAAACTGACGTGATGTTTCTGTCATTTGTAATGTATTTTGCCATACTCTTCTTAATTGGTTTGCTTTCCTAAAATTCAGACTGTTTTGAAGATTTTATCTCCACAAATAGTGTCATCTTCCCACAATGAAAGAAGTTATTCTTGCTAGTTTCATAGTGGTAGGAGAAAAAAAAAATCAATGGCCTTTTACTTTTCCTGCTTTCCTGGTTGGCTATGGTCCAAGCAACATCCAAGGAATCCAAGATCATTTTCCGAGAATTAAAAAGAAAAAAGCACTGTGTTTATAATCTTCATCTCATATATGGAACATTTTCCTTGAAACTGATGACAGTAGAGATTTAAATTGCTTTTAAAAATAAGATTCTGTCAAACTGCTAAGCTAGGTAGCCAAATACATTACTGAAAACCTCCCATTTTGGTCCTGGACTAGATGGATTTTTTTCTTCTATCTCTGAGTATATATTACAAATACTTTTAAGGAAACCTGGACAGCATACCATAGTACTAAGGGTTGTGCCTTTTCAAAGAAAGGAAAGCATGAAATTAAAATAGTCATTCTTTGTGTCCCTGTAACTTACACGTTGCTCGGACTGTGTACATTAGGTTTCTTTCAAATATCTTGAATTGGTGGATGGATGGATGGATGGATGGATGGATGGATGGATGGATGGATGGTGGTCATGATCTTAATACTATTTCACACTTTTATGCTGTCTATATCTGTTTCTATTTTACACAGAGGCCAAAAAAAATGTGCAAAACTCAGTATTGGAAAAGCAGTCATAAGTTTGTCGCTATATGGGTATGAGAATATATCAATTCCCTCAATCAAAGAAATACTTGAAGTCTGTTTGACAGTAAGAGTCACATTGGTAAAGCTACAGGAATGACAAAGGTACTGTGGAGCATCTCCAGAAAAAGAAGAGCTTGGGTGAACTCATTTCCATCATTACACGTACCAAGATTCAGTCTCCTTAGGCCTTTTCTCCACTTTATTTTATTTATATTCTTTAGGTGGTCATACTTTATTGATGGCCAACCTTCTTTATGTTGGTTGATAGTGGAATGAGAATTCAGATGCTGGTGTCATCAGGTGCTCCAAATGACATGGATATCAGAGCTCTGGTCCCCTGGTCCAGTGAAGGCAAATTTAAATCTGAGATCCTTAAGTGTCGAGCCATGCTGTTTCTTTTGTTGATTCTTTCTATTTTCTTGATTAATTCTAATGTATGAAACAGATCTTGACTCCCAGTATAAGTAAAAAAAAAAAAAAAAGAAAAAGAAAAAATATGTCGGTAGGAGTTTTCTAGATTATCATTATCTAATATCATTTAATATTTGTGGTCCAGGAAGGTAATACCTTATCACTAAGTTTAATCACATGAATATTAGTAATTAATTTCCCCAAAAAAATATTTTCCCCTTGCATGGAGTTTGGAAAAAGCTGTATACAATCAAAGAACATGCATATATTTTTAAGTAACCAAATAATCCTGGAGAGGGAATACTAAATGACAGAGTATTACATGAATGATAACTATATAAGACTGTCTTTAACAATCTAAGAAAATGGCATACGAATGGATGAGATCAGGAGAGTAGTTTAAAGGCCCAGGGTCCTTGCAAGTGACTTTCTCTTTGTGGATTTCTATCTGAATTCAGAGTTGGCTGAATGCATGTAGAAATACGCAAACACTGCTCTACAGCTGCTCTGTTTAGAGGACTCAAGCATATCTTTTCTGCCTTTAAGCGGGCAGTAAATTATTTTCAGTAATTCCAGCTCCAGTTGTTTCTGTAGGTAGCAGAGAAGGAATCTGTAGCTGTTTGATCAATTTTTACCTTCTTATGTAAGCCATTGATCACTGACATGTATTACATGACTTTTTATCAAATACAGAAGTAAAGTGGAGTTTAACATCTTTGTGGTGGCAATGTTCAGACATCTGTGAATTTGCAGCTCAACAGGAATGACTCTTTACCAGGGAGGCACACTTTTCAATTGTTGGGCGTGCTAGACATCAGAGAAGGGGATTTCTTCTGTGGTAGTTCTACGGCTGCTACAAGCTCTTTTTTGCGAGGCTCCAGTTGCACACGCGTGCTTATACTACTGGTTTTGTATAAGTATTTTAACAAAGCTATTGACATTAAGGATATAATGGCAAAAAAAGGTGATTTCCTAGAAGGAACTTTTGGACTGTTTCTGTAACGTTGAGCCACCAAAATAAAGCAGAAGGTTATAGAATGATAATTTTTTACTCTGAAGATTAATATGTATCAGTCTTGCTGCCTGATGATACGTGCTTTGTTGTCTTACCTCAACAGTCTTTCCTAAAACATGGACCATAGTCTGCTACAAATGAGTTACTTGGTATGTAGAAAGAGAAAGGACTGTAATGATTTGAACGTGGTTTCTAACCTGGAAGAAGAACTAATGGACGTAGAATAGAATGGAACTCGCTTTCGCATTTATTTCTAAAATACTTCAGAGTGCATTAGAGTAATGAGCTAGTTACTGATAATGGAATGAGAATAAACAAGGCCCATTTGTATGGTATGGCAAATTAGACGTCAATTATGTATGTGGCAAAGCAGCACTGAAAGATGTAGCAGACTAGGAATTAAGCTGTAGTGTTAATTGATTATGAAATCATTTGATAGCCTTTGGTTTTATTGAAGTGATTCTGAGAGTGCATCATAAACTTAAAATCCATTATAGGAGAAGCATGACGTTCTGTACTGAGGGTAAACTCAGTAGTGGGCCAACCTCTGACAACAGGGAAAAACTTAGTTCAGTCTTTGCAGCTATTTTGCATAAAGTAATTAGAGGATCGTGCATCTTTCTGACCATAACTACGAGTACAATTTGGATCTACATCCTTCAGGCTTGCAACGCGACTATCTTTGTTTCAGCTGTTGGTATAAGTAATTAAATGATAAATGTGCTCTTAATCTTTTATGTATATATATTTTTCTTCCTTAAATTAGAGGCAAGTGTGCCAAGTGCTTCTATTGAAGAGGCAAGATGTTACAGCGTGAGCTGATTGATACTGTCCAGCCTCTGTGCAAGGTGACAGCTCCCAGCTTCTTTTGAATTTGGAGAACACTGTAGGTTTGTTCTGGTTTTATACCCCTCCCAAGGTTTTTGCCCATGGTCTCTGTGGGGGAGCACCAGATGCCAAGATGTGCCACTGGTGACCCACTGTACCTTTGGTTGTTTTAAAATCTGTACTTATTCCAAATTTGGTGCCTGCCTTGCCAGGCTACCCACTCCTTTGTGGTACTGTGTTTTGGTGGGTCTCTCTTTGTCCTCTGACCCAGTTCAGCCTCCTAAACCACCTTGTCAGCTGCACCTTTTTCATTTCAGAGTTCGAGCAGTTGCCATAAATTCATAACACTTAGGTTCTAAGTGGTTTATAACCCTCTAACAGCTTTCTCTGTTGCTGCTCTTAGTGCAGGACTCCCTGTCCTTTGTTAAGAGAAGGTCTAGGCAGTTTCGCAGCCATGCTCCTTTTGACTGCCTCTCTTCTGCCTTGGACATGATCTCTTTTTGCTGCTTCCCACTTTCTTCTTCTAAGGGCAGGGGATCCATGTCTGTGGAGAAGCCAGAATGTAAAGATAAAAGGAAGATGAAATGGGGAAACAGAGTAGCATGAAGTACAAAAAGCATAAAGGGGCAGCCTATAAATCTGCGGCACAGGTTGGGGAAGACGTAGGTGTATTATGTGGCCATTCAGGATGGCTGCACGGTTGTGCTCCGTGCACTCAGAGTTTTGCTCTCCCTGGTGACCTTTGACATTCCGTTTTATTTCTTTTTGAGAACAAATGTCATCCCAGACACCAGAGAGAACCTCCATTTTGCTGGGATGTATCAAGGGGTTTTAAGCTCTGCTCAGACAGCTGCTGGGGATTGGCAGAAGGGATCTCAATTTAATGACTAACTTGAAGAAAAGAAAGAAAGAAACCCTAGCAAAAATCCCACCACCGGAAACTTTTGTTGACTGACTGCTGCGTCATCCCCCATAATTCCACTGAATAATGTTACCTTTGCATATGAACTTACACTGAGTAATAAGACTCCTGGGTATGGGATGAGATGGAAGGCAATTGAGCCAGTCTGACATTATTTGGTTACTGGTGCATATAAATACTGCTCTAGTGCCACTTATACATAGGTACCATACATATCTTTAATAGTATTTAATTGAGATTAAAGAAGCTGTTGGAGTGGATGCTGTGAATGCATATTAGGAATATTACTTAAAACCATAAGCCTTGATATGATAAACCATAACAAGTCTGAAGGACTCATAATGGCTTATCATGTCAATAAAATGCACTTAAAAATCCCCAAGTGATTAGAAGGAGCCATTTCAGTCTATTATATCAACTGTTATATGCTGAGAGCATGAGAGATTTATTTTTCTTTTCCATCCTCTGTTTAAAAAAAAGAAAGGAGGAAATTAAATCATAATAAGCTATGTTCAAATAGAATCAAGGTACTAAAATAAACCCACAGAAGGAGATTTACAAATTAAGGAAGGCAGTGAAAAGTTCTCTCCGAGCAGAGAATACTCTCATGTTACACTTGGTCTCTCATTCCCGAGCATTGCAGGATGGTTAAAGGGTGGAGTGTCTGCTTGCACCAATGCTGTTCCTGTTGAACTGTCAAAAAGCATGAATTGAGCGTTTTGTGGCAAGAAATCAGAATCATTTTGGCCCTTGTAGCAGCAATGACCTCCAGCACTTGCACACAGGGAAAATTGAGTTGCCTTTGCCGCCCCATGTGGTAGTAAATGCTCAACAAGGGCTCTGGCAGAAAAAAGGGTGGTGATGTTTTCCTGTCCCAGTACTTTGGTGACTGATTTTTCCAAGCATCTTCTTCAGGGGACAGGCAAAGGGTAAGGAAGTAGCACCCAAGCTCTTGGGGGTGTCAGAGGCCCTGATGTTTGTTGGTATCACACTGACAGACCTTCAGCCAGGGGCGACTGCTCTAAAGCAGCTGTTTGATGGTCCGTTTCTATGCTGGAGACAGTCTGTTGGCCTGTGTTTTCTCTACGTGTTTCTCTGCCTGTTGTCTGTTTGGTTTTTGTCACCTTGACTGGCCTGATCCTGCAGGCTTTGGGAGATGGCAGGAGGGGCTGCCCTTAGAGATGTCCTGTGGTGTAAGTGAGGGAGGTCCAGTGTGCATTTTAGCCAGCGGAAATCTGGTTTGTTAACTTACACAGTTAAAATTTGTAATTGTTTTCTGCTAATAGTAAAGAAAGATATTACATTTTCCTGCTGCAAGAAAAGGTAACTCTCCTCTAAAAAGTGGACTTCACTGTTTCCCAATAAGTAGTTTTACTGTACTAGCATCCCACATGTTTGGCTTCCTTGCTGCTACCACAATTCACACAGGGGTGAGGAGCCAGCGTGGGTCCCTTATATCGCTTATTGGCAGGCTCTGAACTGGATTACGTAGCAGGTCTGTAGCATTTCAAGCAGATCTGAGCTGGCTCTCTGGGGCCAGCTTTGCAGATGGGTCTGGTACAGTCTTAAAATAGCCCCTGGGGGCAGATTGCTGGTAAAATTGGTGTTGCAGCTCCCCAGGCTGGTGCGGCTGTTAGAGGAGAGGCGAGGGCCGCCGAGTGGCTCAGTGTCCTGCTCTCAGCTGGCAAGCTTAACCTCTGCGGCACCCACGTTTCAGCTGTTTAATGTCTGAATAGATGGAGAGTATTCTGGGAAAGTGAATTTTTCTCTCTCAACAGTATCCCTGCTATCTCACTTGCAAATATTACATCTTACATTTAATGCCATCCTTCCAGATAGTCCAGCTTCATCTCCTCAAGGCCTGAGTCATGCCTGCTCCTGCCGCATGGAATTAACCTGTTAGTTCCTGCTCCCCGTTCACATGCTCCGGGAGCCCCTGGGACGGGGATGCGTGGGGCTGCAGCTTTTGGGGGATTCTTCAGCGCCGCTGCTGGCAGACAGGCAGGAGAGAGAAAATAAACAGGTTCAGGAGGTGGGGAAAAATGAGCTGGTGGAAGCCAGGGAAGGGAAGCAGTGGCAAGTAAACACAGCTGAACAAGAGGAAAAAGATGTTTATGTATGCTTATTTAAGGTTTGCAGTGGGGATAAATGCAAGTCTGTCAGGACAGATTCTCTCCTCACAGTGCTGTGAACCCTTTGTCTATTTACATGCTGTTGTATGCGAGTAAGAGATTTGGCATTATGCAATTTTCTTTATGACTGGAATACAGTGGGGTTTGGCAGAGGTAAATTTAACTCGTGCATGAGAGCCCCAGTTTGAGACTCAGCTGGAATAACAAGCCAGAATATGCACGTTCACATATGTACATGTACACATATGTATGTGCATGTGTGCATGCCGTTTTGTTACCCAGGAGAGGATGCTGCTAATTGGTTGGCCACTTGGCAGAAACAGCAATTTAAGAGTGACTTAAAAACGCCAGGTTAAAAAGGAGATGGCACCCTAAGAAGCACCCAGAGATTTCCTATCAGTGCCATCTCAAATTATCGAAGCTGGGGAAACCAGGGACATCGAAACACAGCCTCAGTGCTCTTAGCAGACATCTGACTGCACGTTCTGGAGCAATATTCCAAGTTTCATTTTTCATTTTCTCTGATATGTTGTTGGGGAGGGAGACATGTAGTTGAACAAAGTGATCAATAAAAGAACAAATAAGGAACAAATGCTAAGAATATTCAAGACAGGGTTTTTACTTGAAAAGCACAGGCAGAAATCTCTGAACAAAACATTTTCCAGTCTATTCCGTTCATTTACAGCAATATTCACTTGACAGGCTTGTGTTTCAGGCAAGCAGGGGGAAAAAATATAATTAAAAAACCCCTACAAATATTAAGATGCAGGAGAAAATAAGTTGAGAATGTACATTGGGAACAAACCAAACCAGCAAAATAAACCTGCATAAACATAACATAAATAAAAGAACAGTTTGGAGTTTTACAGTTTTAAAATCTGATACTATGCCTAGATTTTAATATGTTGAACTAGGACTGTAAAATTAATTATGAATATTTAAAACTTTTATAAAAATGGCTAAATTACATCTGTCCAAATGATCATATAAGATTCTTTGAGTGTGCAGGGAGAGACATTGATAATATTTTGCAGTTTTTAAATACTTTGGCTTTGTGCCCCTTAGGAGCCTCAGAATAGCATTATGAAGAACAGAAAAATGAGAAAGGGCATATTCACAAATATTTGTAGGCTGATAAAATATGGCCTTTTAAGACAGACTGCTTAAATACATTATCTACATTCATCACGTGTATCTGCATGTATGTGTGTCATATGGTTTATCTGGCATGTAGTCCTGTCTTATTACAGTTCTAGAAATAATCGTGACTCAGTGTGACTTAGACACTTTCCTCCATAAAATTGTTCTTTAATAGACGATTTGTGTTATTTACTGAAGAGCAATACTTATGCATCGGTGCTAGTGTCAGTAAATCAGTATAGTATATGCTTTTTGGGGGGGGTTTATGCTTTGAACTAAAAACAGGCGAAGCCAGGATAAGTTTGTTTGTGAAAGGTTGTTGCATACTAATGAGAAAAAAAATCATCCCAGTCGTACTGAATAAATTCTGTAGATAGTATGAAGGATTTTCAGCGATCCATATTGTCCTTGGACTTGGCTGTTGCATTGTACTTTAAATGGAATTGATTGTGTGGTTGTAATGAAAGTAACAGATTGATTTCTATACAGAGTTACACAGAGTAAATAGAAAAATGTTCTTGTCTTGACCTGCATTCATAAACTAAAAATCAGTGGCTTTTGACCTAATCCTTAATAAAAAATGTAAATGTAATATAGGAAATCGGAAGGTTTCTTTAATTCTTAGAAAATTTACTGTTTATTAGGTTTTGTGGGTCTGCTTCCTTGGATTTTAATTGATTTTGTTTAGGAATTCTTATAACTGTATTGCATTTTCTCTTCAAGGAACTTGTACTTTTTGCTATTTGCATCTTTTGGGAAAATATATTTAGCTGTTTAATGTCTTATTACTCCTTGTGCCTTGACTACATAGCATTTTCCTTTATGTAGGTAGAATATTTATGATTTTCAGTACCTTCGCTGTTAGACATTGTTAGCATAGCATCTTTGCGAGTGTATGAATGACCCATACATTTTTGGGTTGCTACTGCACACATTCGTAGATTATTTCTAAAAGATAGTGTTTTCTGTACTGAATATGCAGATCAACAGCTTTATGTTGTAATAAAAGGGATGAAAGCTGTTGATTGAAATAAGGTGCAACATGCTTTCTATTTGAATAAACCCCAATGAATGTTTATATGATTGCAACTATTATCTCAGTAAAAAGCCATAGAGATACTCACGAGCAACATTTATTACTCTGTTTTTTGTATGTGTGAGATTGTGGTTCAGGCCCCGGTAAAATGAACAATCTCGCTGGTAAATTGTCTCATTGAGCTGTAAACTAGGACTACAATAAGAAAGATCAGAGTTACTGCATTCATCAGTTTCTTGGTGAATTTTGTGACTTTATTTTTGGTGCTTAGAGTTTAATTTCTCGCTGAAGTAAAGCAGCGCATTGTAACGATGCACAAACAAGAAGACCAAAACAATAGAAACCCTAACGCACCGACGGCCACCGCCACTCCATTGTAGCTTCCAAAGGCGCTCTATTCTTCCCAGCCCACTTGATATCCTGCAGGTTGTGGCAGTACAATTCACAGGAAAAGCTTAGACATTGAGCTTGCACGCTTCTTGACTCCATTTTAAACCCTTTGTTCACACCGGGGTGGCATTTTTTCACACCACATGTGGCAGCTTTGACTCCTATCCAGCTTGTCGTATAGAATCAAAGTCTGTGGTTTCTTACATTCCCAGTGTTGTCTCCTGAGCCGCTGTATTCTTTGTAGCTCCCAAAATATTACGAATCTTAATTTCATTCACAGGTTTTTTTAAAGCTTTATAGGGTATGGGATGAGACAACTATACCAACAAACTAAGATTGGGTTAAAATCAAAACTGTTTGCAGGGGAGGGGGAAGAGCTCTTTTTTCCTCTGTATTCTCTTTTAAAAAACCCTCAAGACTGGCTAGTAAAAATGATGTCGTGAACTTGATATATATTCAACCAGCCTGATGTACATTTTAGAGAAAAGAATTAAAATAATGCATAATACTAGTATTTTTAGATTTGTAAAAGATATGAGTGCTCAGAGTTTGATTCAGTATTAAAACATTGTTTGTTCATCTTAAGTGATGAGTACTTTTGTTGTTGTTGTTGCATGCAGGCATGATCTGAGATGTTCTCTTTTCCCTACTTTTCCAAAGACAACTTCATCTGCAATTTTGCTGAAAGTTTTATATGCCATAATTTCAATAATAAATTCTATTTCAAACTGATTTTAAAGAGAACAAAAACAGTCTACCAATATGAATAACCCTAAAATATACATGGTTTGAAAGTTTATTAGTAGAAGATATATTGCTTAAATTAATGTCATTCAGTGTAGCTAAAATGCCACTTGAGTCCTTAAACAAATGCTTAAGTATTTATTTCTTACTAAGAAACTTTACGATGGATGGCAAGTGCAGTGTGATGTGGCAACAATAACATTTGGATAAAAATTGTCACAGGAATTAAAGTAACTTGTATTTTACACTTTTGGATATATTTTTAAATGATCAATAAAAATTAAATGGTTGTATGATTTGAAAGAAACCTTCTCAGTTCTCTATATATTTATAAATCTTTATGTTCATTGTTACTACTTCACTCAGCTGAAGATAATAGAATAATTTCTCCTTAGCACATATGCTAGCCTGTGCATTGACATGACACCCTAATAAATATTTTGACTCGAGAGCTGTTGTTTGTTGCTATTTGTCAGGTGGTTAGAACGGTCTTTTGGCTGCTGCTCCCTTTGCGAACTAAAATATTAAAATGTATGCTTTCAATCTAGCAGTTTTCTTATTGTATTTTGATATGTTTTCTGCCTGTTCGTTCTTTCTTTAAGAGTATAGTACTGAGCTGTGCTTAATGCATAGTGCTTATTCACCGAAATCTAACTAATTGCTTATGGTGTTTATGAAACACTTCTAATGGTTTTATGCTTGCTTTTAAGAATGGCGTGAAATCATATTATATAAGAGAATAGTTCAGCAACACAGCCTATAGAAAGACAAAATTTCAGTGTTCTTTGTTGGTTTAGAAAATATAATTAATAATAATTTCACATGCATATTTTTGTGCCGTTTCCTTGCCATTTATTTATTTAAGATTTAGTGTTAAGTTGTGGAAGTGTCTTAGCTAGTCTGATATATAGCTGCACTTCAGTAACAGAAAGTCTGTTCCAATTAATCTTTATTTTATATTTCAGTCCGAAATCTGAAAGGTATGAACCAACCCCTGTAATAATTTATTTTTAATTAGCAGCACAGTTTTATTAGCTCTGACTGCTAAGTGGTTTTTGTGTAATTAAAAAGTACAAAATATATGAAAGCAAACATTTAACTCATGGTTGTTTGCATTTTTTTTGTCTGTGATTTTTCAAACAAGATGAACACGTGAAAAACACATTTAGAATCTGTATCTAAAAATGGTTTTATTTTGCATACTAAATCACACAAAATTTATAGAAACGTTCTTTGAGAAGATCAATGATTAATTTATTAACACTTGCATTAAAATGAATTTTTTAAAAGTTGCCTATTGCTTAAAAAAGTAATTAATCTAAATTAACATTTCTATAGACAAAATGAAATACTGTTTACTCCTTTCACCAAGTACCTTAGCAGTTTCTGCAGTTTAACTAGCTACACATGTCCAGACATTCTGGATGCAATTTTAGATCATAAAAAAAATAGTGGTTATATGAAAACTGAAACAGTAAAAAGACAACTCCTTTCAGAATGTAATAATGTAATTTGTGCTAAGCAAGTCTTTTCCAAGCACAGTATAAAGAAACAAACATATAAAATACACATGCAAGCTTACCCATTTACTGTTTAAATTTTAAAACAGTGACTCAGAAAAGCAATGTACACATGTTTAGCAGAAAGTTATTTTACTGTCACAGTTATCCACATCTAAACTTGATATCATACAGCATTTTTAGAAGACTCAAGTATGAATTTCTCTGAAGTAATACAAGTTCAGTAAGTGTATCAAAATTAGTTTACCTACTTTCACAGCGCATATTTACTGAAGAAATGGCATGATCTTATTTCATTTAAGTGTCATGAAGCAGAAATATAGAATAATCATTTATCAATATCCATTCCAGAAAATTCCAACTTTTATTTCTCGGCATTTCTTACTTTTCCCCGTGTTTCTTCAGACCTTCTTCAGGTTAACATTTCTTCTACTTCCAGAAAAGGGGGGGGGGGGGGGAAACCCCAACAACAAAACCCCCCAAACAATCAGCAAAAGCATAATTGGCTTACATTGCCTTTCAGCTTGTGGCCTGTCCTCATATTATTAAATCAGATCATACATACTCCCCCAAAATTCAGCTTGGAGTAATCCTCTGCTACTTAAGGCTGGATGAAAAGAGTACTCATTGTGAATTATGTTTCATCTGTCACAATAACCTTCTTTATTCTTTAGTGCACCTCCCCTTTGCCTGCGGCAATTAGAGAAAATAGGTATGCCTTGAAGTATGAGATAGTGGTATCTCAAAAATATATATACTGATGTCATATACAGACAACGCTGGGTAAGCAACACCCTGAAGAATATATAAGCCCTTTTTGATGCAATCCAAATTTTATTAGAACAGAGTAGAGGCAGGCATATTTTACAACGAGTAGGTGCTGATGGCTGTCACTAGGTTATTGTTTTTTGACAGGCATTGGTCAGAGAGTTTGCCATTCTCTTAAAAGAAGAGTAAAAACTTGCTTACCGACTGATTTCAAGAATGTATCATTTTCCACGTGAGCTACAATTCTGTCTTATTTATTCGAAGGTGTTAGAGCATCTTTTTCTTCAATCCCCCCTGAAATTCCGAGAGTTCTGTTGAACTCTTTGACTGAACACTTCAGCTACGTTTTCTCAGTGGCTTAGCATAATTTTCCTGATTTCTTGCTATGGTTTAGACATTTATCTATATGGTTTTTTTTCTTAAGAAAATAAGCTGGCCAGTGAAAATCAGAAATATTTGTGCAATAGTACAGAAGAGTAAAAATTATTTTAGAGCTCCCATGTTATCAGATGTTAAATTTCTGAATTATTTTTCTTTGTATATCAAGGCAAAAGAGGAGATAGGATTCTTTTAGGTTTTTAGCTACCACTGTCAAGTTATTTTATCTATTACAATATCTGTCTTTCCTTACCACTATCTACTTTATTTGTATTTAACAACAACAAAAAAAGTGCCATATTTGCTGGATTTTTAACTTTTTGAATTTACTGTGGAAGCTTTCCAAGTTCACTTTTTTCCCCGTTTTTTTTTTTTTTTTTTTTTTAAAGCCCTCTTGTAGAAAACCTGTCAGTATCTTGTTTTGAAACCCCTCATGATTCTGGGCTATTCCTACCGATTTAAAATCAGCATCCCTTGCACTTTAAGAGGGCTGATGTTCAACTAGAATAACTAAAAGAGCAAGCACCTTTAAAAAAAAATAGAAAGAAAAAATTAAGTGCTAAATCAAGCACATTACAACAAAGAGATTCTGTTGTGAGGCTGGTCTAACATTAGGGCAGCATTATTAAAGTACCTAAGAAATTACTATACTACAAAAAACAATAATACTCGTGAATAAAGGAAGAGAGTTTGGCCCACTGCACAGGTTTGGGCACAAAAGTGCTTGCTAAGCTATCTATTTCACACATGCAACGACAGAAGGTTCGATATTCATTCGATCGATGACTGAAAAGGCACAATGGCAAAATCGGACGGACTTCTTTTCAAATACAGATCTCCGATGTCCCCCTACAGTCTGCAGTCGCACGGCTGGTGGTGTGGCACAGACGGAGCAAGGGTTACATCAAGGCTGTTCTCTGGACCGTGCAAACAGTCTAGACCAATGACCTGCAGCATCGTGCCCTTTGAAGAAGAGGCAAGTTCGGTCACGACGAAGAAAAATCAAGGCGTACCCCTTTTAACAATAGCGAGCAGCTCGTGGCTGCAAAGAGGTAAGCAGGGGTAAGCAAAAAAGGCATCTGCTTCCATGGTGACAGGCCAAGCATGGGAACCTTGCTTTTGAAGAGGGACGGTTCTCAGGCTCCCTCACAGGCTATGTCATGCATTATAAGCAAAGGCAGGTTGAGCTGAAATCCGCAGAGTTATTTCAGAGTAAAATGATACGCGAGCACATGGCTGTTAGCAAAAAAAAAGTCACATGACTGTTTAGAAGCAGGCTCGCACTGTTTCCGAATCGAGCCTTTCGTTTGGGGCATTTTCTTCTTCTTCTTGTCTTTTTTTTTTTTTTCCTTTTTCCTCGCTTTTGCAGCAAACTAAGAAAATTGGGAGAATGTTTATACAAAACAAACATTTGTTTGATACACAAGATTCTGGCTGTTCTTCTTCTCTAAACTGAAAAAAGGTCAAGGGTCAATGTTTTTTCGTGACAGGGCCACAAATCCTTTTGTTAGTGTAGCTTTAGCAAATGCCATTTAAAATAAGATTTTGCTTTTCTTTCTAAGTGCATATTATTATAAGTTTGACAGAGCATGAAAGTAATGAATTTCTATCTCTCTGCAATAACTTTTTTGTTCCAGTATTTTGCCAGTTATTTTTCTTCCTTTTTTGGCTCTACAATGCTAATTTTTGAGATTTGCATTCCTAGGCAAGACAATTAAAAATACACACAAAAGTCAACACATAATAGTCAGTTTTTGGGAAAGGAAGGAATATTATCTGTGGGCTATAGGTGATAAAAATCAGTGAATATAAGCTAGTGGCATAACCATTGACCTTTGAGAATCGTTATGTTTGTACTTTGTTTCTTTTTGCTTTGTTATTCCTTTAGCTGCAGTGTGTTACATTTCCTCCTGAAAAATTAAAATGTGTAGTGTATTTGTTCTGGCATAAGTGTGCCTGTTTTATTAATTGTATTTATTAAATCTGTTCTGTGAAATTTTAACTGTTTGTGGTAGTTTGGAAATTTTGATAACTTACTATTTTTATTGGAATTTTACTGTTAAAGTGTTTTAGGACTAGTGGCTACTGTTATGCACTTACTCTATGTTGTTCTGTTTTATTACCAGCTACAGCATTTGTCTTCTTATTATCAGTACAAGATAATTTTATTCCAAATATTCTTGTTAAAATTGAAGGGGGGGACACAAATATCTGGCGAAGTGTTGAACAGAGTTTGAAGTTTCAGGAACACTCATAGTTACTACAGTCATTTCTGTCAGTATTTTTCGCTGCTCTTTAATAACTGCAGGGTCCTGTGGTATTTGGTAGAATTTGTATTGCTATTCTATAAATGTAATTAATATTTATGAGTGTATCAAGGGGAGTTGTTTCACAGGGTGTGTTCTGAAGTTCCGTTGATCTATAGGATGGTTTGATTTAACTTTAGACTGGGGACTGCATATTGGAAATGAAAGTGTGTATGTGAACCAACTGTAAGTTGCCTCTAAATAGTGATAGGCTTTTTTGGAAAAAGTCTTTGGGCTACCCTGCACGTTTATGGGCCCAAATTGTCTAAGAAAACAACAAAAAATGCATAGGGCAATATAAACATGCAATATAAGCAATAAAATATTAATAGCAAAAGTAGGAAGCCCATTATCTTAAAATGGTCATGATCTGGATTCACTGGATTCATTCTGGATAATTTATATCCTGCATATTAATTCAGTTTTCAGATAGTCTTTGACATGATTGCAAATTTCCTCCAGAAGGTCCATTAACTAGTCCCATTAGCTTAAGAGAAAAATCTATTTGCTGGTCTTTTGTGTAGGCTGTTACACGCAATATGACATTTTGGTAATCCTGCTGAACTATAAATACATGTTAATGATGACAAATATGTTCATATACTGACTGCGGTTTAGAAATTCATACACCATGTAGAAGTGTTGTGCCTTAGAGCTTTATTTAGACTATGTGAGAGTCTCTTAATTTTTGTTTGTTACCTTCAACAATAAATTAAAAGATAAAGTACTCAATCTTACATGTGTGGCATAAACAGTGCAGAAGACAGTGCTGTTGTATTTGGTATCTAAATACTGCTTGAAATTCAGAAATGCAATGGCAGCAATCATTTATTCTCATGCTAACACATTAAGTTTTAATAAGAAATTTAGAAAAAGTAGAGGGAGAGAGAGAGATTTGCTTCTGGAAGGAAGATATTTTAAATAAAAGGCCTCCCTCTTGTTCATTTTAATGTAATTGATAAGAAAGTCATCTCTACATTCACAGCAGTCTGCACAGTATACCAAGGGGGAGGATCTGATCTTAATTATATTCATGATCATCTCTTGAAATAATTAGTCTTCTGTAAGGAGCTGAGGATAGAGCATTGCAATGAAAGATGTGTAAGACTTTTTGTTGAAAGGAAAAGGTACATCTCTAGTAGCAATGAAAATATGATTGTGAAACCATTAAGTTTTATTTCTGTTGTTGTTCTAGCGTGTATTTTACCATGTGTTGATGTGTTGCCTCGAAGTACATACACTCCTTGCCCTCTTCTTTTGTTGATGCTGAAGTTCTGAAAAAACATTGGGTTATACTGGGCTGTTGCTTGAGTGACGTGCCAGCTTTGCACCTAGTTAGTTCAAGCTAAAGTTCAGGCTGCAAGTTGGAGGCATTTTATTCTGTTAAAGCCAGGGATGACTATTAGACTGATAGTTCTCTTTACTTTTCCCCTTGGAGCCATTAATTTAGATGAAGGAGTAAATCATCAAAACATCTTATTCCTCTTCTTGAATACCAGAGCTCTAAGGGCCGCAAGAAGCAACACTATCTTCTAAACTCCAATTCAGCTTCTCTGAACAAAGGGAGTAGTGCATCACTGGTTCTGAGAACAGGGGGGAGGAGGGCTTTTTTTTTATACTGGAGATGCCTCCTGGATGTTGTGAAGTTTTGTGGTTTGCATAGCAAGAAGTATCAGATGCAATTTCCTTCATAATCAATGCAATTCATGCCCCTGTTGTCTTCAGAACTAATTCCTTTTTTTTCACAAGAGAGCTGGACAAAGATTTAACACAGTATGCTGTAGAGAAGCTTTGCTGTGTCATCAGTTTATTTTAGAGGAATTTTAGACTGATTGTTTGCTTGAATTAAGGGAAGTACCATTCCTACCAGCATGGTTTATCTACCCTTTCTTCCCTGTTTTTTCTTCCCTGAAGAAATACAAAGAATAATGGAAATCTGTTAAGATAGCTGAACCAATATGGAACATCTAGCCTACGAAAACTTCAGCAATTCAGAAAAAGGTTTTATAAAAGAATTATTTATTTCACCAAAACACTCTTAATTTGAGTCACCCAGGTAAGCCTCTGAAAAAAGTGTCAGCTCTGTCACAGCATACTGAACCAATCCAAAGCAAATACCCCCAAGAGACCATGATCCTCTTGCTCACTGAAGATAAGGGTTCTACAGTTTGGTATTGTCTTTAAGCAATTTATACACTGGCAATTTATTATGATACGCAACAACGTTGTAAGGCATCATTTCGAGAACAGGAGTTTATCATATTGCACATCTGAATAATATACTGGATAAAGCAAAGGCAGCAAAAACCAGAAGAGAGCCCAGGTTTTAGTCTGATGATGCAAGACGAATTATAGTTATCTGAAATTTGAATGAAGATACCTTTTTAATTCAAGGTTTCCAAATGTGCTTTGGTTTGCTTCTCCAGGATCATCCTTTTCTACATTTCCTCAATGACAGAGAATATTCAAGCCTGACTGTGGACTTGCAAGGACTTGGAGAAGCCCATTTAGCAAAGAATCATCAAAGCTTAAAACTCTGTTGTTTGAATTTTGGTAGTATGTGAAAGTCTCTAGGTTTTTCCCCTCAAAACCAGGGTACCTGATAGATGAGTTAAGCCAGTAAGTTATGTGCTTTAGGTACTGTATGTGGATTTGCTTTGTAATAAACTTGGGAATGATTAACTGCATCAGCTTCACTTTAAGTTACAAAACAAATTAAGTCTCTCTGGCTCTTGAATATTCTTCTTGGTCTATAATCACCACCACAAAAAGCCTTAGAAAGTCTGCCTTAGTCCTTGTTCCTTATTCTAGTCTCCTTCCAAATGCTTTCAATATGAATAACAGATGCAGTATGAACTCTGAGTCAAATGACCAGAAAGATGTATTTTCTCACTCAGTGGTATAGTTTGATGATGTTTTGTCCTTGAACTGGAAGTTAGTCTGATTCCAGGAACACCTGAAATATATGAAGTTCATTTCAGTACTGTCATTTTCTGAGCCTCTGATATTGATAAGCAGAAGTCCCTTTAAATGCTTGTGTTCTATTTATAGAAAAGGCAAGCTTTAGCATTACTGAAATAATGTTAATCTGAAATAACCTGCTATTTCTTGTAGCTTTTTAACGGAGACATGCAGAAAAACAGCAATAAGAGCTTCATTCTTGTGTAGACCCTTACTAATTTAAGATCACAATCTTTCTGATATGATCCCATGGCAAAATACTTCCTGCAAAGAGCTGGTCATGCCAATCAGTCAGAATCATAGAATCATAGAATAGTTTGGGTTGGAAAGTACCTTTAAAGTTCATCTAGTTCCAATCCCCCTGCCATAGGCAGGGACACCCTCCACTAGACCAGGTTGCCCAAAGCCCCATCCAACCTGGCCTTGAACACTTCCAGGGATGGGGCATCCACAGCTTCTCTGGGCAACCTGTTCCAGTGCCTCACCACATTCATGGTAAAAAAAAATCTCCCTTATATCTAATCTGAATCTACCCTCTTTCAGATTAAAACCATTACCCCTTGTCCTATCACTACAGGCCTTGGTAAAAAGTCTCTCTCCATCTTTCTTACAAACCCCTTGAAGTATTGAAAGGCCACAATAAGGTGTCCCTGAAGCCTTCTCTTCTCCAGGCTGAACAACCCCAACTCTCTCAGCCCATCTTCATAAGAGAGGTGCTCCAGCCCTCCGATAATTTTTGTGGCCCTTCTCTGGACTTGCTCTGATAGGTCTCTTTTGTGCTGGGGACCCCAGAGCTGGACACAGTACTCCAGGTGGGGTGTCACCAGAGTGGAGTAGATAGAGGGGCAGGATCACCTCCCTCGACCTGCTGGCCATGCTTCCTTTTATGCAGCCCAGGATATGATTGGCTTTCTGGGCTGCAAGAAGATGCATCGTCCTAATGTAGAAAAGAAGTGTTTCTAAAAAATGGTTGCTTTTGTCTTTCTAATATTTTCAGAAAGGCATCACAGAAATTCTTCTTATGCAAAATATGCTGCCTTCTCACCATTTGCTGCCTCGCATATACCACATAAGGACTTTATGGAAAATCAAACAGGACGTATGAGTGTGTCTAATCTACTGTTGGTCTTAGTTTTAAAATATTGTGCTGTCTGAGGAGTGACTACTATTTTTTTCTTATTTGATTTCTTCCAAAGAGATAGTCATGAAAGAGGGAATTCTCAGGATAAATATTGGCTATTTTATATACAGATATGCCTTTGGTAGAATTATTACATCCTGTTTCAGAAACAGGAGTGGAAATTTCCCCTGTGTTTGTATCTGTTGAAGAGCTCTGGAAGTTTTATGTTATGGACAAGAAAGAATTCTAAAGAAATCTCGTAATACTTGTACGCTCATGAATAAAGAACCTTGCAAACTAGGGCAAGCATGCAAAGTTTGCACTTAGCAGTATGTGAAAGAATACGTAGCAGAATGCAAAACAAGAATAGTCATTTCAAAAGAAAGAAACTTTGAAAAGGTCAGCATATATGCTTAACAAATGCCACTGTCAAGGGCACATTTATGAGAGCTCTGGCGTAAGAAAATAGAATTTTCGTGGACAATGGAAAATGTGATGATTTTTTGTTTAAGAGGGGCATGATAGCTGATAGTTTGACATTACAATAATATCTGAAATTACATCCTGAACAAAATCTTTCATATTTATATGAAATGACATACCTTTGATCCTGCTGTGACTGGGATTTTGGTTGTGAATGTCAGTTGTGTGAGAACCATGTGGTATTTCTTCACTCATTAGTTCTGACTAGGTGATCTCACTTTCAGGCCACAGTGTTTAACAATTTTAAACAACTATCTTTTCCACACAATTTTATTTGAGTTTCCTCAAGGTGATAATGAAATCTATCTGTTTGTTATTCATGGAACAAGATAATTCAAGAAATGCTCTTGTGGGCCAGACTAACGGTCCATCTATCCTGCTGCTTATTCTATGACAGTGGCAACAGGGCATGAAATTTAGGGAGAGCACATGGGCCTCTGCTTTCTGTGGTCCATTTCCCTTGTACTCCCTTGGCATCCATTGTTTTGGGATTTGTGATATTAGAGGGGACATCCCCACTGTACCCTTCAGTATCTGTTTATGGACCTCCTGTCCATGAATTTGTCCTTGACCCTGAATTATCTGGAAGTTAATACTTTTGGTATTGCGGTTCTGGGAGTGAAGCTGTTATGTGTTTGCATTTCTGACAATTTCTTGAGTTTTGGTTTCTGAGCACCAAGGAGGATGAAAAGTATTTGTAATGACTTGTGCTATAGTGAATAACTGCGTTTGGATGAAATCTTTGCCCAGTTGTCCCCTGTCATAAGGAATTTTGTCCAAACCCTTGTGTCATGTGAAGAATTGTTCAAATGTTTATATGTAAACAGGATTGGTGAGATGTGAAAAAAAACCTTCATGAGTATGAACTAGCCAAAAGCTAAACTCCCGAGATATTCAGTCCAGCCTGTTACTTGCTGCAAAACTTCTGGGATAAACCTATTTATCTCTACTAGCACTTCACTCACAAAGCAAAGAAACACTGGTATAGTGGTAACACTTTGTTCCATTGTATAGCTTATATTTGGAGGATTTAAGGTAAATTCTTAAGATTCAACAGTAGTCAATTTTTAAATATTAATCCACTGTGAAACCATACAGTATGGTAACTACATTGATTTGTCTATGGAGGTGAGGGAAAGTATCGACTTTCTTCTGATTTTAATTTGTTCTTTGTGAAGCAAAATTCTGTAGTTGTTCCATTGGAGAAGATAATGATAGAAATATGTATTTGTGCTTGTTTGCTTGTTTTTAATGTTCATCTTTTACTTTTCAAATGTTTCAAGCTTCTTGCTTAGATCATATAATCAAGGAGCTTTGATACAGATGGATCACCAAAAAGCATCCTACCTACTTCCCCAAGTCTACATCCTTTTATTTATGATTGATCAAAATTCAGCATCTTGTTTTCGCGTCTGAATGTTACGACAATCTGATTTCCTAAAATACCTGTTGCTCTTTCTCCTGTTCTAGCCTAGAGTATCAATTGTCAAACTGTAATCCTGTCAAATCATTACACAAGCACTTGACTTTGAGGCTAAATTGTGCTACCTCTAGTTACTGTGGGTTTTAAAGGTGTACTAGAAGAGCTCTTTTCAATATGCAGTTCAAAAGTACTGTCAATTTGCAATAATCCAGAGAGAACTTGACAACTCAGAGACTGTGAGGAATAGAAACAGGATGGAAGCCTGAAAACCTAAAGTTATATCTGTAGTTATGATTACTTCTGATATTATCTGATACCTTATGATTTTTAGAAAGGAAATGAAGGAGCTGATTATATTTTAAACCACAAAATAAGTTGTTCAGTTGATCCAGTATAGATCTCCAACTGAGGTTTTAGTTTAGACATGGTCAGTGAAGAGTATTTCTAGGGCACAACAGATTTCATCCAGTCAGAATATCTAAAAATAGATCAGATGAATCATGCTGTAAAGTGTGTCTCTGATTATAAAGGGGGCCTGTGGTGACTAGCTCAGAGGTGCTGCTTAAAACTGGGTAAGATTAATTTAATCCAAAAAGACTGAGACACCAATATGATATGTCCATAAACCATGTTTATGCCATTGAAAAACATATCAAGTTAGACCTTTCAGGTAGTGAAATAAAACTATTAATGCCTCCATGCAAGGCACTGCAACAACCTCCCCAAGAATACTGCCTAGCGTTCAGAGCGCACAGGTGTAGGGAGCATGAACTTAGTTGTAAAAAACAGGGAAAGGCTAGTAAAATGAATAGCAAGAAGGGATTATTGTGAGGATACTAAAAGCTTTATTTCTCTTCAATAAAATAAAGGCCAAGAGAAAAGATACGCTGCAGGGAGAAGACAATTGCAAGCAAAAGAGAACAATCATTTAATCTGAAGAACAGAGGGGGGACAGAAATAACTGGTGGAAAATCAGACTGAAAGTTAGAAGATCTCTAGCCATCAAAGCAGTAGCATTCTGGAGAAACCTCCCAATAAGGAGGTCAGGTTTTGGTTTTCCACACACGTCTAACTGTTTGCAAGGTGGAAAATGATACATTTATGAAAGGGAATGTGAAACACGGTTGCCTCTGATAGCAGGAGCCTGGACTCGATATGCCACCACTTTGATCCTAGAAGGGGATGTGTATGCATGACTGCACTTATTGAAGTGACAGTAATTATGCTGTAGATATGCCTATACTATCAATGTGAATATGTTGTGGTGCTTCTTTAAACTTGTAATTAATACTAATTGAGCTCTCAGAAACTAAAGGGTTCCTCATTTAAAAGCCTATGCATTTGCTGAATGTAACAGCAGTTTACTGACTTATCCCACTTCCTGAAAAACTCCAGGTTAATGAAAAGAAAGCACTATATGTGATCTGTTGATAACAAACAGCTCAGAGGGTTTCTTACTGCATAAACTAATAGCTTTTGCCAGAATAGTGCTTCTGCTAAATGTGCTTTCCCTTGGTATTATATTTATTGTACTAGAAATGTGATTAGAGATTAATACTTTTCCTAATAAATTCTTCTAAATGCAACTTTGTGTTTGCAGTGAAGATGTTAGTACAAATGAGCAAAATTGTAGGTTTTGTGCATAAATTCAAGCTACATGTTTTCCAACAATCCACAAAGAGAAAAAAGAATGTTCAGGTGCTAAAATACAGTCTAAAATATGAAGTTGGTTGCCACTTTATAAAAGTAATAAAATCATGACTTTATTTGCATACATAGCTCAACACAGAATGTGCAGCCAGCAAGAGAGCGCCCCCAGTTTGTAATGTGACAGAAGGCTGTGGGGCCTGCAAGAGAAAAGAGAGGTTGGGGCAGTAAAATAATTTACCTTCTTTGCGGCCTGCTCCCTGCCTGTGTCCACTGCAGCCCGTGGAAAGGCAGGGCCTGAGGGCAGGCCCCCTGCTGCTCTGCTGTTCGGTTGGGCCGAGTCGGGTGAGTGAGGGGCCAGGCACCCTGCCTTGAGGTACCGGCTTGTTTTGTTGCTTGAGCTGCTGGTGTGTGACAATTCCCATCAATGTGTTAACCTGTTGAAGTTCATCAAGCCTTGGGAACAAAAAAAAAGTTTCCTTTTTTTTGTCTCTACTTTGTAATTATGGGATATCATATTACGTGTTTCTTTGAAATGGGGTTAATTTTAAAATAACCAGGTGAAACTCAAGAGACTCAGCTAGTTTATTGTGCGAGTCCCGTATCCTTGTTCTGATGCACTGCGTCTCTTCCAGGTGTACAGCCACCCTTCTGCTTTGCAGTGGGACCGTGTTTGCCGCTTCCCAAGCCGCAGGTAAGCCTTTGAGACCCTTAGCCAAAGTTTCAGTTGCCAAGTCACCGCAACCAACCTCTGGCACGTGGTACCGCGGGCAGTGCTGCTGCTCTCCGTCCCGCGGCGGTTTTCCCAGGACACAATTAGGAGACACTCCCTCTGCGTTTGAAATGGCTCCCAAGGAGTGCAGTCATGGCGCTTATACTCACTGCACAGGGCTGCCAGGTTGTGGGGCAGCCATGGGAGCAGCTGGGACAGTCCCCTCACCAGCACGGGCCAGGCGAGGTGGGTGTCCCCCAGGCCGGGCCCAGACGCTGGGCCCCGCAGCAAGGCCAGGCTGGGCCCTGCTGTGAGGGAGGCAGGGTCAGGCCCGCTGCGATGGCCCCCAGGCTCGCTCTGGTGGGGATGTAGCTCAGCACTGGCAACACCAGAACTGAGTCTAAAATCTCAACACCATTACATTTGATGGGAGTTTTGACATCGTTGTCTTCACTCAGGTGAAAATTTCCCTGTGAGTTTCTAAGCAAGGTTAACTGGCAACCTTCTCACTTGTGGGAAGGCTGGGATCACCTTGATGTCATTCAAAATATTTTTCCTTACAGATGTGAGTAATTGCTTCATGCCTTTCATGGAGAGTGATACTGTTTCAAATCAGAATGTGCCATTGGATCATATAGTTTAAACTCTTTTAAGTTTTTATATTCTGTGCCGTGTACTCCCTTATATTTTGTCTTTGAAGCAGGAAAGGATTTATTTTTTATTTAATCCACTATTTATCTTCATAGAAAGAGTGATTAATTCCTGAAACAAACTGTCAAAAATTTTGCCTTTTACCTAATTTAAATTTGACTGGCTTTAGCTTTGAGCCATTGTTTTCTGCTGGCACTTATAGATGGTAGTTATTTTCCTATAATCACTGCTACATATTTGTTCCAAGTCAGCTAAAATAGATCTGATATCTCTTAAGACTTACACTGTAACATGTATTCTCCAGTATTCAGTTTTTGTTGCTCTTCCTTCACCTCTGTCTATTTTTCCCAGATCCTTTTCAAAATATACAGGAATTTCTAAACATTACTGTAGGATTACTAGTGATATTGCAGCTGGAGGAAAAAGCAGTTGTCTGTAACTCCTACTTACTGGCCCTTTGTATGGCACAGGGTCGCGCTAAACTTTTTATGCTGGGACCTTATGTTGAACGGTAGATCCCTCTGCTTCCTCTGCCCACTTCAACAATGACTCATTCAGTTTGTCTTTCTGATCTAAAAAGGGTTTTGAGTGTGTGGTTATTCACATGGGTTTGCATTCTCCACTTAAAACCATTTTGGCTGGATTCATATGAAAAATTCCGTAGTACCTTTACTTCTCCTCTTCCTTCAGATGTTAGGAGTAACTTACTTTTACGCTGGATTCTGCTCATACTTCCAGCTGATGTGAATGTACGATCTCAGAAGAATATCAAGCTATAATGAAAAGTTTATGAAAAAGTCTTTTGAATTATACTGCATCTAGAGATTGTCTTCAGTTCAAATGAACTGAATGATTTGCGATGTCAGGCATCTAGTACACATCCATGTAAATTGGACTTACATTTTTGGTTTATTGTGGTGGGTTGGCCTTGGCTGGATACCAGGTGCCCACCAAGCCGCTCTATCAGCACGACAGGGAGGGGAGAAACATAAGATGGAGAAAAACTCATGGCTAAAGATAAAGGCAGTTTAATAAAGCAAAAGTGAAAGACTGTGCATGGAAGCAAAAGAGAAACAAAAGTTTTATTCTCTACTTCCTATCAGCAGGCAATGTCCAGCCACTTCATGGGAAGCAGGGCTTCAGTACACGTAGTGATTGCTCCGGAAGACAAACATAAGTGACAAATGCTGCCACTTCCTCCTCCTTTTTCTTAGCTTTTATTGCTGAACACATGTCATATGGTATGGAATATCCCTTTGGTCGGTTTGGGTCAGCTGTCCTGGCTGTGTCCTTTCTCAAGGTCTTGCCCACCACCAGCCTACTGGAGGGGGAGGTGTGTGTGGGGGGAATACTGGAGAGAGAGACAGCCTTGATGCTGTGCCAGCGCTGCTCAGCAGTAGCCAAAACACTGGTGTATTACCAACACCTTGCTAGCTACCCATACAAAGGTCAGAACTCAGAGGGCTGCTATATACCTGAGATCAGTTTCTTTTCAACTGTCCTTGTTTTCTCTCAAACTTTTGTTTGTCCATAAAATCCAGATTTTTTTTTTTTTTTGCTTTATTTTTGTGGTCTTTTCTTTACATCACTGTACTTATTTGTTTTGTACATCTAGAGAAAATTTTGGTCTGCTTTGTCCTTCTACCTAAAAACTAAAAATCATGAAACAAAAAAGGATCTGAATCTGTGCTTGTAGGATAGTGGAAGCCAGCTGTCCAAACAGACTGTGTGTTTGGTCATAAATTTATTGAAAGATGAGTGTGTTTTATTAATAAGAATGTACGTTTTTGATATTTTCTTTGCAGTTGGCATAGAGCTGAATATAAACCCACTTAATCATTCTGAATACTAATATTGGTAGAATAGGAGTGAAGTCCTCTTTTTATAATATATGACATTTTCTTCTGGAAAATTTCTTTCAAAAATAAGGAGAAGTTAAAGAAATAAAAGATGAACAATAATCTTTGGCTGGAATCTATGGATGAGTCGCTGCTAAAGCTGGATATCCTACAGAACAGTCCCTATCCACTAGATTATATTATTTTTATAGTGCCTGGACTGTGCTGACAAAAACTCTCCAATTCTTACCAACAGAAGCAATTGTTAGCTCCCACATTAAAGACAATTTGGCCTATCTGTAATATAGCGTGTGCTGCCTGCAATATTTTTTAGACAAAACCCTGAATTTTTCACAAGTCATATTTTTGTATATATAGGCGTTGTATATTTTTGTCAAAAAATTACGGACAAGATGTTTTCCATTTTTTTTCCCTTCGTTGGAGTCCTTTAGTAATTTTAATTATTAACATATATAGTAAAAGTTTAAGTTTATTATGCAATTGAAAGTTACCCAGTCATTTCTGTTTGGGAATTATTCTTGGAAAAAGATAATGACTGGAAACAATGCCTGTATTTCTCAAATTTGATAAAATTACAGTATACTGAAAAAAATAACAATATGGGATGATCATGGTTTTTAAAAAAAAAAACTTGTAGGATACACTGATCAAAGTTGAGCTTAGCTGTTAGTAAACTTTATCCTCCAATTTGTCATTAAATAGAAGGAAACTGGAATAGTTCTACATGTTAAAAAAAAAGCAACCCAGCATTTCCCTTTTATGGAAAATCCCAAATATAAAGAATGCCATTGTTTGCTGCACATGTGGCAACCAGTCTGGTTTATATTAAGTTGAAGTTACTGCCATCTGGTGGTGAAAATAGTATTATATCACTACAGTTGGAAGAAATTTTGTTAGGATTACTTTCTCTGTGTGCATGTGAATATTGTGTGGGTATGTGTGTGTATATAGATATACACACACCTATATAGAGATAGCTATAGATGTATCTAAATATAATATTAGCATTTGGGGCTGATTTTAAAAGAACTTGAAAATATTCTATGATACAGAATGGCCTGCTGACTGAGCGATTAGTCAAGGGTATAAAAATGTGTGGAAGAAAATAAGGAAAACATAAGAGGTAGAGCAGATAGACGTGGACTGCCAGTGCACCCACACTTCTGGCCTAGATTAACATAGCTAATCATGTACAAAACTTGTCCCCAGAAGATTCCGTTGTATTTTGCACAGCTGGAGATTTTACATTTTGTTCAGTGTTTTGTGTGGCTCTTCCTATGTTAGAGATGACCACTAATTATTGTTGCAAAAACATCTGGTCTAGCTCTGCCTTAGCACTCCATTCTTTACTTAGAATTTCTCTTTGGTGCAGCAAGTTTGCTCCTTCTTGAGTCTTGACATATACTTGTGTTAACTATTGTCTGTTCTTGAAGGATCAGCCCAATAGGAATTGATTTGTATGAGTAATGCATCAGGGGAGTCTGTGGGGCATCTTACACATATAAAATTAATTAGGTTGTTTTCTCAAGGAGCTAACACTCTTATGTGAGATGTAACAGTGCAGTGAATCATAGGCAAAGTGGTAATAGAAGAGAAACTCAGTTGTGGGAGACAGTGTCAGATACCTATCTTTAGTAATAAATTGCTCAGTAACCATATAAGAATAATAACTAGTATCCAGAACTTGTTATTTCGTTGTTACAGTGTCTGAAGACTCCAAACAAGATTACATCTGCTTTACGTACAAATATTAAATAGACTTTGTCCTTGTTGTGTGCTGTGTTTTCCTCTGGTAGAGAACAGTAGTAGTCGTTCACTCTTAATCTGCAGAACAAATTGCCATTTTCTTTACTCAGAAGGCATGTATCGTTAGGTTTGTATCAAAAGTGTATCTTTAACTGGCATCTTCTTATGCTAAGAGTGAAAGAAAAGTTAGGGGGATCCAAGAGTCTCACAGGGTGTGTAGTGGCGCAGTGAAATTCCCAGTACTGCTGTGTTGTCCGAAGCCCTCCAGCTGCACACCTAGTCTCCGATGGCAGCCCAGCTTTTGTCAGCACGCAAGTGCTGAGGTTGGCTGAGGTGAGGCTAGAGGAGGCATACATGGCTTCAGTGTTGCTCAGGCTTGACTGTCTCCAAGCCCTCAGTGGTACATGGTTAATGATGAACACTAGGCATAGGACTTGAGTGGAGCTGAGGCCCCTGGACTCTGAGTCCTGCTAGTTTCAGGTCACTGAGGAGGCTCGCTTCAGGCCCTTGTGAACATCGTACCTTATGCTGAGCTGGACAAGCAGAAGTCAGTGGCAGAGTGACATTAGATTCCTTTTTAAAGGGGTAACTAAATGCTGTCATCCTGTTCTTTCTTACAAGAGGTATATTATTCTGATTACATTCCCTCCATTGTCTTTTTTTTTTTTTTTTTGAACATTTTTCCTCTGTGGAAGTCTTGGTTTGGTGAGCCAGTCTATGACCACATTTTATTTCTTTGGCTGCTCACTGGCCTCAACAGTGACATCCCAAAGAGGCCTGCTGAATGCTTGTGTGATTGCATGTTACATTCCTGTAGACCAGCTAGCTTGAATTGCAGGAGGTCACTTGGTTGATAAGATTTGGGGTTCTGCTCCCTATATAGGTGGAAATTCCATTCCTGTCCTATACAGAGCAGCTTATGAGATTCTTGGTTTATACATTTACAAAGTGCTTGGTCAAATCTGGTTTGTGTGGAAGCCATATTCTTCTTGCTCTCATAGTCATGAAAACTCTGTTTCCAAAACAACCGGTGAAGGGGCCTTACAATTTTGTGAATTCCTTCATCCTTGAATCTAATTAAGCAAAAAAACCTGATGATACTGACTTTCTGTACCTCTTTTAGATGTTACTGAATGGGTTAAGCATGGTTGCAGAAAAAGATATTTCTCATCTCTCTTCATTCTTGTTTATTTTGTTTAAAATTCTTTTTCACTTGGTTGGTTTTTGCTGCCTGTTGTAGTTTTTTGTTTGTATTTTGTCTTTCTTCTTTTTCTGAACTCTCTAGGAGTCGGAATCCTGCCCAGATAACATCTTTCAAAAGGAAAACCATTGACCTTGTAATCCTGTCATTCTGCTTTTAAGACTACATTGCACATGCAGGTGTCTGATTTCTTCATAGGTTTTAGAGGAAGCACTTTTTCATGACTTTGCAATGTAATTGCCTAATTGTTTTTCAAGGAGACAGACACTTTTCTCACAGTAAGACTCTTACTGGAAAGGTTTAACAGTAAGAGTTAGAGTGCTGGGTGGTACATGACCACATATTAAGGAAGTGCTTCAAACTCAAGCCCACAGCTTGAGCTACACAGTGCAAAGAGTGCTCTCTGACTCAGTCTCGTTTGCACAAGACAGAAAAGTGGAACAGCTTTCAGAAGGAAAATAATCCCTGGTACCCTCTTCGAGCCTTCAACTCCCAACGTAAAGTTTACTTTCTGCTGTATGACAGAAGTACCTAAGTTGATTAGCTCTTGATTACAAAACTGGCTGCTTTTTCTTTTCACCACTGCTGATAAAATGACCAGCAATTAACCTTTTTTTTGAAATCCTGGTGGCAGTGAGACGCAAGCTTTCTGGAATATCTTTTTCTTTTTGTCTGTCTGTGTGTCTTCCCCCCTCTTCCCCCTGCCCTCCGTATAACTTCATATATTTATTTGTAATCCCCTGGGATTAATAAGCAGTTTGATAGCTAGAAGGTAATAGCTTTCTGTGCTTAGGATAACAGAACTGTAAGAGGAGCTTTTGTAGTGAAATATGACATAATGCAAGACAAGGTTAGAAGGATGTATCTTCTGAACCAAAAATGACCATCTTCTAGACTGTCTGTTAAGATGGGATAGAGTTTGATGTTATATGATATGAATTATACATTAGAGTGTGGAAGGCATTGAAGTCTCTCAAATTTCAACTCTTTAAATCAATATTGATTATAGACATGTCCTTCCTCAATGAGAAGTTGATACAGAACTGAGTGAGTCCAGGTCTTTGACTTCATTATGCAGGAAGTCAAAACAGAGCATCATAGTGATCTCAGCTAGCTTTGAAAACCTATGAGGATGTGGATGTGCCTCTCCAGGAATAATCTGCTAGATGTAATATTTGCATTTGATATTTGAATCTCCATCCTTGGACGTGTTCAGGACTTGACTAGACAAGCAGCTGAGGAACCTGCTTTTAGACCTGCTTTGAGCAGGGGATCGGATTAGATGACTTCCATGCTCGTTTATTCTGATCCCATGATATGAAATCTATGCTTCTAAAGACAGGATGTTCCCAAAGAATAGAGATTGCAGTACAAGATCCTACTTCTTATCTTGAAGAAAAATGCCTTAATTCTGAGGTAGAAAATCGCTATAATGAGCTCAGTTTATGCACATTGGAAATTTTTATCACCTTTATAAAGCTTGTCTCCTCAGCCTTTCTAAGGATGGGGTGGGGTGGTGGGAGCCACTTCCTATGGAACTTCAAGTGCAAGGCACAATTCTTTTACATGGCTTTGTCTGACGCAAACATAGAAGTGTGTGTATGCATTTATTAAAACGATAAAATAAAAGAAACCTTATCAAAACATTATATTTTACACTTAATTTCCCCCTTAGGGAAAGAGGAAATGAACCAACTATGACAGACACTCTACCTCTAATAGAATACTAAATATTTTTAATGGTGCTTTATTTGCTTTTCAAAGCAAAATAATTTAAATATTTTATAACTTTCAGACTGCCAGTACCGTATCTGAAAATCCTGTGAGTTAGCAATCTGAAGATCAGTAAAATGGAAACAATACTTTCTGAAATTCTTGTGCCGTCATCTCTGGTTTAGGGAACACCCTCTCTCTGGGGTAGAAAAGTAATTTAGTCTAGGACACTAAGCAATTTTGGCTGCTGCTGAAGAAATACCTCCAGTAAAACAAACTTTTATGAACTTCATGCTGTTCTTATTCCTGTATACTGAGGGAACTTCAAAACTGAAGTTATTCAGAAGTGTTGGTTGCTAAAGTCAAGGAGTACTTTGTAAGTTGACTCATGTTTGTTACAGGTGTGGTTAGATTGCATTTGGGAAAAATCAGTTTCAATAACATGCCACCATGTTGATATTCCTTTTCCTGGTGTATTGTCCTTCCATTTAAAGAGGGATGCACAACTGGTAGGCAAGAAAGCTGACCCCTCATATATTTGAATTTAGTCTCGACTGATAATAAGCAAAGAAACGCCAATGAGCTATGTAGCGCTTAATTTTTGCGTAACATAATTTGATCAGCTACAATACAAATATCTTTCGCAGTGAGTAGCCAAGATGATAGACAACTGAGCTACAGTTATCATTCAGTATTTTGTTGTCATTCAGTTTTTGGATTAATCATGCCACAAATGCAGAGCCAGCTGGGGTCCATGTTTTTATACCTCAAATCTCAGTGCTGTATTAATGTGTTTGTATTGATTATAAAACCAGCTTAAGTCCACAAACAGTTTAGCTACTTTCATGCTGCATAGAGCTCTAAGTAGCAAGCCATGTATGAACCTAACAGGCTCCATGCAGGCCTAGCTTGAACGTTCCTACATCACTTCTCCTGGATGAGGAACACAGACAATGTATGCGGAGGCAAGTCCAACAGGTATTATCAGTTTGGACTCAATGTCAACTGTCCCAAACCCACAGTGAATCTATTTGCAGTCACTATCACTTCCTCCTGCTCCATTTCCAAAAGGTCTTATTGGGTCCGGTGTAGCAAGCATGCAAGCACTGAGAGGCAGCACTGGGCTAGAGCTGATAAACTCCAAGAGATCAGACTTGACTGCAATGCCTTTTCTCTGCACTCCCCAAACAGCACAAGAGTACTCAATAACTTGAGCGCAGCACTGAACCCACGCTGGCAGAGTCTGTTTGAACTGTATGGTGCCTGGCCCTCCAGGAAGCAAAGGCTCAGAGCAGCACTGCACAGTGATGGATGCAGAGCTTTGCTGCGTCACAGCCAGCTGTGTGGAGCTACATCTCAGTCTTGGCATTCTCTCTAAAACGATCTGTATCACCTCTCCACCATTCCCGTTCCCTCCTCTCCCTCTCCAGCCTCCCAATCCCCCCAGTTTCTGGGGAATCCAGGCTCCTGTTACCTTGGACAACAGAGAACTGATGATGCTACAGTGAAGAGGTAACTGAGTGTCTATAGTAATGCAGCATAATAATAAGATCCCTATGTTTTAAATATCTATTATTGATTAAGGATTGGCTTTAATTTTGCCTGATTTTTAGTTTTGTATCTTAATCTAGAATGGTCTTTATGCTTCATATCAGTATTTCATTTATGTACCGCTTTAAAATTGCTGAACAGAAGATACAGGATTGCTTGTAACATCTTTTAAGCAGGTTATATTACAGCAGGGCCTATACTCTCATTTTTATGGACTCTTACTTCCTTTCAGATTACTTAATTGCTTAGTGGTGTTCAGAGTGAGGATTGCCTTGATGAACATTTAAAATATGCAAGCTTTACTTTCCCTAATGTTTTGTGTTGTTTTGTTAAGGAGTTTTTAAATCTTCTGCCCCCATATTGGAGCAAATGCAGTAGTTCTCTGGAATGGAGTTTCAAAAAAATCAAAGGGAGTTCAACACCTTGTTTGGAGTGTGTCTGACATGTTGGATTCACAGCTGCATGTACATCTGCTCAGGAGGGCACTGGGGGCGGAGGGAGGGTCTGGATCCCTCAGCACCGCTACCGCTTCACATCTGAGATCCCCACGGCATGGCAGCACATCTCCCTTGTTTGAATCAGCCCTGTACTTATTCCCCAGGAAGAAATTAATCTGTGTTTAGAACAGGTGACTGGTGCCCTGCAGAGCTAGGTCCTCTTCCTGTGCCTGCCACACCACTCAGGTCATGTATATACATACTTCTGCTCAGATGGACCCCTGCCATTTATTCCTTATTTACAGAGTACTTAGGAGAGATACTTGTGGCTTCCAGTGCAGCACGTGGGAACTCTCATGACTCCAGCAAAAGAGAACAAGGGAAATGTGTTTTGAATGTACAAAAATAGGTACTCTGAAAAACATCAGTCTGTAAAAAGTTTGGTCTGGGTACCCAAAATAAACTGACCTTGATAATTTTCTGCCTGTTAAACTGAAACAATACTAAAGGCACTTTTCCACACAATGGCCTCATGTATGTATTGTGTTCTTTTAGCTAAAGTGATGAAGATTTGTGGAGTGCTTGGATAGGAGAGTATTTGCCAAGGAAACAACCTTTCAGAAATTAATAATGTCATGTTAAGTTTTAGGTGATCTGAAAAGTACCTCCACTAAAGGGGATAAAACATTGAGTAATGTGACCAAAATATGTGCTGAAAAGCTACTTACTTAGACAATGACAGTTGTCTTTTCTGAGCATTGAGTGATGTCTGTTCAGGTTATAAATTATGTATTGTCATATAAAGACTGTTTTGTAATGAGAACATAAGCCAAGACTTACTGTTCAGGATCGTTTTTTATTTTTAACGTGCTTTCACAGTAAAATATATGTATATATTAAATATATATTAACATGTGTACATACCAAATAACGAAACTTAGTATTTTGAAGCTACTTTGAGGTTACAAAGTTAAGCGTCACATGACTTATATGCCTATAAATATATGCATTTGCATATCTGGAAATTAACATGTAATATATTTTTATTTTTTTAAAATACATTTAATGTTTCAGTGCACAACAATTTTTCTTCTCCTGGGTACTATATTTGCACTCAAACTTGGATACACTTTCTAAATGTTCTGTGTACATAAATATTGTTCCAAGATCCTTTGGAGTCAGTGGTTTTGATCAACTTCACTAAGCAGGCTTCATTTTGAGAATCTTTTTAGAGCAATGATGGTTGAATATGATGTCAGATGAAAATTTGGGAGAAAACAAGTTTGTTTGATTGATGTATTTTTAGAGCTTTCAAGTCTTCAAGGAAAGTTGTGTTTCTTACTGAAAGGTTTAGTATTTTGATTTCTGAATCACCTTTAAAATTTTGTGGCTTAATTCAGCTCAGCAGAGTTGTAGTGCAATGGATGTCCATAGAATAGCATAGCGAAAGGTGCTATTAATTTATTTTTAAAGAAGTGGTGTTTTCAAAGTCATTGATATAATTGTTTTATTCAAGAATTTTCTATGTAATTATTATTGACATGGCATTCTAACTTCGCAAAACCAAAATGGAGACTGACACACAAAGTCGGTCATGAAGAAAAATGAGGAACCATTAACAGAGATGGACATTAGGTGAAAAATTGAGACGTTTTGTAAGCATTATAAGCCGTCTGAGCATCCAGTTGGCACAGCTGTTCTCACATTTTTTGTAGTTATGGTAAATAAAAATTTTGAAGAAAAAACAGCCATTTTGTGAGAGAGGTTGTGGTGGGAGACTGCGAAAGTGATAGCAGACCAAAACATCACACAGTTAAAGGCGCTTTTACAGTTGTCGCTCCCTAGCACGATGGGAAGCATGGAAAGTAACACAGTAATGTTTGTTCCAAAGTGTACTAATACAGATTGTCAGCATAGACCACTCTGGAGATCCACATCAGTGAGACACTGCCCTAGGGGGTCACCAGGGAGCTAAAAAGAAGGACAGCGTGAAATCTTGGGCTAGGAATATTATCTTTGCAGCAAAAAACATGAAGTTGAGCATATAGGTTTGTCAAAGCCAGAAAAGAATGCTTTGACATAATAGAGAAGTGATATTTTGGGAACATGGGAGAGGCATTTGATTGAGGATGTAGGTGGGAAAGGCCATGCATATGGGTGATGACATAAAGAAAAACTATCCTGCCTATGAAGACATAGAAGGAAATTCATGGGTCCTATCAGTGAATGCCAGATGTTAAAGGTTTTAGAAAGACTGAAAAGCATTTTATGGAAGGGACTTTTTTGAGACAAAGTCGCAAAATTTTGTTTTAGCCATACCCAGCCTGAGCTGATGGCCAGATGTTCATAGAGAGATAACGGAAAGGTAGTATGAGTTTAATTTGGATAAAAGGAATACTACTAAAAGATTAAATAAAATGGGGGATGGCATGAGTGTGTTAGTTGTAAGCTGGCTGTCTCCATGTATACTCTACAGAGATGAAGTGTTGTGTATGTTTGCTTTTCCACTGATGTGAGTGACATCTAGTTCATTTTTGATTGATCTGCTTGGAAGCCAGGTGGAGTTTGAGAGACATCTAATAAAAATGGATTCATCAATACTTGTTGTATAAGCTAAGAAGTATTTACACTGACTAAAAAAATATCCCTTCCTTAATGTTAGGAAGACTAGACAAGACCATTTGAGCAATACTGACTCCTTGAAGAGTAGCTGCTATTACAAAAGAAATTCTGAATAATTGCTAATGACAAAAGACATGAAATTGTTTTTAAACCCTATGGTATTTTTCCATTTTGCTTTGCAATCATCTTCATTCAGAGCTGTTGTGGAATGGTGCAGACAGTGAGATGTGGGTGAGCGCTCGGTGGCAGTTTGAAGGAAGAACAGAGCAGGTAAGTGGCAATCTGATTTCCAAGTCATTTTGTGTTTTCATGTAGATAGCCAGTCATGGTCAGAATAGGAAAATTACCTAGTACTGACATTTATTCAACCCTTTCAAATGAAGTACAAAAGATTGCTAGTTTGTTGGGTTTTTTTTTGTTTTTTTTTTTCCTGGCGATGTTAGTGTAAATGTTAGAGAAGAGTTGCTTGTCTATTTTCAGCAAAACTAATTTTCCAGATCTGAGTTCTGCTGGCTTCAGTTATTGGAAGTGCATACCAGATAACCACAAAAAGCACAAGAATTCAGTGTTTTATAAGAAATCAGTTAGTATTCATTTAACTGCATTTGGTTTCATTTAACTGTATTTGAAAACTTTGAAGCTGAGGCCGATAGAACAGCACTAAACTTTGAATCTTGTTCGTCTGTATTAAACATATATAAACTATATATAAACAATTGGGCTTACTTTTTTTCCTCTCCCCCCCTCCCCGTGCCCAATAATGATGGCAAAATATCCAGTCCTGGCAAGAATAGGAAGATTACTTCGTTCCTTGTTATTGCTTGGCTATCTGATTCATTCTCAGCATCCAAACAAGTCTGATATTCCACTGTAGCAAAGCAAACGAGAGTCTCAGCTGCTCCACTGATGTTTCTGTGTTCCTTACGTTTAAAGAGATTTTCAGTGTAGTACCTTAGAAATAACTTAAACGAGTCTGTATAAGATGTCAATTGTACCTAAACCCTTTTTTTTAATTTGTTGTGTCACTGTGCTGTGATGTGATATACAATTTGGTGGGGTCACTTGCACCCTAGAGACCGCTCCTGGCATTGGTTATTGCAGGAGTCAGCCAACTGCAGTCACCTGCAGTAAGAGAGAGGAAAGGACTCCTGGATGTTCTGCATGTGGGCATTAAAGACATAAATACAGAGACTGACTGAGTGGCATATGTATTCTGGATCACTACATTTAATGAATATTGTATAGTTCCAGTTTTAGTTTTCATCTGTTCCCCATCCTTTGTCTCCTCAACTTTTTTTGTATATGTAGATGGCAAACGTTGTCCAGAGGGGCTTTGGAAACATATCTCGTCTTTGAACTCTTTGTTGAGTACAAGATGGTCATCTGAAGCTGAGTGTATTAAAGCTTTGAGGATACGGTGTTTAAAAAGCATAGGTAGGAAGAGTGCTGAAGAGGCAGAACTAAAATAGCAAATGGGATACTTCACTCAAATCAAACAGTGAAAACTTGAAACAGCAATAATGACAATCATGGCAAAACTGCTGTTTAGAACTGAACATCATTAGCCTGGATAACCAGGAGTAGAAATTGAAATGTAGAAACTACATAACTGCATGAGATTGGGAACAAAGAAAGAGCCTTTTTATTTTATTTAAATCGTTGGTATATTATTGATGGGACGCAGCTAGAAATCACACAGAGCGCTGGTGACTGCCAAGACCATTCCTGAGGGAAAAGATAGACCTGAGGCAGAAATTCATTGTATGAGGGAAATAAAAGAGACTAACCATCAACTCTCGATACAAATGTTTTTAAAGGCCTCTTAAAGCACTCCAGCAGTTTGCTGTGTGCTCCATCTTCCAGACTTTCAGAGCAGACTGGGGGTTGCCTATTTGGCATTACTTAAGCTATTTGTGGATTTTTTCCCCCTGTTTACACTAATCTACAGTACAGAATTACTAGTCCCATTTTATCCATGTACAGAATAGGCAGAGAGAGATCTTCAAAAGTGCCCAACTTCTATCAGAAAAGGTTTTGGTACCTTGCTATTTTTTGTGGATCTGGTCCAGTTGATAAAGTGATCTGGGCTGGAATGAGGGATTCAATCTACATCTGCCATGTCAAGGCTAGTACCCTAACTATTAGGAACTCTTTCTGAATTTTTGTTGTGTTCATCATATGAACTTTCTGTAGTTTCAAAGTGTTGTAATTGGTGTGCCATTGTAGCCAATTGATTTGGCAATTGTTTTCTAGATGGATTTCACTAATGTATACAGTAGAAATTTTTGCTTAAAGAATTAATTCAAGAATATGTCTAGACATGAATACAGAAAAAAATTCCGATAGAATAATTTTTCTAAAAGCAGACTTTACTATTTTCACGTTCTTAACGTTGTCCACCTCAATTTTTTATTTTTTTTTTCAAGACAGTGTAATGTTATTCATGATGAAAAAGGTGGAACTACCTGACATTCCAATAAAAAGTTGTATAATGTAGACAGCTTTTTTGATTTGGAGAATAAAGAAAAACTTTGCCACACCTTTATTGTCTGTGCAAAACATATTGTTAAACTGTTAGATGAACATCTGAATCCACTTTAAATTCAGCATGGGGCCCTTTACATTAATGATGCCTTAATATTTTAAGTTTTCTAGGGCATTTTTCCTGAAGTGTGATCATTATGGATAACAGTGATAATTATGAAATCTGTTACATTTGAAACATTAACTTATACATAATGATTATTAAAATGTCTTCTGTAGTATATGTGAATTGTAAGGATTAGTGACATAACACACTGTAACCATCTGAAAAGGAATTGCAGAATTCTAGTTTTCATTGTACATACAGTTTGTTTCCTAGAGCAACACAGCAGAACTACTACAGTTGTACTGATGCTGTACTACATTCCAGTTAGTCTGTCTTTCAGGAGGCAAGAAGGAAGGATTGAGGTAGTGTGATGAGACTTGCTGTGCAGCAGACACTATTAACTTCTGAGGCCTTTATCTAACTCAAAATTTTATCTTCATTCTCCAGCCCAAAGCCTATATAACCATCTCTGGTATGCAGTGTTTCAACCAGATATCTGAACTACAAACCTTCATCCAAACACTTTAATGCAGAGCCAAAACCAGGTGCAATTAAATCAAATGCATATTTTTAATTAAAATGTACGTTTCTGAAACTGTACAGCACAGGGACTGTGGCAAGTATACATACTTTACCGTGCAGCATCTATATATCTGTATGTTTGCACTGTGCAGAAGATACAGTCTTTTGCTTTCAGATGTGTGCATTTGGCCTATCTAATGTAAGAAAACATCTTCTCAAGACAAATACACCACTGCTTGCCTTTTGAAAAATACTCACTGAAGGCATGAAAGGGTACAGAGAATGTTTCCCCAGCACAAATTTCTTGTTACATAACTTCTTTGGCTTCAAAAATCAAACTAGCTGTTTGGTTCTATACTGGGATTTTGAACCTGCCAACTCTGACAGCTTCACATAATCATTTAACTGTTGTTCGGTGGTATTACAGCAAAAACTCTCTGCTGAGTTTACTTAAACCTTGTCCTCCAGGTGAGATTCAAACAATGCTGCTTCTTCAAAGGTGTATCTGTCAGAAATTAATGTGCAAGTCAGATTGTCTATGCGCCAATAGAACTAGTTAAAAATATTTTTTGTTACCAGTGAGAAGTAGGTAAGATTTTGAGATTATGAATAAAGAGATCAAAAGCAAAAGAGCATTTCAGGCCCTTCTGTAGAGATTTGTGAGGTTTTGTTTTGTAAATATGACAGATAAAAAGTTACTGAAAACTACATTAAAATTTTATAGTTATTTGTAAGTGAATTCAGATCTTTTTTTCTGCTTATTACTCTAAATGTTTTGTTTTGTATTCTGAAGAATGCCGGTACATCCCTTCATAGTCAGAGCTTCAGTCAAATACTTCTTACGTGTGCCATTGGGTGCATGAAGGAGGGACTTTTTATGTTGTGGCAAAATTTTCTTTTGTCGTATATTTTAATTTTATATTTAAAAGGTGCTGTAAACAGGATTTTATTTGCAGTTGTATTATATACAATCATTAAAATAGTCTAGGCAGCTTGCTTTAGATTTCAAATAAATGTTTCCTTATTTATATGTATTTTACAACACCCTGAAGTGTGATTTACTTTCAGCTTTTTGAACACTACAGAAATGAGCATGGTAATTATAAATATCAATGTCATTGTTTTAACTTTTCCTATTTTGTAATTAACATATTTAAGCTCTTCTCCATAATTTTACTTCTCCTAGATCATTTTATAAAACTGTTGGTCAGTATCTTCATCAGCATTGGTTAGTATCTTTGATATGTAAAACAACTGGAGACCAAGCCTGTAGATTTCCTTTAAAATAAACACAGGGAAAAATCCTCATCAGCCAAAAGCTGGTTTTTTGGTTGGGTTTTTTTTTCTGTTTTAAACTGACCAGTGTCTTCCCACATGGGTGTGCCTCTAAATCCCTTCCAAATTAAACACAGAAATATAAAAACAGTATGCAAACAATAGCAATAAAAGTGCATCTTATTTATTTTTTCTGGCTTTTTACTCATGATAGTCCTTAAGTGTGGCCTTCAAATCTTCTATGAGAAAGAAATGTGCTTAGATGCCCAGCCTGCTTTCTCAAGTGACCTGGATTGATTACAGTTTTAACTGTAATCAATTTATGATGGAACACTGGTTCCTAATATTCCTTGAAGATGTCATCACTGGAGGAAGCCTGATTAGAAGCCTATTTCATTCCATCAGTTTGTTCCCCCAATTCTGAGGAAAAAATGTAAATTGTAATTCAACCTGCTTTTAGAATTTTGATCTCTAAACTTATGTAGTTGTATAGCTTTTTCCCATGCTCCAAACTATTCCTTTAAAACCTGTTCCTAACTCATACAGTTACTATGTTGCCTATCCTATAATATTATTTAAATTATTATTATTTTAATGTTTTAAATAAATATCACATAATAATGAGAGGAATGAAAATAAGACCCATTCCAAGCCGTATAGATCTGAACACATAGCATCTTATGTATAAAACTCATCCATGAAATTGTTAATTAACTTTAGGAGTATTAGTTTAATTTAACTGTAATTTCTCATTGCAGCTAACATCAAAGGTATGAAATTGGTTGTAGTATTTGCATTATATATATACATGTATTTGTAGGCATACCTACAAGGCAACTGAAGGTTTCCAAGGCTTGAATTATTGTTGTTTGGGTGTTTTTCTCCTCAAATGTGCTATGATCTGATCCTGTAATATTGAAGAACAGCAGTGAGAAACAGAAGCCTTAGAAAATGTTGGTGAGCATGTAACAGAGTGGGCAAGATCTACTTCCTTACCGTGACCACAATGATTTCCCAGGCTGGTATATTAATAGAAGACTGTTGTACAGTTGCCACTAGTTAAGAATAAAATAACTTAAGATGCAGAATAGTGTCTAATATTGTTTTAAAACCTTCAAACGCTATAGCAGTAGCCACAGTCTGCTGGAAGGAGAAGGTGAATGTGCATTATATTATTGCAACTTTTTAACAGAAAGTGCCTAGAGCTGAAAAAAACAGATTGGTGTTTTTTAATGAAAGTGAATACAGTTAATCTGTGTATACTTTCATTGACAAGGTTCTGCACTTAGGAGTACAGCACAGATGGTATAAGCAATGAATACTTATGTCTGACTGTAATTGATCCTATCAACAATGACATACCTTTAACTGGGTTGTATCACTTTACGTCACATATGGTTAATTAAGTAAGAAGGGCCCAAATACACTAAGGAGATTTTTATGTTTATACTTAGGAAAACAGTCTAGACAGGTGTTAATGTAAATGAAGTTAGTACTTGTCAAAGGTGAAATTCTCCATATGTAACCCTGCTTCAGTCTCCAAATAAATACAGTTTGGCTATGTCTACGTTAGCAAGTAGTGAAGAGCAATAGGACCTGAACCGCAGAGTGAAACAGTTGGTGCTGACGATCCCACTTCCCCACCGTAGGGATCTGGGGGAGCAGGGAGGTTGCTTCAGACTGGTTCTGTTCTGGTCCCATGGACTGAACGCCCAGAAGTGACTGAAGGGCACTACTAGGTGCAGTCTTTGAGGGCATCATTTGGTTTACATTCATTCCTTGTATTTAGTACCTTGCTCTGTATTTTGGGGAGCTGCTCTTTTTTTATCCATTAAAAACAAAAAAAGCTTGCCCTTCATTTCCAACATCCTTCAACCTCAATTACAAGAGATTTGCTTGCTTATATAATTCCTCCTAGCATGCTTCCTGATTAGCCATCACAGTCATTAATTGTCTTTCATTGTACGTAGATGTCTGCCCCATGATGGTGCGGTAGAGTGTCATGTAGTACTGTTTGTGTTAAATTATTTTTTTTGCATATGCACATATTTGGATTGATCCTTAGTTGGCGAGTCTGTCTTTTGTAAAAATACTGTTGGAAAATTACATGTCCTAAATTGGCTTTTATGGACTGCACTTTCCATTGCGAAGCATACTTTCCCTTTGCTTTTTCCAACACGGAAAAAGACATGACAAACCAGAACTTTATGTGGTTCCAATTTTGGTCCTGGAGGTCTCCATAGGTATGAATTCTCTTTATACCAGCTCTAATCTCAGTATTCTACCTTGCCTTTTGCTCTACTTTTGAAACTTCCCACAACAGTTTTACCTTCGAGTTGCTGAATGTATAGTTCTACTTACACATCAGAACCCAGCGGCCACCAGTGGGTCTCCCAGAAGCAAATCTCAACCATTTTCTGAGATGCACCTGCAATAAGTGCTCTTGGGGGTTAAATGACTGCTGAACTACCTATTCTTCTTGGCTGGTCCTACAGGGATTCTTTTCTTTTTGAAAAAAGGAAAATTATTCAGGCCCTTTCAGACCTCACATGTTACCATTCTAGAAAGAAGAATGTTTCACGCCACCCAGCCCCTTCTCTATAAGAACAAAGTGGGGTTTTGTTTTCTTTTTTTCTGGTGGACAGCATTTTTTTTCCCTCCGGTAGGTTCCCCCTGCTTTCAGGCCAAAATCTTGTTTCTGTCTCTCTATCCTTAGCCCAATTGTATGTTGTGAAGGAAATATCCGTTTCACCTCTTGTGATTTTTATCAGCTTTTCCAACTTACAAATATCACAGCTGCTTGAAAGCTTTAATTTGTCACTGCTGAAACACATACTTTGTGGTTGTCATGCCTAAACTTTCCCATCCATCCCAGGTGCCTGTGTAATTTCCACGATTTGATTAGTATCATCAGTTTTGGAAGCAGAAATGTTGATGTCATTCTTAAGTTAACATCATCTTAGTTGTGATAACCATTAGCCTGCTGCCAACATTTGGCTGGTCCAATATTTCTTTGAATGTTAACAACTTCATGAATTGATATGAAAAAGTGTGCTAAAATTATGTTACTGACACCTTGAATTTAACAGTCTGCTTATTTATAAAGTGAAAACATACATAGTTGCTTGGTATGAAACTGGTTAGGATTGATTTCAGTTTTTAAATATATAATATCAAACCCATTATAATTAAGGACACACGAGACTATTGTGTAACATGGGATTTTGTGTGTACTAGACAGCATCAAACAGTAACTGAATAAAAACCCCAAACTCTTCCCATGATTTAAGAAACTGACATTAAGTCATTATGGTAATTAGTCTTGTCATGGAAGGGTTTTCTTCCAAGATAATTTACTTTTTAAACTAATTTAACACATTGAAAAGTAGTTGGATGTATATTTCTCTTTAACTTAAAGAATAGTTAAAACATTACAGAACATAGCTACATGCTTTAGAAATAAGTAAGCCCAACAAATGGAACAGGCACTTAAAGGCACATTTTGACTCCTGCTTATTGTAGACTGTTTCAGATTTAACTCTTTTATTTCCATTTGTGTTTTTATGCTTAAATTTGATGCAAAAGTTCTATTTTTCTATTTCTCTGTAAAAATATCCCACATTTTGTAAAAGCTTTTTCTAATGTTGCTTATACATAGTAACAGAATAGCAAGTATAGGAACCTAAAAACATGAACTAAAGTAAATACAGTAACAGCATTAGTTTCCAGGTTTAGTGGGATGTTTTAATATATTGTTCAAATATTTTTCAGATTGCTTCTGATCAATTCTTAATTGGACTACTCAAATACTATAAAGTATGTACTGAAGTATCTTGCTAAATCAGAGTTTAAATTAAAAGGTTTAGAAAGCCTGTTAGTAAGTCCTGACCTCTAAGTATTTCAAAACAACAATAAAAAGTCCTATATTATAGAAAACACTTCCTTTATGTTGTGTTACTGTAGGCCAAATCCTGCTGTTCTCATTGAAGAAGTAGTGTGTCTCCACTGTATGTTTCCATATAACTTAAGCAATGGTATCAGTCAGTACCCTTAGTATAGTATAACATTATTTCATAGAATCATAGAATCATAGAATGGTGTGGGTTGGAAGGGACCTTAGAGATCATCTAGTTCCAACCCCCTAAAGGGTTTTCTGAAGGATAGGTTTACATATAGTCATAAGAAGCAGAGGTGGGTAAAAAAAAAAAAAAAAAAAAAAAACAAACAAAAAAGAGAGAGACAGAGAAAATAATCTGGTATAATTTTTATCCCCTGGGAAGTACTTTTTTTCCTCCTTAAAGATGACCACTTAATTTACAAATTCTTGTGAGTTATGATCTTTGGTACAAGAAATCAGTTTGTAGATAGACACAGAGCACAAAAGACACAAGTTTCACATTTATATTAAAAGATCTCTATTCTGTAAAATATTTTGTTGTTCACGAGTAGCAACTTTACTCCCCAAGCACGTTTTATCACACAGCACAAAGAAACTGAGAGAATGTTACCAAATTTGAAACCAAGTATCACCGATACCAACCATACTACAAGATGTTCTTCACAGTGCTTATGAAGATATAAATGGTGAAATACACTGCAAAAGGAGAGTCTGTAACAAGAGCAGCAGCTTCTGAGTGAAAAGCTAAGTCTGGAGAGGTCATTAACACGTACAAGAAAAACAACAAGCATATTTGTCTATTAAGCATATATTATGATTTATTTGATGCAATTTGATACTTGTGTTTCTTTGGCTCAGGTTAGAAAGAAGGGAAATCTGGGAATTACATCAATTTTTAAAAGAAAAATAAGTTGGCTCAAGTAGTCTGGCTAATCTTATATACTCTTCCATGTAGCTGTTAAAGATGTAGTTGACCTGAAATTTACAAAATCATGAATTTTGTTTTGTTATATTTTCTGGTTTTGTCTGTTCTGTTCCAGTAATGATAGAAGTATTTTCCCAGTATTGTATGTATGTGTTAATAAGTAGATAATTGATAGCAAAATAGGGAAAGATTTTTATATATTCTCATGAAATTGCATGTGCAGTTTGCTTTTATTTATTTTTATATAAAAAATCTGCCACCTAATTATTAAGGGATTCACATTGATTGAAGCAAGAACATTCTTTAAAGAACAGGTAAGGAAAAGAAACAAGTAAATAGAAACAACGTTAAGATGAAATATCTAAAGGACATCTAAGATTTGTAGTTATTGCTCATCAATTCTGCCTAGAAAAGAGAGAAACTGATTACATCCGGAAATCTAAACAATTTGCTTAAGTATGAAATATTAAGTGCTTAGTTGGCCAAGAGAAGGGCAACATAAAGCTTCAAAGCTAAAATAGCATTTGCAAGCATCTTATCCTTATTCTACCAACAAATATTTTTAAGGTAATTTTAATGTCAATTTAAATGAAAAAAAACCAAACCAACCCAAAATCACCAACCAAAACCATAACCCCCAAATGCAAAAAACTCTGATTAAGAGTAACTAGTTGGTTAAAATAAGATTTTTTTTCAGACCTTTGTATTGGGTCTGGCTGAGATGGAGCCATGAAATTTCATCATTTTTAGGAAATAAATTTTCATAAAACTTGACGCCTTAACTCTCAGGCTCCTCATTCATAAGCTTCTTCACCATTCAAGCATATCGTCACCTTGAATCACTGTACCTTGCTTACATTTCCAACCTTGTTGCTGTATATATCATGGCACCTTTTTTGCTCCGCCAGTGCATTCTATTCTGCATAACTCCCTTCCGTTAAGAAGAATGCTACTCCTGTGCAGCAAGAACCTACAATCTCTGCTTTGAAATACTTTTGAAGTCACCTATTGCGCAGCCCCCACCAAAATGCATAATCTCATTGCAAACATTGAACTGCCATTTACTGCAATGCTTGACAATTCTGTGAGCTATTAATTCTAAAATGGTCAGCTTTATAGCTCTGTGATTCTCTGGGAATAAAATTAAATTGCACAAGGCAACTGAAGAGCCAAACAAACAAAACTTCTGTTTCCCAGTTTCACCACTAAAATTTGAAATGACTTGAGTTTATTGGTCTTGATCCTGTTCTGCGACCTAGTGATTATAATCAGCTATCTAGCCTACCTGACTATGGTCTACAGTGATGGTCCTCCAGTGTTCTTCATTACCCGGCTTTCCTGGACAACTTCAATGTGTCTGCCACCATGCTGAAAGAGTACCTCTTGTGATGAGTAATAAACTCTCAGCCCCTGTTTAGAAGACTTAGTTGGGAATCCATCAGTCCTGGTAATGCCGGTTGTGTATTTTCCAAACAGTGAACTAACGAAGTTTGGCCTATAGCAATGAAAAAGGAGTTCTATAAAAATGAACACCAAGCTAGATGCTCCCTACAAATAAGCAAACCACTCCTCTGCCAGCTGCTTTCTAGCTTGAGAAGAAGCTGGTTCATGGACTCTAGCAGAAAAACAGTAGTTCATACATCTCATACAGTTGACTGAATCACTAAGGTTGCAGCCAAAGCATTTTGTTTGGTTGGGTTTTTTTGTTTACTTGAAATAACTTTCTTTCAGACTACATATCTGCTGTCATTTTTTAAAAATATCAGAATGAAGACTAATATAATGGAGTACTCAGTATAGGAAAGAACACAGTAATGTTACATTTGGAAATTGAATTTACAGTTGTTTTGGTTTTGGTTTTTTTCCCAGTTCCTTCCTCCTTATTCAACCCCCAGTCCCAGTTATAGTAAACTCTTTATTGTTAGGTATAAAATAAAACAGTGTTTATGGCTTAAATATAAATTTGAGTGAGCTACAACATCAATAAAAGTTTAGAAATTCACACTTAAATACATTAGGGTTTACATAAAACCTGAAAAATATCTTTTCAAGATGCTGTTGGAAGAATGGTCCCAGAACTGTTTGGTACTGTTACCTTTGTACTGTTGAATCCTGTTTGATAAAACCATCAGAGAACTAAATTATTTTTTTTCTTTAGATGTTGATTCTTTTAATGCAGAGTGGTTTTGGTGGAGGAAGGGCAGGAAATACTTCTTTATTTTTTTTAATTTTTCTGAAAATTCCTAAGACATTTATCTAATTTTAAAACTCAAGTATAATTGAACCATTGAGACTGCTCCATATGAATTTTGTGACTCATGAAAGTAATGAGAAATGTAACATTAGTTTTGGAACTAAAACATTGCTTCTGTTTGTGATTCTGCATTATAGTGGACTTGTTCGGCTTCCATTATAAACCATATTTGTAGAGGTTTAAGAACTTGACTGCAAAAAATCTGCTTTGGGTGAAAAACTAATGTTAAAGGTGTCATGCTTGGAATGAAGTTAGCTTTGCCTCCCAAATTTTGAAAAATAAAACTTTGTGGGCATTAATTCTGTATTAGCTCAGGATTTAGTGTTTCTATAACTTACAAAGATATTTATGAACACTGATATTTTGTTTGTTTTACCACTTGAAGGATTTCTTCCTGTTTCATTCAGTGTGTTAAGTAATCATCAGTGGCAATGGAAGTTCCAGTCACAAATCAAGATTTTAGTCTTAAGGAGTTGCCTAGCTGTTAAAAGACTGGAATAACAGAGTTGCCTTTTTTTCACTAGATACATGTTTGGTACTGCAAACAAATGTTTTGTAGAGAATCAAGGGTAGAATATGATCCTCACAGAGCTGTCTTTGCAGTTGTGTTATTGCAGTATGTTATTGACATATGCTCTTAATATGCTGACCAGTCATTACATGTTGGGGACGATCTGTTTCTCAAACCAGTGTAAAAATGTCTGAAGTTGGGTTTGATCATATTTGGACATCCTGGGAAGCAAAGGCAGATGCCAACTGGATGTTCCCTTACAGCACAGGGATCTAGCCCTTTCCATTGTTCAGCTGAAACACTTAGGCTGGATTTGCACTCCAGGCTGGAGTGCGAACAGATGAGTAAGGCAGGAGAGTAAGAGAAAGGCAGCTTTTTAACTTGACCTGTATCCTTCCATGAAGTACCTTCCCTCTTGAGTTTATTTGGCTGTGTTTGATGACCAAAGAATGTGGATCATCCTGCTGGCAGGAAATATAAACCACTCTCATGGTTATATGCTACAGAAATGATATTGTGCTGGTAACACTAGTGTCATATATTTTTATTAAATCAGTGCCCATGAACTCTTTCTTAGTAAATCCTCATGGAATTCTTTTCATTTGTTTCTTCCCAGAGAAATTAACCATGAGTTATCATTGGAGGGTTACATGCCAGAATGAATATCAAATTCATAACAGATATTAAAAATGTTTCATATATTGATTTTAAAGGAATAACCTTTATAGCAACATTTTTGAAGTTTAAAATTCATGATTGTTATGGGTTTACTTATTGATTTAGTTGCTGACCTTCAAAATATCATTAAAAAGAGTTCTATTAGGAGGGTAATATTCTACAGTAATCAAGGTGTCATTTGGGTTGGCTTTTTAATGTTACTGAGGGGTTTTTTTAAAAGTTTTAACTTCACAGTCTAATCTTTTTGTACATGACGCTGCCATCAAGTGGCTATTGAGTAAAACCTCTGTGTTATCCATCTTTAATTTAAACGTTAGTCTTGTTTTTAATTAACAGCTTGGTTTGGAAGGAGGAAATATCCTATACTTGCTAACTGATTGAATCAAATTCAGTTTATTGCTCTCTGTACCAGATTTGTAGAGGTAGATGCTCAAAGATGCTTTAAAATAATGGGATTTTAGTGACATCAAATCATGTTGGCATTGACTTTTATTGATTTTTACATCAGCTTCAACAGGCGTTAGGAACCTCTCTGGTCACCTTGTGAACTGTTCTGAGTGTTCACATGCATTTTCAGGAACCTTAATATCCAGGTAAATCTTCCCTTTTAATGTTCCATTTTAATCCATTCTACCAGAACTGCACAATACAGGTGTAGACTATAGACCTGGGAAAGGATTTTAAGACTCTGAATCTTAAGAGGCCAGAATTAATACAGATCCTAAATTTCAATAATTTTTCCCTCAAATAAAGATGATGATGAATAAATAAAACCATATATTTATGACGGCCCAACAATTGTGTCTTTTAAAGTAGGCAAAACCTTAAGATTTTTAGTTTTTGGTGAGCAAAACCCAACATCTCAGTGCCAAATGACCACTTGCAGTTCCTCACAACCCAAATATTGGCATTCATCAACAACTCTCAGTTCACTTCCAGCAGTATGAGGCTGTTAACCAATTTTAGGCAAATAATGATAAACATCCCCATTCTCCTGAAGATCATTTGCCTTCTTTCACCCTCTAGAAATGATAATAGAAAATCATGTGCACATTTGCATTTGTATTTACTGTGTTTGAATTAAAGCTGCAAACAGCTCTGATTCACTAATAACTGATGAAAGTGTCTCATTATTGAGCTACAAAACCTTCAACAAATTAATGGAAATTGCAAATCACCTTGAAAATTGCAGGCTCTTTAGTCCTATATTGAGTGCTGAGAAAAGTGCATAAATAGCTTTGTTGCTTAACTCTTTCTTTTGAAAATATAGCTTTCTTATTACATTTTTTAAAAAAGCATGGCTTACTAATTAAGGCATGGCTAAGCAACATAGCTTTTTTTTTCTGTGTTTTGTTTTCTGTACGTGAACATTAAACAGTATGTTACTATTTTTGGTTCCTTCCCTTTTATATAGTATTTAGAATCACAGACTCTCTGCCTCTGATACTAAGCAAATATTTTGGGCACTTTTCTCTTATGCCCCAAATTACAGTACATGATTTAGCATGTGCTGGTTTTTTTGTGTAGTGAGATAATGAATTTTTAAATATATACACCTGTGATATTTTCCTCCAAAATTACAACTTAATTAGAAGAAAATATTTCATTAAAAGGAAAAAGCCCTACACTATGTATTTGTTCACTGTTTGTTTGATTTTTACTGTTTCTGCATAACTCTGAATCCAAAAATCCAAAATAGTGCATGTCACTTGTCATGAAGAAAGATGTACAGGAGCTGAGCTCCAGCTGGTGTAAAATTTCATAGCCTTATTGTCATGGAAATCCACTCTAGCAGAGTATCAGACATATTACTCTAAAAGGTAGAGTGATTTCTATAAAGTGCTGGATTCTCTTATATCCCACGATTCCACATTACAGCTGAGGTAAACCTGATTGATTTAAAGGAACATATTTCAGCTTAACATAGATTCAAAATAAAAATCAACAGTTTGTAATTTTGTCCATTTTTGTTAATGTTTGAGTCACCATTAAGCCTGTGATAAGTAATTTATTATAGTTTTCTGCATTCAATAGTTGGGTATTTTTAAAAACTTATAAGGCACAGCAGACAATCTTTTTACACGTAAAGCTTCATATAGCATTTGTGCTAGTGAAGTGTAACTATGGAGGGATAGAATTTGCACTCAAATACATTTTCTTCTATATTTCAAATCACTTATAGGAATACTAAAAGCATTTGTGTGCTGACACACCCTCTAGGTCTTATTACTAAGAGAAATTCCAAAATTTAATGAAATTTATGAATCTCCATTGACACCACTGCTGTTATTAGTTGGCAGGTGCCTTTTACTAGAAAAGCTTTTCCATGATTTCTGAGATTGGTTTCTTTCTAGGGCCGAATAATCTGTGAGATGTCCATCATTAGTTCTGTCCAACAATTGAAGTATCGAAGAATCAAAGTTTCTGTTTGTTCTGCCCCATCGTTACAGGATTGATGAGCGAGGAAAAAAAAGGCCTTTTCATTTTCTTTTCCTCTTTTTATTCCACCACCTTCTGTTGTACTTCCTTGGTATTATTATTAATGTATCCACAATTCTTGTTTGTCATTTTCATTCCACTCCACCACCCCAATTCAGGTTCTTTTACCCATGAGCACTGTAGGGACGTTTGCTAGCAGTTTTCTATTTTTTTCACACCAAATGATGAAAGATCAAATATTACTCCATTTCAGCTTCTTCATGTCCAAACTATGGGGACTCAAATACTCCCCCTAAAAGCTATGAAAACATTAATATTCTTCTGTTTGAAGCCCAGAAAACAGTTTTGTTTCTTTCTGTTTCTTTGTCCTCTCTCCTGACTATGTTCTGCTTAGTCAGTTGAGAATGGATGCTTCATGCTTTTAAAACGGCATTTAACTGAAGAAAATGAGCTAGCTTGCTATCCAGCTCTTTGCACGGACTTGTCACAGTTTTGAAGTAGTGTTTGTTAAATATGCTAAGCATAGGTAGAAACCACATGCACCTGGAGGTACCATCATTTTCAGCATCAAGTTGAGTGCAGATGAATTCAAACTGATCATAATTTGCTGTCTATCCTCTCTTCTTACTCTGTTGGTTTGGGTTTTTTTTAGAGAACACAGTGTTTGAGAAAGCTTTGGCATGCACTGAAGTTTGTTGAACCCATTCCTCAAATATTTACTCCTTAAATATTGTGATGTTGTAGGGATCATTACCTACCAAGATTCTACAAGAAAAATGTACACAGAGTAATAAACAAAACCTATGTCTGATTGTTCGTGACACTTGATTACCCATGGGACTAAGGTAATAAGTGTGTGTTCCCCATCAGTACTTGCATACAGCTCTCTAATACTACTGGAAACTATATGTATTAAGCAGATGTGACAGTCCATACTCACCACTTGAAAAAGGTTTCTGCTTTGCAAGGCCTTCTCTGTAAGTGAATTCCAGTTTTCTGGGTTTCATGTTGGAATGGTCATTTAACTTCATATAGTGTAAATACAAACCAACTTGTGATGATGTGACTAACTGAAAATTACTTTTCATAGCTGCTACTTTTTCAGCTGGGATGCAGAAGTTGCCTTAGATTAAATTTGAAACTTCTCCAGTGACAGTCAAATGCTGTCTAAAATAACTAATAAAATACAGCTGGGAGTGGAATAAAAGCTGGTTTTAGAAATACAGAGGCATTTACCAAAAAGGTAGTCTCTATGCAGAGGTTAACATTTGTATGAATAACCGAAAGGTATTGAATAGGACCTACCTAATTTAATCTGTGCGAGATACTGTATTTCATGGAACTTTCACTTGACTGTTAGTGGCAGTCATGAAAATTTAGAACATAAAAATAGTATGACAAAACTTGAGTACATTTTCTAACATAACATTTTGTTGTTGTTTTGATGAAAAAGATGATCAAATATGTAGCTTTCCTCTACTTTGTGTTCTTGTAAAATCTACTCTGCCGTAGCACAGGCCCCAAACCGAAACCATGTAATGTTATGATTTTTTACCTAGCATAGTCAAGAGGCTGTAGCTGATGGTCTTTTCTCTTGGGCCTTCATAGATGTGCAATAATAGCAGACAATAACTGAGCTTCATTATCTATTGCTTCTTTGTTTGACTGGCAAAGAATGAAGGATCCTAAAGATGTTCCTTTTGTATCTTGTATTGGGTTTGAAAGGAGAAAACAGACAGCCAGTTTTGCATGAAGAATACAATAATAGTATTGCATGTGTTATTTCAGTTGCATGTTACATTTTGTCTGCAGGCAATCTATAGGTGGATTTATAATATGCAAATAAAGGCTTTCATTTCCAAACCTTCTGGTGTGATAGTTTGGACACCCAGCTATTTTGGTGTGGTATGCACAAAGGTCTGAAGAATTTCTCCCATATCGCCAGGTTTAGTTTTGGTTGTGTCTAAGTGCATAGCAATGGAAATGTCTGCTGAGCAGGATTTTGAAATCATCAATGTATGCAAATCCCACCTGCCTCTTTTTTCCTCTCCAGAGCTTTGAATAGAACCCAAGGCGCAGATTTTTAGCCTTCTGGTGTAGCTGGTAGGCTCTTCTGCTTCACATTAATAGTCAATACCATCATGATTCCTAAATGAGGCAATTTCAACTGTAAGTCGTTAAAAGGTTGGTAAACAGGCTATCCCCAGACAAGAGTAATGCATGCATCTGTGCTGTGTCAGCTGTACTTAAACAGGTGAGACTGAGAAAACAGAAAGTGGTAACTTCCCTCCATTTTGGTTGTGTAGGGTCCTTGTTCTCTAAGCGAGATTTTTGTCTGAAAAGTTTATATTAAAAAGTGAAAATATTTAAAGAGTCAACACAGCACTGACTTAAAGGCATATGCATTGGCAGAGTGATTGGTTATTTAAGCTTTGCAGTGAAGCAGGTAGTTTAAAACTCTAGACATTAGTGCTTAGGACTATCTTTGTGAAGCATGCAGTGAAAAACTGAATCTGATGCCCTGTCTCTCCAATTTACATAAAACCAGCACTTCAACCAACCACAAATTTATTCTGGACATTCAATAGAGACTTGTTTAATATGTATTTCTACTGTAGATGAACATTACAGGCAATCAGAAATTGTAGTTCAGTTTACATTAATTTATGATGAAATGCTTTCTTTCTTCCACCATTGTTGCAAAGGTGGATCTGAAACCATTTAGCAAGAATTAATAGTGTTCATATTAATATATTATTAATTACATAAAAATTAATAGGAATATTATCTGCCCCACTTTTAGAGAAACTGGGATGTAGAGGACCGAAGGCTTGACTAGGCAGGTCCTTTCACATGCCTTTTGAGCCTTGTGAATTTATATCAGCTGAAATCTGGGACAGAGGAGGTTAAGTTATATACCCAAGGTTACCCATTGAGCTAGGAACAGGGTCAGAAATAAACACCAAGAATCCTGATTTCTAGTCACCTTGAACTGCTGTGTCACATTCCTTCCTAGACTTGCTAGCATCTCAGTAGTATGCAATACGGTAAATAGAATTTGTTTGCTGTCCATCTCATTTTTATATTTAGTGCTAAGGACGAAACAGTTGTTAATGCTTGCTTAATGTTTGGAGGGGTGCATTACCAACAATCTTCATTTTTTCTTTTTCTTATTTTTTTTTTCTTTCTTTCCTTATCCTCTTTAACCTCTTCTTAAAAAAAAAATAATAGAAAGTAAATCCATGGAAGATATTTACCCACAGAGGAAAAACTGGAATATGTCTCCCTTCTTCAGTAGTCAGAAATACAAAAGAGGTTATGGTGGTGGGAGAAAAGAGCTAACCTTGTGTATGAGCTCAGGGAAGAGATCTTATGTACCAAGGCTCAATATGACTGACAAAATAGTAGGATGATGTTTGAGGCAAGAACTGCCTTTTTGTCTGGCAACACAATAGGATCCTCTTCTTTGATGGATTCTCAGCACTACTTAGTATAATAACATGATAATTGGTCCCAAAGATGGAATGAGTAAGATTGGATGGTGGTCTTTGGGGGCCCAGTTGTGTTATATCTAATCTAATTATGTTTGATACCGACTTTTTAATACATATGGTAGCTATTTCCTTGGCTTGGAAATAAGGCGTATATGCTAGCTAGCTGTTTGCTTGGTCTCTGTTCTAAAAGCACACAAATTTATTCTTAGGAGAAACCCCAGCTATATCTGTCTCATGTCATGCCGTATTCTAATTCAAAACTAAAACTGATTTGTTCCAGAAGATGTCTTGAAGCATAAATATGTTGTGGCTTGTGGAAATGTGGGAGGTGTGATGGAAAGAGCAAATGTCTATAGATTGTAGTTCAAAAAAACACTGCAACTTGCTACAGAAAAGACATAGTAAGTTATTGCTGCCTTGAAGCAACAATCCACAGCAGGCATTCACCCCTTTGCATGGGACAATATAAACATTTTAGTGGATTTATGAGTATAAAGGAGCATCTGGAGATGATGAGATTGTGTAAGACTAATTTTAGAGTCTGAATTAAACTAATTCCGTAGCTACAAAAGTCACTGCCATGTTCTATGCTCTTGTTTAAAAGATGTCTACAGACTATGGCAATACAAGATTTTCCCAACCAAATGGAATAGAAAAGTCTAATGCAGTACTCTTGGTAGTGGTGTGGTGGGCACTGGCTTACTCAGAGGATTATGAAAATCCTTCATGAAAGATATTTATGCAATCAAGTTTCTGAGGCAAGTTTCTTCTCAGCTGTTAGCATCTGGGTTCCATTTTACCATGAATAGGTGACTGTCTCTTGAATTTATTTATGTTTCTCACTTTTTAATAGAAAGTATGTATTCCTGGTTGGGGGTGGGGTGGGTGTTGGTTTGTTTTTTTCTGGTTTTTTTTTTTTTTTCTTTTCTTTTTTTCCTTTGTATTTCACCATTGTCTTCCACCTTAAAATAAGCATAAATTAAACATATTAATAAAATCAGTGGTGTGTGATACTAAAGCAGTAGGTAGGGAAATAAAGTTGAAGTCAGTTTTGATTTTGGAAATTTAACTTGCTCACCTGAAGCATGTGAAATACTGAAATGCAAGCTTTGTTCTATGTTTAATTTCTTTTTCCTCTCTTCCCCAGTGATTCTTACTGGAGGAACTGAAAGTTCAGATAGAAGACTCAGTGGGTGAACAAATGCACAGCATTGTAGAAGCTCAGAGTCTCTAATGGCAGACTGGCATATATGACTTGTAACGTTATGACATAGTTTTGGCCATCATCTCTTCCAGAAGTGACTGATGCACAAGTGGAAGCTGAAAGTTATAAATCACCTCTCAGTGCTAGCTGCATAGTGCTCTACTTATTTGCTGGGACCCTCTAGCAATATGCTTATGGCTTGGGGATGAAAAGGATAAAATCCTGATTCCTTTGAAATCAATTAGAGCTTTACAATTGACTTGAAGTGAGGAATCATTTGCTCGTAAAGTAGTGGGCCATAATTATGGTACTAAACATATAAGAAATGAGGTTGAAAAGAAGTCACTCTAATTGAATAGTTGAAACTAAAAAGCAAAACAAACAAACAAAAGCCTTTGGACAATATGTCCAATATGCTTTCTACCTGCTCCCCAGTGAAACAAAGGTAGTTCATGAGCAGTGAAGCCTAGTTTTCTATTAATTCATTTCTTGATGTTAATTCAATGTTGATATTTAAAACAGTGTGTGGGTCTGATAGAAGTTTTTACTGTGAAGTAATGAAGCAGTTAGGAGGTCTTTTTCTTCTATGGATTTTCCATATTTGCTCATGAGGATACTGAAAAAATTTATCGCCTTTATTCATTTGACCTATATTTGATATGGGATGGAGATCTCAAAGCTACTGAGGTTCTCAAAAATACACCTGAAACCTCTAATCTTAAATTTGATCAATACTGTCCAATGATTTGAAGAGATTTTAGATGGCATAGATGCACACAGTGTAATCACACACACACTCAGCTCCCTAACCTCAAAATCAAGGTAAAAAGAATGAATGTGTAATTTCTAACTGAGAACCCTTTTAGGAGCAACCAGAGGTTTTCTACAACAGGAACTGCAAATATGCTTAGTTACACTAATGCTTCATTTATAAGATAATAAGAATTCTAAACAGTTTTCTAGAAGGAAAAAGATTTGTATTTGTCAGCAAAGCCCTCCTAGTTACCTATTCCAGTGCTTCCTTATGTTTCTTCATGCATTGCCCAAGGCTGACAAAAGTTTGTTTAAAAGTGAAAGAAACCTCCTCCTCCTCCTGCAACCACCCTGGAGCAATTATGACAAGAGTATTTAACTTACAAATCAAATGACGCTAAGAGGACCCACCCTCACAAACCGAAACAGGAATAAATTTTCAATTGGCTTTCCAAGAAGAAGAAAAAGGTTGCATGAGCTTTCTGCTGATTATACTGTATTTGAATGAAAAGCCTTTGTGTTCCACCTTTAAGCGTATAGTCTTGTCTTTTCCATGTCAGTGTTTTAAATGCCTATCCATTGCGGTTTATCCACATCCTGACCTTGTCCTGTTTTAGATAAGTTCCTTGCTGGCTTCACTGAGAACAACATCGTTCCCTTCCTGTCAATTCTCAAATTTTGTTACTAAATTCCTTGTCTGTTGATCTGGCCATATTACCTTCTCTGCCTCAAGGAGCTGGCAAAGCTTCACTCCAGCCTATATTCTGTTTCTTATCTTGTACTTTTGTACTTTTGTTCTTTTCCAGCCATGCTAGGTTCAGTGTTGTTAATGTCTCTAGACTTATCGCTGCAGTATTGCCTTTCTTGTGTGGTGCAACGCGAGGTATGAATCCACAGGGCACACGCTGCCCTTGTTGGGGAATCGCATTTTCTTTAGGGGGTCTGCAAATTCATCTCATGATAAATGCTCGCTGTGCTCCTTAGAGAGACAAGAGACGGACTGTAAAAACAGTTGGCTCTGTCTCACCTGTCTGCCATTTTAAGATTTCAGACTTCTCAGGTGTAGGTAACTGCCTTTATTGTACCTTCCTCCTTAGTGTAAATGTAATTGCATGTTCTTTCTTGGTGTTTCAGACATAATGCAGGTCTCCTCTTCTGCTTCACTTCTTATGTTAGATAGGAACATTGGGCATTTGTTGTGCTAGCCATTACTCATTTCATTTGTAATCCTTATTCATTTTATGGTGGATTACTTAAGGTCTTTTCCAGGATCTTTTCTTAAATTGTTAATATACTTGAGGACCAGTGAGAGGGGCAGCTAGTTAGCGAGATTTGAGCTTGTGCAATATCAATGACTTCCACTGGTTTCTGGTAGCAGGCTGTTGAGCAGCTCATGGAAATCAGTTGGTGCACAACAGCCTAAGACAGAGCAACACGATCAGCTTTCAGAGTTTAGATTTTTTTTGTTATTTTGTTTTTTGTTTTCCATTTCTGTTTTTTTTTCTTTTTTCCTCATTATCTCTACTGAGTATACATATTGAATTTGAGACACCCAGCAGCGCTTACTAAAGGCATTCAGATGTCAGGACCTAGACCTTCCCCTTGTCCTTTACCCCGTATCAAGATAAGTCACACACTTTCACATTAAATAAAAAGGGTTAGGTTCCCTCTCTATGCTTTATGGTTTTAGGTGGAGGTATTATTCTGATTTTTTTCCTGAACAAGGAAAGTATCATGACATGTAGTTTTTGGGAGTAGACCACAACCCTCTGGGGTGGCGTTAAGAGAAAACAGAGTTTTGACTTAGGTACTGTGGCTGAGTTTAGGTGCAAATGCTGCAGATCTGTAGGTGGTGTGTTGGACTGTGCCACGCGCACGCCCAGTACTTCAGAAGCTTCCACTGGATTTTAGCATGTGTATGTATGTGCTTTGTTTCTGTTACTGCAACTCTTCTTTGACTTTTTTTGACTCAGAAAAGCCATACCAACCTCCTGCCATATGCCTCTTACTAATATTGCTTATGTATTTTTTCAGTCTCATATACTTTCATAAGTAAATTGGCTATCAAATTCCACCCTCATTTTTAACCTGTCATAACTTCATCGCTTACAGTGCAATTTGCAATGGTGTAATTTAGATCAGAATCTGGATGCCTAAGTAAATGCGTGCATGTATGCACACATGCAATGCCTGCTTTCTTACATATATATACACACATACACACACACAATCTCTTTCATTTTCCAGTTAAAAATGAGCGAGAGGGAGAATCTGTCAATTGTTTTTATGCTGAACAATTTTAGGGCAACTAGCAAGAGGAAAATAAATAATGTCATGTTGTAGCTGGATTTTGGAGTCATGCACGCACATGCACACCTTTACAATGTATTCTGGTTCTTGTCAGTCCCAAGCATTAACTTTTCTCGTTTCACCTGACTCGCAATGCTGAATTTTCTGCGAGATTTTTCAAATCTCATTTTTATTTCACTTTGGGGAAAACGGAGGCAGGGATGTTTAAAAAAAAAAAAAAAGAATAGAAAGAAAAGGAAAAAAGGAAGAAAGGAAGAAAGAACCCCCCCAAAACAGCAGCCCCCCCCAGCCCCCGCTTCTATACCACCAGTCCAAACATGGAACATATTTTAGCAGAAGTGCCCCAGCTCTATCATATGTACTGTGCAGAGTCATCATGGCCATGGTGCATAGCTGAGAGCCGGAAAGCAAACAGCTGCTGTAGCCTGATTTGAGTTAAAATAGTGTCAGTGTTTAGTCTGGCGCAGTGCTTCAGGAGAGATTGGCAGCTGGGTCAAACAAAGTCATTCCATTGGCTCCCTTCCCAGTAAGCTTCTGCTAGTATTTAGGTACTAGTGCAGCCTAGGCCCCTTTTCTCAGGGATAGCCTAACATCTGACCGCACCCTCTTTGCTTTTTAAAAAATGCCTTTTCACTCTTTAAGATAAATCCACTATTATACAATCTGCCACTAATTGTGTGTTAAGACTGTTTTTCTCTCGAAAGCTGACGCATCCTGCTCTCAACGTGGTGTAGAAAGCAGGCTGTTACAGTGCTGGATTAATAAAAGGGGCCTTTATGGTTTGTGAAAGAATATCTGTGTGCTTAGGCAGGAAACTTTTTGATCCACAGAAAAGCCAGACGACATCTAGGTAAGGCCACGCATCAAATCTGCTTTTATGGGATAGTAGTGCAGCGAGCGCTGTTAATTGCGATTGCTTAATGTTTGCATGCCCGTTTTGATAAGCTTTTTAGAAAGTTTAGGAAATAGCTGCTCCGGCGGACCGAGCTCTTTCTCTCCTCCCCCCCTCCTCACTCCTCCTATGCCTTTAACGCTTGCAAAATCTTGTAGCGATCTGCTTAGTTTTCACTGAAAACCTACGTTCGGGCGCCTGGCTTCTTTTTGGAGAGGGGCTTTCTCGCAGAGGCGCCCGGCAGAAAGTCCTGCTGTCCGACCCAAATGCTGTTCAAAAGTGGAGGAGCTGGGGAGGATTTACAGGGAGAGCTCTCAACTGTTACAGACTGCCTGTGCAATCATTTAAAAGTAGTTGAAAACTGCTTTGAACTAACAAGGGTTTAATTACGGAAAAGTTTAATGTGGCGATGGAAGGAATATTAAGTAAGTTGTCTTTGTCTCATACTTTTTAATTTTAGTTGTTGCTTTAGCCTGTTGGGTCACATTTTTTGTCAGCGCTGAAGGCTGCCATGAATTGGTAATGAGGGCCCCTTTTGCACATGATTTTGGCACTTGGCCAAAATCAACTTCCCAACGGCAAGCTTTCTCTAAAAGAACCTGAAGCATTTTTTTGTGATTAGGAATCATGTCTGAAAGCTGCCACAACCAGTTGTGTAGGCATGTCAAAATGACTTTATACAGTATATCTGAAGCATTGGATGGGGCGGGGGGGGGGGGGGGGAATATGTGGTGTCTCTGTTTTTTCCTCGTGTACCAAATTGTTGCTATTATCATTCTAAATTTCCGCAGCTTACACACCTCCAAAAACCAGGCTACAGGGAGCTAAGGCATAATGAGGATCGTTGGTACCTTTATATTTTTCAACATGCCAAAGCAGCCCTAATTGTCACATTTAAGCAGGATACAGTATTAGGGGTTGCTTAAAACACTTGTGGATGTAAAGCAGATGAAACTTTAAACTTTTAATCTCAGTAAATTATGCTCAGTGAACAGTAAGTAATGACATTTTCGAGAAGTTTCTTTGTTTGAATTGGGCGAATGAAGCTTTTTTGATAGGAGTATTTAAAAAAAAGATGCCTAGATCCATTGCGGGGAAAATTTGCAAGGAAAATCTCAGATGTGCCTTTGGATTTATCCCGATTCCTTCCAATCTGGGTAGGGGTCTGATCTGCGAGACAGGGAGCAGGAGCTGGGCTGTCCTTTGTTGTTAAAAAGGGGGAAAGGGACTTAGTCTAAACATTAATAAGGAGCTGCGAAAGTTCACGTTTCAAGTCTGCTCAGAGTTTTGAAACTTGTGGAGATCATCAGTGCAATAAATGGGTGATTATTCCTCGCTGATATTATATAAACAAGTCTGGCACTGTAAGTGAATACATTATTATTGTACACTTGAACGTTTTGTGAATTTAATCTGTATTTAACAAGGCAACCCAGCAATTGGAAATTAAGGACCTCCTATTACATGCTGTGTATACTCTACCCCAGTGTCTTTTCCACGTGCGTTCAATGTAAAGACAAAATGCGTTAGGCGGCATTTTTGTTAAGCATTTTTATTTTACATAACAGCACTTGTGGCTATAGCCGAGGAGTTGCTCGTTTCTTCCTACACGTGCTGTTTACTTACAAGCAATACCATACTCCAGCAGCAATATCGATGTGGAACAGCCTTTTCGCACCTTCCCCTGCCCCCTGCCCCCCCCCCCCCGCCTTGATCCCTTTTGCAGTAGTTCCTGCTGTTAAAATGGGCTTTACAGGTATTGTCTTTCTTCTGTTAAACCGTACATTTTCTGTAAGGTGTTTGTGTGTGTGTGTGTGTGTGTTTCCTTTATTACATAATGCAAGACATAGCTAGATGGGGAGAAAACGCGAGCTTTATAGACTCTTCAGTATCCGTAATTTCATATAACTTGCCTGGGAGAGTTTGTTCATTGTTACGTTACAGGAGACTGAGTTACAATACTCAAAAGTCTCCTACGAGTTTAGCTGTAACATGTTGTATTTACAATGAAAGAAAGCAGAAAAAAAAAAAATAGATGGAGAACATTAGTAAAATAAAATGCAGAGGATTTAATTGCCTTTTTCTGGGATTTTTAAAAAGTTTTACAACAGGGAAAAATACAGTAAAGTTGAATCCTATTTTAATGTAAACCATGACAGAAAATGACCATACTGCAAAAGTAAACGTGATAGTAGAATTTTAGCAAATCGTTATGAAATTTATTTGCTGGTGCGTGGAAGTAATTTCTCCTGAGTTACTAGATTAGGTACAGTTAATTTAAAATATGCATATGCACATCTAGTTACTGCAAAACTAACTTTAAAATGTTTTGCTGTGATATTCCAAGTTTTACCTAGAAGATTTTACTGTGAAATAATGAACACATGCTATTGCACTGCTTCTAGACGTTTTCATTTCTGTTTTGGTTGGTGAAGGGTTGTGTTATAAATCACAGCAAGTTATTCTCCGAAAACTTTGCAAGCAGTTTCTAATTCCAGAGTCAAATTTTGTCTAATAGCATGCCTGAAGTGTAAAATCTAATATATGAAGTAACAGACAGTTTTGCTTAAAAATTTAAAACATAAATTTGTCTTTTGATCGCAGACACTAAATCAGCATTTTCCTTCATCAAGAAGTGTATTGTCTATATGAACATACAAAGAAGTCATGTTACCATCAGCTAAATCAGAATTCTGTATTCATAAATATTAGGTATAAAGTTTAAAAATGTATAAATACTATATTCTGTTTTTAAATCCCAAGCCAGTAGATTAATGTTTCTGCTTTGTAGTTAGGTCGATGAATAACTGGTTAGTTACTTTTCCTGAGACTACAAAAGGTGAAAGATACTAACTATTCTCCATTATGCCATTTTTATTTTTAACAGCCCTGAGGAATAACATGTCTCTAATCTTCCTGCTTGGAGAGCTTTATGTTTTCTATTTGTTTGCAAACATATCATGAAAGAGTGCAATTATAAAGCTTAACTTTGTTGTAATTTTGTATCTTACATTTTACTCCATAGAATTGTTGAACTCCCAGTTACCCATTTCAGTGCAGTAAACCAATTTATTCTCCATTCAAAATACAAATTCTTGCTTTGTAGTTGACATTTTTAATGACCATTAGACATTAATATTTTATGTTTTAGTAGTGCAGTGTACGTGGTACGTATTGCTATACATTTGAATAAAAGTTACAAATGTATTTATAAAATACTTTCACTTATATGAAAAAACCTCCAACCCTAAACATATTGTAGAATGCTTTCAGTTTATCAAGAAAACATGAGGTCTTATAAAGATAGCTTTATTCCTCGATAGATTCTACTGCATGTTTTAAAACTTCAGAAATTAAACAAGGCTGGTTTGTTTTGTCTTGTGGTTTTGTGTGGGGTTGTTTTTGTTGTTTTTTTTTTAAGCAAGCATTTCATTCATATAAACTAAGCACTTTGTTCTATATGTTCTAAATTCCAGCAATGAGATAAATAAATTGCTGCATTGGATGGAACATAATTATTGAATTTTGGCAGAACTTCAGTGAACTGTGCCATGAAAGATTAATGTGCACAGTGCGCTCTTAGATTCTAAAGTAACAGAGTAAGATAAGGGGAGTGCATAACAGGCTCCAACCTTTGTGGTTTAGAGAAAATACAAAACGATGGGCAAATGTTAACTTTTGGTATAAACTGCTAATGATAATGTTTTGTCATCTCAGTGATAAAAACTACAGGAGGAGACAAGAAAATCCAATTTAACACAAATTCTCTCAATTTCTTTCTTGTTCTGCTTCCCATTTTTCTGTATTAAAATAGCCACGATTGCTCTGTATTCGTATAAAAAGGAGAACGTAGCAGGCGGACTACTTGCAGTATCCAGTAATGTAATGTGCTAATGAAATCTCTTCATATCAGCATGTGTATGTGGTTTTTTACTACAATTATAATTTTGGTTTATGATTATGCTACAGAGTGATTTCAGAATACAAGTAAAATTGCACTGGCTAGATGAAGGCTACATGTAGTCATAGTAGTGTTTGTTATTACTCTCTCTACTAAACCTTGATAGTTTAAAACATTTGCTTCAATTGACAAATGGTGGTTATAATTACAAAGTCACATTCTTCTTGGCTTTTAAATAATTACTGTGCCCAAATAATGTTTTTAATTGAGAACAAAGATGCATTGTCCTGCCAGGTCAAGTTCCCATGGCAGGACCAATAAGATTGCAAAGACTTTTTAGTATTTTCAGTCAGTTCGCTATAGGAGAGAACGGGCACAACATCAATGCTGCTCTGGGGAGAAGGGCCGTGGCATTCTGTCGGCAGTACCCTGCTCCCAGGAGTAATCCTTCTCTCTGCCTGCTCGACCTGCCTGGAGCCCTGTTGCCTAAGCCTGGGTGTTTGCCCTCCTGCAGATGTGTGCAGCCCCGAGCACCGGCCCCTGGCCCCGGAGCTGGTTTCCAGCGACTGTCCGGGACGGCGGTGCGATGGGCAGGCTCCAGCATGGCTGCACGCATGTGGTCTGCCGGACTGGCCGGTTATGGGGGTACGGCTCCAGTGCACCCAAAATGCCTGGAATCAGAGGGAGTTAGGCAGGGAAGATGCATCAATGGTGGGATTTTTTTCTCTGTTTGCTCCTCGCTTCCAGACCCGTTAACCTGCTGCTAAGGCCGAGTGCATTCAGCTCAGCGTTTTAAAATGGCAGGTATCCAGGATCTTGGATATATTTCATGGCTTCAAAGACATTTCTGCTCTCCTTCCCAGTCACATCCTTAAGCTCATGATGACAGCGTTACGAGTGGGATAGTTAAAGATGTATTAAGGGCAAGGGGCTGATCTAGGGCCCGTTGCAATCAGCAGGGAGAATCCCCCCGACTTCACAGCTCTTTGGATCCAGCACCCTGTGACCTGGCTGCTCCAGGATGCCAAAAGCCACGTCTTCGCCCGTAGTTCCTGGTGGTGCTACCGCAACTGGCATTGCTATCTTCCTCCAGCAGCTTTGTTGTCTTCATTGGCACTCCTTGAAGAGGAAGGTTTCCTGAGTAAAAGGCTTGAACGTGCCTTCCTTGTGTGGTAAAGAAGCAGACGTCCGAGTGCTTATTTTGCCCATTTGCTGTTTTTTCCCTCATCCTTCTCCTCTTCTACATGTGATTCCTGTGGCTGACCTTGATTATATCAATTCATATCACCATTTCAAGCAGAGTTCAGAAAGTGCAGCTACCTGTCTTCTGGTGTATCCCTAGTGAAACGCTGCATTAGATAATGTATGTCCAAGATGAAATGAATTTACATTCTAAGGCTATTATTTTGATAATTAGACATAATTTTCTTTCAGTAAGGTTGATTTAAGGATATGTTCATCTTCAAACAAAAAAAACCGTATTTTTATATTTTGGAGAGTACCGTAGAGTCCTTCAGTCTTTCTTTGCCCTGTAAGTGTATTTAGTCAGAAAACCTTTAACAAGCTATTTTCAGAGTGTGCCTGTAGTTTGAAGTAGACTGTAATCCTTTTTTTTTTAGGTTTAAGCATTTCACAGAAATGAACACTTTTTTTTTAGTAATCTAAAATTGTTACCACAGATTATAGAATAGGAGGAGGAATATGATGCCTTCTTTGCACGGGTAATAAATGTATTTGCAATGTGAAATCACGTTATGCTTTTACAGCAGCAGGGTTATGGACTGCTAACATATTCAGTCTTTTACAATATTACGAACCTTTTTGCAAAAGTTATATGTACAACCCCCTACATTATTTTAATGCATAATAGTTGGGTGAACGTTTAAATGCCTACCAGGTGTCACATGGGAGGCTCTGAGATGACAAAAAAAAGAGGTGCATTAAAGCAAATCTTGCTGTTCCCTCTCTGCTGAGTCGGAGAGCCCTGCCTGCTGCAGAAGCAGCAGCTCTCCTGGGTGGTGCGAGGCAGCGGCACTGGGACGTTCTGCGCCTCGGTGCGGCTGTGCGTAGCAGTGGGGGGAGAGCGGTGGGAGGGCAGGAGCGAAGCCAAGGTACTTGCGACTGTACAGATCGGTTGTTGTTCTGCCCAGTAGAGAGGGAGCGTAGCGGCTGTCTCAGGATCCCGGACTGAGGTCTGCTTTGAGTCTGTCTCAAAGCGGGACGAGTTTCATTCTGCAATCCCAAAGCCCTTGGCAGCACGCGGTGAAATTACGTGGGCAGCGCAGGGGAGAGGGCTCAGTCCCGTGAGGGATCCTCTGTGGCTTCGCAAGTTACTGCAAAACTTAAGTCCTGAATTAAAGGCAGAAAATACAAGACAGGTGAATGTGGGTTTTTAGAAGTATAACAGTGTGGAAGCTTTTCTTTCAAGCACAGTAACTGATAAGCAGATTGAATTATGCTAAAGTGATGTTTGGGGTTTTTTTAGTTACCTGCACATTGTGCAGGTCAGCATAGCAAATTATTCTAAAATATAGTCTGTAAAATTGTGTGCTTGACATTTTGCAAAGCTACACATACTGGTGTCCATTTCTGATGAGTCTGTCCCTGGGCATGCCAGGTCTCCCAAGGGCTGAGCGTTACAAATGTTCAACCTTTCCTTTCCACTATGATATACGAAATTTTGCATGTCAACATTACACTCTTCCAAAATACTGAAAGATTATTGTAAAGAAGAAAAGGATTCCACGGACATCTGAAACATCTTTTTTTTTTTTGTCAGAAATGAGGAACAGTGATGTACAAAAGCTGTTACATTTGGGTGGGACAGGGGGAGTACGGGAGGAAGATTAAGTTTAGAAAACCCAACCTAGTTGTGTAACTCACAATGTTTGCAACCTGTGAAAATATTTATGACAGAATTGAAATACTGTTAGGCTGACAGATCACAGTTGAAATTGTTTTTTTTGTAATCTCAGAGCACGGCTGAAGAAGCAGAGTATTTGACTATAATACTCCTGTATTAATAGTAGGAAAGAAACAAATATTGGAAAGAATTCCAAATACTTACAAGGTATCTCATTTAGGGGCATACATTAGTTTGCTAAATTTCAATTCCCAGACTGGTAATCATGATTGTTAATGTATATCTTTTATGACTTTCAGAGCAAGAGAAGCCAACTTTAGGAGCATACGTATTGTTATATCCTCAGTGGTAAGTACCCTAACTGCAATCAAGTTTATTACATTTTTGTAGAGTAGAGGCCTTTTCAAGACCACACTTGCTGCAGCTTAGTCACACAACAGCTTCAAATGTCGTTCTGGAATAATAGGGTAGTAATGTGATATACTCTATAATGAAAATCAGTGTAAAGCCAGGTGGTTGCTAGCATTTGTGGGTCAGATATAAAAGCTTCACTATGGGTGCAAGCTACTGCTTTCCCACTTGAGGAAAGTATAATTAAAAGTGGTTTCCAGATGTGCTGGCACACATCTGCCATTTTTAAAAGTGAATTTTGCAAATACAAACTGAACTGTGTTGCGTTCATCATTATAAAGCTGTTGATGGGTTTTCAGGTAATAAAAAGGTTGGAAGCATCAACACCCTCACAGTAAAACTGAGGTGTCTTTAGACAACAGACAGTAGCATTTTACGTTCACATTGTGTTCTTAGGATTTTCTGTGAGTGGTTCATAGCTGAGCTGTGGCAAAATGCAAAAGCTGTCTGGACAAAAATTATCATTTATTTGAAGAAAACATGAGAGGTGATTCCTTGCTAGCGATTTTATTAACTACCAGATAGATGCAGCAAGTTTGGGCTTTTTTGTTGGTTTGTTTTCAGTGCAGTGAAATAATGCTACCCTAAACCATTAGATTCCAGTTCCTTTATCCTAATTTTCAAGATGTGTAAATAGTCAGAAAAGAAAAATATAATGTGCTGAAAAACTGACCTTTAATTTGTCTCAGAACAGAAAACAGAAGAAACTCTGTACTTACAGGCTTGCATAATGCATCCTTAGCTGAACTATCTGGAAAAAAATAAATGAGAACAAAATTGAGAAGTGCGAGGCTTTAAAAATTGTTGAGAGGAGATGACAGATCTTTTGATTTAGTTAAATATAGATTTTAGGACAACAGTTTGTCCTAATATCCATTTGATTTCGTTAGAACTAGTGGTTTCCGCTGGAAAATGTTGTTATTAAAATAACCCCCCGTTTCAAAAGAAAGTTTTTGCAACTGCAGAAGCTTTAGTAGTGCTGCTGCTTGGAACAAGCACAAGGGAAGAGTACCGTGCCTGCCATCTTCTTAACAACGCTTCTTATAGCACTGCATCCATTACCGTTACCTATGTCTTACAGTTAATTTTGAAAAAAATGAAGGCTGGACATACTAGCCTGAGGGTCTTGGACTGTTGACCAGGCTGCTAAATAATAAGAGAAGATTTTTTAGGAACTATGTAATATTGCCCGACCTTTGCATATATTTCCTTTACTTACTTCCACAGATGTGACTCATAGAATTCCTTGTCAAGTGAGAGTCCAATCCTTAACATTTTATTCTTAGGGAAATACTGACCCTGAGCAAATTAAATGTTTTCTGGATGTTTCCTCTAGTTGGACTTTTCTCCATAGAAGTTACTTTTTCCATTTAAATCTCTCTTTCTTGACCTAAGCAGAATTGAAACGCTCTTTGAAGTGTGTAAATATTGGAATACTTTGCAGAAGATTGAGTTAGAAAAACAGCTGCTCAGATCAAATAATTTACTTATAAAATTTAACATATAGTCTGTACTTAAATTTTTGGATTAACTTCTCTGTATGAAACTTTGTAAGCTGTTACAAAGGCATTGACAGATTCAGTGAGGGATTCAAAATGGCAACCTTGGTAGTAAAGATAGCAAACTGTCCTATGTGTTCTTCTTTCCGTAATAATATAATAAATTGGTAAGGTCCTAGCACTGCTAAATGAGTGTGTGGCTTGAACATTTTCACATCACTGAGACAGAGGGTCCGGATCAGCACATGGCATCTGATCTGTGCCTGGGGCATCTTGAGGATACAGTGAAGCAGATTATAATCGATAAGCTGGATATTAATACCTCCATAGCGAAAATGCTGATTTCAGCAACATTGGCTGCTAGTGCAGCAGACCATTTTTTTATGTTGTAATGACTGGGTATATTATAAATGTTCTATCTTGATATAAAGACTACAAATTTGTGCTACCAGTGACTGTTTTACAAGTATGTATTTATTAACACATGCATATACATTTAATAGTAAATCACATTTAAATCCACTGTTTGCCCAGAAGGTAGGATTTAGCACCCAACTGTTTTAAGTCTTCCCGCCCCCCCCTCCCCACTGCAAAACTGCCATTCGACATCCAACTTAGAAATGTCTACAGAAATACAGATATGCAGATGTGAAAATGTGCCAAAGATGAACACTACGTAGGAACTTAACTCACAATCTGTTGCAATTAGGACTTGTTAGCGGTTCCACTCCCCTCAACTGGCTACTCATGTCAGAGACCAGCCCAGCCAGCCCCACAACCTAGCTCGCAGTTTTGTACATAACCTTTTTGCGTAAAGGGTCAATTTCCACAGAAGCTCAGATGGGTTAGACAAAATAAGGAGCTTACTGAAAAATAGATTATTTAAATACTGGGGGGTTTATGTCTTTCGTAACTGCAGAGTTTTGAGTGCTTGTTGATTAATCGTATTCTTATTAGTTGATAAGTAAATGCTGACCTGACTGGGGGAGATGTCAAAAAGTCTTTTGGGGCTGTGCATCAATGGGCATGAAGACGGCAGCTTACTGGACAGCAAAGATCTTGCCTTGGCTAATAGATGCAGAAGGCAACCCACCAAGGACATATCTCCCTCAAGTGCAACAAACCTGTCTCGTGTACTTAAAACAGCTTGAGGCAATACTCTTCTGTGGTATAAACCTCTACCAGACACTGAGTACAATTTCATAAGAGGCCCAGTGAGTTGGTGACTGTGAGTGGAGAAACTGTTATGTATATATGATACCATTGCTGCCATCTATTGCAATTTTGCAAGGACATCCTTTTCTGAACATCTCTATCCTTGATTTTGGTAGTATTCCAGAGTTCAACAAGTGTAATGCACTCTATTTCACCCAGAAGAAAATTGAAAACCCCTGCTTTATATTGCATTTTATCTCTATTTAGAACATTTTTTTTGTCTTTGCCCTTGAGTTGTTTATTTTAATACTTTCTTGTAAATCAGGATCATTGCCAGCATTCTTATGTCTTCCAGATACCTATTCCTTCACCTTAACTTAAGACTTCTGTCTGTAACTTCACAATTAGTTGCTATAAGAAATCTGTTAGAAATTGTTCAGTAATGCCTTGGGAGAGTGAGCCACAGAAAAAGGAGGACTCATTTAAGACTGTTTAAAAACAAAAATGTCCCTAAGGATTGAAAAAAAATCAGGGTGGGGAAAGAAAGATACATTCAATTATTCTAAAAAAAAAATTCTTCGATAATTTTCGTGAAATGACTTTAGAGAACTTGAAGATGGATCAGAAATAATTATCATGCATGTCAAGAAGTTTTGAAGTTTCAGAACTTTCCCCTCTCTGAAATAGTAAAAACAATAAAATATCAAGTACTTTATAAATAATGGTCAGCAGAAGGTGAATCAAATCGATTTAAATATTTAATATCAGTAATTTTCAAATATTTAATTTTGGTTTGTTTTTTCTACATACCTACATCAGTCTTTGGGAGAAGGAAAAAAAGGTAATTTTGAACTTTAAATCAGAACTTTTTTCATCTTTGAAAATATCTAAAAAATATTTGAGCAATTTCAAAACACTCTCTGCTTTTTTTAAATGGCAAATGAATTGACACATTTCCTTGCAAATAACTTTGTTTTCATGAACCTCCCTTTTTTTGAGGGAAAATTGTCTAAAATATTTCCTACTAACTGCATCGTGTGACAAACATATTGTATATTTTGTCCTTCTTTAGTCTCCGTGCTTGCAGTTTTGTGCAATGGTGAAACATTAACAAATTATCAGTTAAGCTGTGAGTTTTCTTCTTCCTTCTTAGAGAGAATGAAGTAGATGATAGCAGAAATATACAGAAAATCTAGTTCAAAGGCTTTGGCTGTGGATAAGCCTTATTTACTCATGTAAGTAAGACCGCTGAAACCACCAAAAGTCGAGTGGTTAGCGATTTACTCAAGGTCAGTATGTGTCACACCGTTATAAATATACCTTATATGAGACCTGCACGTGGGTCTTTACACTGCAAATGAGCTTGAATACAGCCACGCAGTAAGTTGCTGTCCTGAACTTTCATCTCCTTTAGGTTTTCTCCCAGTGCCTGGGAAACCTGTGCAGTGCATCTCTGCAGCCAAAGAGCGTTACCTGCTGCAGCATGACTAGCAGCAAGACAGAGAGTCCTTGGGAAACCAAATGTGATCCCCATGGAGGCCCCATATCCTACGTCCGGCTGCATGACTGTAGTAGCTTACCTTCTCCCAGCATCAGCCCTCCATGTAAGTGGGCTGAAATCCTGTGGTATTTTGCTGTTTCCTAATAGCATCCTGTTGAAATGTTTCAGCGTTGTTTAAGGAAGGCTTAAAGACACAGCTCTTAATAGGGTTGTCATTCAAACTGATTATACCGTTGCTTTTTAGATTTCTTATGAAGGAATATCTGCTCTCAGCCAGAAGTGCGGGCACTGTGCCTTCTATTCTTGTGCAGGGTTGTCAGCTGCGGCACTAGCACTGAGGATGAGTATATCCCCTCCTCACCTGTTTTCTAAGACCATTTCTGTATTCTTTGCTAAACAAATGCTTCAGAATTGAGATTATTTTTGATCAGTGCTGATTCAACTACTAGAGACACTGAAGAGCCAATAAGTTCTAAATATTTATTCTGTGCATGTTTCTGTGATGCAACTAAGGGAGCTTTTTATTTTGAGCTATCCAGTCTCTTGTTAGAACTGGCTTCCAAGTTCAGATGATTAAAGGGATATTGTATATCTCTGAGAAATGAGCTTTAGCCATTTAGGAACAGGGCATGAGTTTCTCTCTCTGGCAGTAGTTTAGTTTAAATGCACATCTGTACAGTGAGTGCAATTGCTGTTGACAGACACTCCCTGCTTAGCTGTGAGTGTGTTGGTAGTCTGGAGTGCAATATCCCGCTTTGGGCATTGTACAGCAAGGAGGAGGCAGAGTACAATGACGATAATCAGAGGTCTTGATCTGATTTACAAGGAAGGTTTGAATGAAATGGAGTCATTAGCCAAATATGTTAGGAAAGACAAGAATAACTGGTGCCGCCTTGCAGCAGCATGGGGGACTAGATGATCCTTTGTGTTCTCTTCAGCCTATATTCCCATTCCCTCCGTCATTTACCCCATTCTCCTATTATTTCACCCCCACCCCCACACAGAGGTTTTTACCATTTCAGGGAGAATTTGTGCTTCTTGTTATTAAGCTTGTAAAGAATTGGTCAGAAAAATTTGGCTTCTTTCATTATGATCATATTTCATGTCTGGCAAACTTTGTAAGACAAAAGCTACTTTAGTGGATGACATTTGGGAAAAGAAGTCTCTTCAGCCTCTATCATGACTCCTTTTTGCAGTTGTATTTCCTGGTACAGTGCCTGAATACCTGTGTTACCTTCTGAAATGAGGAGGAACAACCCTCCTGGAACTCTTGGTCCAGGAGCAAATTCTCTGTGCTCTGTTTTCTCTCCATCCACGGGTCCATTGTCCCCAGAGGCATCTGAAATGTGCCACTAAAAATTCAATGGGAAAGCCCCACTTTGGTAAAGCTTAAGTAAAGGGGAGTACTTACTAACAAATTGTGGATAGATGAGAAAAAAGAAGAAAAAACCAACCCAAACCCCGAAATGCAAAACCGTAACAAATGATGTTATTTCAGTTTCAGGATGGCAAGTTCCAAAATGGCTAAGAAAGTGCCTGTGGGAAGATCCCATACTTAGAGGATAGTTGGAGATAAATTGGGATTTGAGCATTGTGGTAATTCTGTTCAGATTTTACTTTAGCCTTTCCTTACCACTAAAAGAAGCAGATGTGTATGCTGCTGAGAATGTGCATCTAATGCTAAACAAATCCTTTTGCACATACAAAAGGAGTACATGGAGTCTGTGCTTTGCCAATGGATTCAGTAACATACTATGAATAACTTGGAGAACACGCACATGCCAAACTCTTGATAAAAAATGGTAAACTGCAAAATCTTGTTATGCTAGCTAGAGCTGCAGTAGTCTACCTTATCTTCCTTTAAAAGATGATGGATATGGGACACTGACAAATGCATCAAATATCATCAAAGTTATGTGGCTTGATAGGTAATTTGTCAAAAGTGTTCAAAGTAATGTTCAGGTTCTCTCCTTCAATGTGGGTTGGTAAGTTTATAAGGCAGAATGTGTCAAACAACATGGTGAAAAGCACCTGTGTGTTTCCTCCTGAGCAGCCAGGTATCTTACTCATTAAGCACTGACCATTTGCCTCAGTGGTCTACAAGACAAACTTAGAGGCCCTGTCTGCCAGGAAGCCCTCAAAGTGGAAAGCAAACATAGGCTGGAGACAAAATACACCAGAACGTCCAAAACAAGTGTTAGAGCAAATAGAAAACATCAACAAAAATAGATGGAGTAAGGGAGCAGAAGGTGTGTTGGAGATGTTTGTTATCTTTTAAAAAAATGAAGAAAATTCCAGTTTGTGGTGTTCTGCATAGGAGTGAAAAAAGAAAAAGAAAATCCAACTGGGTGGAACACAGGAAAGAAGGTGCTAAAGTAAAACAATAATAACAATAATAATAATAACAATAATAATAATTCATGGTGGAGTAAAAACCATGTGATCTGAAAATATAGCAAGGATTTGGGCAATGTAAGGATTCTAGAGAACAAATTTAGGTAGAAGCAGGTTTCCATAATACATCCAAAAATACTAGGAACTGTGAGGATACTGAGTAGAAGGCATGTGCTAAAATCATACTTACTAAATAGTGTTTTAAAAGGCACATGGAACTCTTTACTGTTAAAGATGCATCTAGATAACATTACAAGATGACCAACTGATCACCATGGTTCCTGGTCCATAGTTGGAGGTAAGTTTGGTAAAAATCCGCTCTTCTTTTTATCTTCTCAGGCAGAAAAGTTTCTGTTCCCTTGGGTTTGGTTAAAAAAAAAAAAAAAAAAAAAAGAAGGAAAAAACCCCCAAACAAACAAAAAAAACCAACAAAACCACAAATCTTTGCACGCGTTAGAAACAGACGAACTTCTCTTTCTGCAGCATTTATCTTATCCACTTTTAAGTTGTAGAGGAGAGCATAGTTGCCTGTTTCCTTCCATTAACTGTTTGATCCTTTATCAGCCACAGTCCTCCCAAATTTTTCCAGGGAGCACCTTCAGCTTTTTACTGCTGAATTCAACACACTTTTTTTTTTTTTTTTTTTTTTTTTCAGGTTTTAGACAATGCATTTGATGTTGTCTGTACCATGATCTTTTCTGGTGTGTGGTTGGTCTGCTGAGGTGCTGAAGAACTTCTATTTGAACACCTCAAAGATGATAAAAGAGGTTGAAATAATGATAGGGCCAATGTAGGAATTAAGCAGCATCTGGCCTTTCTACTGCCCTTCCATGCTGGGCTTCTATTTCACTTCAAGTATTACTCATCTTCTGAGCACAAAACAACTGATTTTTTTGTGGTAAATGGTTATTTTTATATGCCTTTTAAAAATTAAGAAACTGTCAAGAAGAATTGTTATTGCCAAAAATCCCACAGAGGATCAGTATCAAACGAATCAGAATTTAGAAATCTGAGCTTGCAGTGGGAATTGAAGGAAGCTCCACAAGAGTATCTCTACAATAGATGTCTGACTTGTGATGAGATTCTGGAAATTGAGGAACTGAAAAAGAAACAAACAGGAGTCTGTTATGACCTGAAGTTATGAAAGAGTGAGTAGGAATGGGCACCACAAGGAGGTGGATTATCCTAGGTAACATTTCAAAGTTTTCAGAGCATACCCAAATCAAATCTCTGTGGTCCCTGACATTTTGCCTCTTACAAACAAGTGCAATATTCCAGCTAAGAAGTGTATGTTGAAAAATCTGTTTTAAGTGGAAATAATTTGGTAGAGTGTGTTCATCAGTAATGAGCCAGTATGCAGTGAGGAATCTATGATGCAGTCCAGAAAGTGAACTCGTGGTTTTATGGTAGCATGGGAGACTGCTGACGTACAGCTATCAGACCAGAATAATTGACAGATGAAATTAGAAGCAAGGCTGCTGCTTTACTCAGTCTGTGAGGTGGCATTTCCAGAAAACAATATCAAACAAGATTTTTGGTGCTAAGAACCCCAAATACGCTTTTTCTCCTGAATTTCATTGCTTGCACAATACACAATCTTTAAAATGTTCTGGGGCGAATCGTGTCATCTCACAGAACATCTTCCAACCAGACTGAAGTCACTTTCATGAGTACTGAGGCATGACTGAGAACAGGGAAGCCCAGCTTTCAATGGGAAGTATAGGAAATACTTGAAAGAAGATTTACAAAACAGAAGGGGAAATGGCCTTTCAGAAGGGGAGGCATCAGAGTCCGTTATCCTAGAAGTACAGTACTAGTTCAGCAGTTTTCTGTTTCTTTTCCAGTCATGTACACTCCTTTCTGTTTTTCTTCTCGATAGCTATATGTACTCAAAGCCTCACAGTTAAAACAAGAAAACACTCTGAATTTTTTGTTCTGTTGACTCTGTACCAACTGATCCCTTCTCAGCAGTTTAATGCGATATCACAAAAGTTAGCAAAATGGACTATGTAAGTTCATGTGCACCATACCCTGGTGGAAAATATAACAGATTAAAGTTCAAAGGATTTATTTCCAACATGGTACTTGAGAAGAAGTTAGGAAGGAACAGTGGTCTTGTTAGACAGATGTATTTTCACTTATTTGGGTCCACTTATGGTGAAACACTTCAGTGTTTACCTCTGAGGACACCAAAGTGGTGACAAAGTGATTTTCGCCACCTTATTAACAGCAAGCAAAAAAAAATTCTAAATGAAGATCACATAGGCTTTGGCCTGAAATTAAGAATTCAGTTTTGAAATGAAAGCTTTCCATGTGGGTTTCCCATGTTTTTTACAATGAGATTTTTTTTCTGTTTGTCACTTACTGGTGCTACTGCACTTTCTTCTTTTATCTTTTTCCTTAGAGCTCTTCTTTCAAAAGGATAGGGTGCTCAAAGTGCTGCAATATAGGCCTATTGCACTAGGAATCTGTACAGGTATCACACATGGGTTACTTCCTTGGGCTACCTCTTCATTTTGAAATCTAGTTGGGAGGTTGCTTTTTTGGATTTTGAAACTCTGCAGTGCTGACTGTAATACCACTTCGGGGCATCTCAGTTTTGTCCCAGAGTCACTTCTGCTTTCATCTTGGTCAGTTCTGCTCAGCCCCTTCCTATTGCTCATTCCCAGTGTTGCTCCTGCCTCTTTTTCCTTGTTGGAAACATGGGGTAAACTTTGCATCACACATTCACTGAACATTTGTCTGTTTGTTTATTAGCCTTTGATTGTTGCTTTTGTAAAGCTTTTGCTAATACTGGTTATGAGGTGTACTGTTAAAAAAAAAAAAGGATTTGGCATCATGTCATAAGGTTCTTCTGTTCATTTAAGTTATTCCAAGTTTGTATCTATGCAGGTGATTAAATAGATCCTTGTGTGTTTTTCTTGCAGTGCAGTGCTTTAAGTTCAGCTGAGTTTGCCTTTACCTACACAGCAGAGTATTTCCTAACAGGTTGCATTAATTCCTTACTCTTATAGTTCAGTTGTAGCTTCTGAAGAATTTCCTGTGGTTTCTAGTATAGAGAGAGAGCCTTCAGGGGAGGCAGACAGAAACAGAAATTAGTAATCATTCATTGGAATCCTTTGATTTGTGATATGGTTCTCAGGTATCCATTCTTGGAGAGTTCAGGGGCCATTTCCATCATCTCATGCAAAAGACAGTTCAGAAAAAAGGCAATTGGAATTTCCCTCTGGAAAAGCCCCTCTCTCTCCATTCATGGGCATGGAAACATGTGTTCTTTACTGAGGTAAGTTAGGTACTGGAAGTCAAGCAATAGGAAAATCATTGTCCTTCATTTTGAGCTCTCGTAGTGTGGATTATTAAGCTTGAGGAAAATTAGAGGAGGATTTTCATAACTGGTCTGAAGCAAACGTCAGAATTCCCACCTCACTCTCTTCTCCAAGGTTTGAAGTAGTGCCTAGTCTTCTTATGCTTTGAAATCGGCATCACTTTTTTATTATGGACAGTGCTACATGACTGCAAACAATGATCCTTCTCCTGTATTTTAAGCTGGGAAGAACAAGTCCTGTGTCACAGAGACTATATTGCCCTATGATATTTGCTGAAAGTTTGTACATTGCAAAATTCTCACTTATGTATCTGGAGATTCATTTTAGTCAGTTTTATTCCTGGAGACCAACTCTTAAATCATTATAGCTTTTATTATAAATTTAAGAAAATGTCAATATCATATATGAATGATGAACTAAATATAGAAGTTGGCTCGTGCCTTCACACAGTGCAGTGCTCATCATAAGAAGGATGCAAAAGCTGCAATTTTTGTGGGAGTTTGTTTCAAAAAATAACACAAGCATATAAAATAAGAGAGTTGAAAAGGAGATGGTACTCAAAGGATTGTCCTTTGCTCTTCACACAGTACTTAAAGTTAATTCCTGCTTTTTTTTCGGCTCGTTATGAATACACAAATGGTATCCTGCGAAACCTACTGTAATATATTATTCTAAATGCCGGTCAGCTAATATATGAAGAAATCTATTACATATCAGAGACTAGGACTGGAGGTGAAAACCAGACATGGTCTGAAATGCCCTTGTGTAGCTGAAGAATGGCATTTCACAGCAAGTTGGCCTCATCAGAAGCTGTGAGCACAAGTATTTGCAATATCTTTAGACAGCATCTTTCTCTAGGCACAATGATTCTCTGTTTCTTTGAAAGAAGCTGTCATATTATTTGAAAAGAATTATCTAGTCATTACTGTGATATGAAAAATTTATTTAAAGAAGCAATTTTTCTTTAGGTCTGCAGGTGGAAGATGAAGCCAAACAAAACTCTGGCAGGTGCAGGTTGGGGTAAATAATGCATTATCAGCTACAGTTGCAAAATGATAAAGCAAACCATGTAAAAATATGGAAGTGGCAGGTAAATTATATTCTTGGAAAATTATTGAGCCAATGAGCTCTAGAAATATATTGCTTCAGCAGTGCTTCCTTGTGTTTTGTCTCATAAAAGTCAGTGGTTTTGAGTTAGTTTAAAATAATGGATAGCCTAAGCTTGTTATGTGGACTGTCTATTGGAAGTAAAATCAGCATGCATTTTGGGAATGGGATTTTTACATTACAATGTCATGCTCTGTAAGATGACTTTCAAGTTGTGCAGCACTTATTCTCACAGGTACAGTAACTGCCTGATAGGTCAGTAGATAGAACTTGTAGCTGTACTATACCAAGTTTTAATAAATCCTATAGCAATAGTGAAAACTGATCTGCTCTTTCATGGCTAAACATGGTTCTGGGATTTCAGTATGTTGAGAAGTATTGGCTTTACAAGCAGCCATGTGTTTTTAATTCAGCGGTCTTAATTACAGGAAATTTAATGATAATTAATAGTAACAAAGAATAAAATAAAAAGGAAAAAGACAAAAGCGAACGTAGTTTCCATCCAAAGGAAAGAAGCATTTTGGTAATAAATTGGTGCCTTTACATTGGAAAATTCATTTGTTGTACTTAGAGCATATATGCTAAGTGTTAGCAGTTGTCCTTTATTTCATTTTTACTTTCCTTTTCCTTTCTTCTTTGGTTTCCTTTTTATGCCTAGAAATATCTATTTAATAATTGGGAAAATATTACATTAATGTGTGATCCTACACAGGAAAGCAGCTGGTGTCTTAAGAGTTTGCTAATAGGATATCAGATTTTGTCACTGCTATAAAGTCAGTAATAAACTTTGGCAAAATTTTGGCCCTGTGGAACAAGAGTTTTGCCATTGACTTCAGGAGAATTGGAATTTCATTTCTGGGGTGTGATCGGCAAAAGCCTGAGTCAGAGCCTGTGGCAAGCAGAGGAAAGCTGCCTGTTTGGTTTGCCTTGGCGGAGGCCTGAAGCCCCATCTGCTGAGGACTGCTCGGTTGCCCATGTTTAGGCTGAAATGTTCATAGTCCCTGTGTCTGTTTCATAGAGGGATCCGACTGCTGCAGCTTGTACCTTACTCAGTAGACTATCTGATGGCTGAACAGGCAGAAAGGTACATAGTCTTTTCTTTGTTTTGTTTGCTTTTGTTTTCCAGAGGTGCTGGAAAGGCAGGTTGGAGGAGTTGCTGCTGCTGTGCCCTCTCTGCTTTAACTCTTAGTAAATAAGACGACGGTCTCCCAGTTTTGTAAGACGTCAAAGAATGAAATAACCAAGAAACAAATGTTCAGCATTTGGCACCAGATTAAACATAAGGATGATAAAGTGTAGGTCCTAAGCCTGGAAAGCTGGCCAGTTAAAATACCAAATGATCCAATTACAAATAAAAGACAAATTCATATTATTGTTGGGGAACTGTTGAGGTCATTTGTTCATGGTGATTCATTGAGTGAAGGAGTTTAATGGCCAACAGCAGCAGCAGCTTACATTAGACAGATTTCATTCAAAATTATTTTTGATGTAGACTACAATCAATTAACTATACTGTTATTCATGGCAAATATTATAGCTAAATTAATAGCTTTACCTAACTCTGTTGGTAGATTTATTCATGGACTGCACATCATGGCAACATACATAGATTTATGGCATTATAAAATGGTGAACTTCTTAGTGATGTAGCTTGTCTGGTAACCATTTTTTACCATATAGAGTCAATCAAATTTCAAAAGTACAAATTTGCAAAAGCCTGAAAATTCCAAGCAATGTCTGACACTTTCTTAATTTTCCACACCTTTATTAAAAAATCTATTGAATTAATTTTGAAATTGACTGAAATTTCCTTTTAACTGCAGTGTAATTATACTTTCAATTTAAGAGATGTTTCTTCATAGCCCTTCTTTTGAAAAGTTCAGTAGCGGCAAACATGATGTTAGAAACTTAAAATGTTTATTTACTCTTTACTCTCAATGCAGTAAAATTTTAAAACCTATTTTGTAGTCCACAGAGTTGTTTAAAGAACAAACAAAAAGCTAAAGGGGTTCTTTTTCACACCTGAAATGCCTTAGGTTTTAAAGTAATCTCAGTGCTTAATTTCCTGGGAAACTTTGAAAAAAAATATAGTATTTTTAAACCCTGAGGATCTACACTGCATCTCACCCAGTCATTTCTTTTTTCTCTGCACATACCTACGAGCAAAGATCAGGACACTAAGATAATAAGGAATTCTACCATCTTTTCTTTAAGTTAGTACATCTTGATTAGTTTCCTTATTTTGTTGTTCTTGGTGTCATGCCCTCAACTACATGCTAAAAATGAACTGGAAAGACGGGAAGGTATGTTTGTAAGCTAGTCAACTTTAGCCATTTTAATTTCTTATGTTTATATACAACACATTATGTGCATGATGTGTATACAAACCTGGTGTGATGCAGTACAGAAGATGGAGCCGGGCTCTCCTCAGTGGTATGCAGTATAAACACGAGAGGCAATTCCACTTAAAAATAATTTGCAAACCCACAGCTTTTTACTGTGGGGGGGTGGCCAACACTGAAACAGGTTGCCCAGAGAGGCTGTGGAGTCTCCATCCCTGGAGATACTTAAAACCCAGCTGGACACGGCCCTGAGTGGCCTGCTCTGGCTGAGCCTGCTCTGAGGAGAGCTGGCCCCGACAATCTCCAGAGGTGCCTTCCTGCCTCAGTCTTCTGTGTGAGTCTAGAATATGGTCTTGGCCAATGTAAGAACTTTAAAAACTATAGGTTATTTTAAACTAATAATCTTACAGAAATTAACCAGAGTCTGAAATTGTATTATTTGTACTTCCATGAGGTAAAATACATAGATAATATATATTTAGGGCAGTATTTAAAACCACTCTTAAGCTAGAAGTTGGTAACTCTGTTACTAAATTAAAAATCAAAGTATTTTTTTATTGTCATCATAAAACTGAGGATTCTGAAGTGTAAAACCATAGAAGTTGAAAAAGCAGAAAATTCACAATGTTAATACCACGTTTAAAAGCATGTCCTGGAGGCAGACATTAACTAGCTGAAAAACATGTAAATTAGGAGCTTTTAAAATGCTGAGTTGCACATTCATAAGATCGCTGTACGTTGACTTTCCACTCTTTCTTGTTGTCTTTACTTCTACTAAAAGCGTGTGCTCCCCTTGAAGCTGCCCCAGTCTTTTAGGAACTTTGCCCTGCCCCTGATTCTGAGAACTTTACAGTGCGTATTTACAGGTGTCTTGGTCAGCTAAAGGCTTCAGTGGTGTTCAGTGTGCAGTATGGTGGTGTGGCTAACATGTTTATGTCCTGTCCTGTGCTGGTACTCGCAGGCTGAGCCCAGAGCCCCTCGCTGTGCCAGGTGCTACAGCCGGAGACGGTGCTGGCCCAGGGAGCCTCTCCCCAGGCACACAATCAGAGTGAACTGCACGCTAGTCTCTGCGTTTGATATCGGTATCCTCCACCTTCCCCACGGCTTTCTAAGGGGCATTTTGGGGGATATCTTTCTTTGGTTTAATTATGGTTTTGTAGGGAAACAGTTCTTGAGAGTAAAAGGAACACAGAAAGGGGAAAATAAATTAAGGAAGCAGTGGTATGGCAACATTTGGAGCATCAGAATGAGCAGGTGGAGAAGCGTGGCTGATGTCGAACATTTGGACAGTATGTTTGCATGCCAAAAACTGTTTTTAAAACTAATAGTGGTTATGGTCTTGTGGTAGTTGATAATGCAAAAAAGTAAAGCTGCTTTTTTTTTTTATAATTCGTAGGCTGTGTATGCCAATAGTTGTGTGAGGAGATCTGGCTTCTAAAATGGTGCCCTTTTGGCTTCATCATTACCTAATGTCCTCTTCAGTAAACAAAGAAAAAACAAATTTATAAGCAGTTCTTTTACCTTTAAATTAGCATTGCATTTTTAGTATTTGTTTGTTTACCTTTGGAAAAAATGACGTGTTTTTTTTCTGAATGATAGTTTAAAACAATAAACCAAAACTTTGAATAACATGCTTGGACATGCTTTAATATATTCATGAGTGATCAAAATACAGTACAGAAATCACATATGCTGCTCTGCTGCAACTTTCAAGGTTCAATCCATCATTCTGGAACCCAGGGGGCCGAGATTTGACATCCTGCCTAGAAACCATACTTCAGATTGGCTGGAACTGTGCCATCTTATGTTCAGGTTAAAAGAGCAGCTGTAATTTGTCTGGGTAGCACTTTAACTATGCACAGCAAATCGTAAAACCCATTTTCACTAATAAACTTGAAGATAAAATAGGTCCATTTGCTTTATTTCCTGATCCATACAAGATTTTCATCATTTTGATACAATACCACTTGGAGTTTGATCTTAAAATGATGTAGATTTCTGTGACAATCTTTCTCAGATTAGCAGTTTTATTTAGCATATATATACTAGGTAGGAGATTTCTTTTTGGCATTTAGTGGAAGACTTTTTCTATTGTTCTTTGGAACTGAAAACATGAGAATAATTTCATAGTAGGAGTTAAGTTTATATGTGATTGCCACAATAAATAAAACCTGATTGTAGTCTTTTTCAATTTTAAATACCAGATGTGAAAATACTCTATCCTGTTCTTTTTTTCCCCCTTTATGTCTTAGTATTGCTTGCTTGCAAGGGCGTCGCAAACGCAAATATTTCCAGCAACTCAATGAAGATGTTTTAGGAACATATATAAATACGATTTTTATTTTTGTTTTTTGGATTGTAATGATTTTAGATGTGACCTTTTGTGTGCACCCTTGTTTGCAAGTGTGACTTTCAGCAGCAAGGTCCAACTTACCTTGGGACGATAAGTTTTCTGTGTAACTTAGTAACCCAAGGGAGCTCCTAGGATGGACCTTCATCAAGGGGGCGTGCTAGCGAGTCCAGCTATGGGGAGCCAAACCAGAGGCAGCCAGTTTCACCTGTATGTGGAGGCTGTAGGCTTCGTTTCAGCTCCTTTTGGATGTTGTACTATTTGGGTTCCAGCGTTGGCTTTCTCATACAAGTCTTCAGAACCTTTGTGTGAAATCAGGCCCATATGCTGTAAGAAACAACTTACATCATTCGAGTTCAGTACACGTTTAGTGGTTTGGCCATTAAATAGTCTAGCCAGCCCCCCTGAACCCTTGGTGCATTTACTTCTGTAGCCTTCTGCCGAGTGCCACATCTCTGGGTTTTCTTTTTCACAGAGCCATTTCTCCATCTGTGTTTCTACTAGGACCTCTCTCTTTCAGCTCCACAAGCCTCTCCCTTTTCTGGTATGTTTTCAACTCTTTGCTAAGTTTGCTAAGCTAAAAGGAAAATGCTGTACCACTCTTCCTCACGTCCATCCCCCATTTCTGAGTTGAGTTACAAGATACATGTCGTGCCCCTGTGTGCTGCCCACATATCACCATTGTAGCTAGCACAAGGGAAGGCTCGCTCTTGTATACCCTTTCCATAATACCATGGGGCTTTTTGACACTGTTGGCAAGACAGCTTGTCTGTGTTACTATATTGTTGTAGCTCAGCCTCCCCTACTGAAAATATATTCTTTCAAGATGTTTGTTTCCTTTAAATGATTTAGCCCTTTGAAAATGCCTCCGGATAAAGAATTTATGGGAGTATAGTATACTCGTATTAGACATGTACTTTACTGGGGTAGCCTCGCTAGGGAAAATGAAATATGTTTATATTCCATCTTTCCCTACCATAGTTAAGTGAGAGCAGGCTGCAGGATAGCTTTGTGCATCTTGGTGGCCACACAAGCACTTTGTATTCACTGGAGACTTGGAGGTACGACAGCTGCATATAAATATGCATAGTTGGAGAGATTCATGATTATGCCTCGTTCTCGGGCTGATTGGCTGTAGTACTGCCACTGCAAATCAATGAGCGTTTTCCTCATCTATCAGCTGCTTGCTTGCTTGAAAGCAGACAAAATGGTTAAAACACCAACAGCCCACAGAGGGCTCCTGAGTGAGTGAGACTTGTTTGCTACAGCACTCAAAACATTTCCCTGAATCTACAGTAGCTCTCACTAGATGAATTTAGCACTCAGCAGATTAATTTAGCTCCCAGTGTGCTGGATTTAGAAAGAAAAACTAATATAGATGAATACATTCTGTTCAGCCAGCATATTTTGTTTTGCAACAATACACATGTCTTATTTGAACTGCAATCTGGTTGGAAAGCGTTTTGCGAATGGTGCATTGGTCATAAAAATGAGTCATGCTTGCTCATTTTTTAAAAAGCTCTCATCTAGTGCAGATTAAGGAAAAAAGTATTGAGCAATCCACTGGAGAAAGTATTGGAATTTTAGCCATCTCTGATGAGCTTTGGGCAGTTTTTTAAGGTAGCCTTTGATATTGTATTGCAAAAAAGAAGCAGCTTTTGACTTTGTTACCTGCATAGCCTCCTAGGTGATGTGTGCCACCCTGCTCATGGTTACTGAGGTCATTTGCCTCAGGGGAAGGGTTCAGGCAGGATCTCCTTGGAAGGATTTGCAGGCTGGAAGCTGAAGGTATGTCTATTGGCGGTTGGGAAGAGCTCTAGAGGAGGAAAATTTTAGGATATAAAGTCCATTGGTTTATGACTGTAGTATAAGCTTTAGCTTTCTTCCTTAACCTGGAAAATGTCACAAAGAAAGTGGGACTAGATTTCTTATGCATGATAGAAGAGTGATTAGCTTGCTTGTGATACCAGTAATTCTTATTATTTCAGGAGCTGGGAAACTGAATACAAAGATAAAGATATAAAATACAGATATCAAACTCTAGGAGCTGACGAGGTCATTTGACTGGCTTTATTTAAACATAAAATAGTCAAGGAAATGAAAAATGCTGTGAAATGACAAGCTGGCTTTCTAAAGTAGCATCCTCAGTAAATGAGTCTCTGATATGAAAGACGAACTCCCAACACATCTTCCAGAGCACTTCTCAATAAAGTATTTCCACTACCAGCAGCAGAATGATTGTTATAAAACATTCTTTAAGTCTCACAACATTTTTTTTTTTAAACATAAAGAATAGGTTGAAGAGCAAATAGCTCCTTTCAATTGAGTCAGTGCCATACAGTGCAGATCTAATTTACTCAGGAGCTCAGCTGCTACGCTGATGAGTGCTTTATAGTAGTGATTCCCAATCCTATTTAATCAAAGGACTACTGAACCTTTTGGAGAACACAAACAAACCAAAGACCTTCCTCTGCAGTGGCAGTGCAGTGGTTTTCATTTACCAATAGATAAAAATGAAGCAAAACTTTGATGCTCTTTTGTGAGGTTTGTTTTCCTTACTTGCTTGTGTACTGGCTTGCATGTGCAGGGATGTGTCTATGTTGTCTCTTTTTCAGTTTTTAAATCCTACAGTATTTTTGGAAATTGTCTTGTAATATCTTACAGGCTGCCAGAAGCTTTTAGTCAGTAGTTCGAGGAGTGCTGCCATGAAGACCACAGAAGGCTGGAGGCCTGGTTCATATGTTTGCTAGGAGTCTTGCACACCAAACCGTAAAGCAGTCTGTGCACAGTTGCCCTTTTTTCTCCTAGATGGTAAATGTTGCTTTTAGTAAGAGACTGTGAAGTGGAGATCTCTCAGGCATCACATGGGATTTTATTTGTCCTCCTGCGTGGAGGATAAGGCACAGTGGTGCAGCCGGCGGGGCACTGCGGGGAGGCAGTGGTGACTCACCATCCCTTCTGGCTTCTCTTCCAGGAGGAATGGGAATTTGTTATGAGTAAATCCTCTTGCTGGAAGGGGAGAGGAACCAGCACTGTCCTGCATGGACTTGGTGAGGCTGGCCAGGGCGTGGAGGCAATGAAGCCGGTACTGTGTGTGTTCACTGCCTGCATGCTCAGAAGAGCAGTAGTATGTGGTGCATACGTATCTATGAGTACAAAGTATATGTGCCAGGGCCCTGAGCACAGCCCTTCCCCACCTCCACCTGATGTTTGGCTGCCTTGGCTCAGGGCATGAGTGTTTGGTCTTGAAGAGAGCTGTAAGCCCCAGCAGGGCTCACCCTCCGTTTCAAATCTGCATTCGGCCCTGGCCCTGACACACCACACCTTTGCCCAGCCCTGGGTCCTGCTGAGCCGGGCACCAACCCCAACCCCAACCCCGTCCCATCCCATCTCGGGATCCGCCCTACCGGCCTGGCCCAGGGCCTGTGGTGACAACTGGGGATGGCTGGCCGTTGCCAGCCCTGGTCACTGTCCCCAGCCTGGCCCAGCTTGCCTCGCTGGAGCCTGTGGGAAGGGGCTGGTTGCAGAGGGAGGGCACTGCACCGCCCTGCGGCTCCATGGCCCTGGCCCTGCCCCTGCAGTCCCACATCCCCGGCGGAGCAGGGGCTGAGATGCAGAAGACAGTTCTTGGTTGCAGCCCTGAGCAACATTTGGGCCATACTGGAAGCAAGACAAGATTTCTGCTGAGAACCAGCTTTTTGTTGGTGCTAGTTTTGAGTCAGCCAATCTTTTCCTTGGCTATGTTAAGATGGTTTTGTAGGTAGATAGAGGCTGGGAAAGCTAATGCTGACTCACAAAGTATGAAGCTCTACTGCTAGAAGGCCTTTGTGGATGTTGCAAGGTTGAGTACCCTAGAGTGTCAGCCTCCACAAATATGTTGCGTAATGGGATTTTCTGGTGGTTAAGCTTAACTTTTGGTAGTCTAAACTTTTGACCTTGCAGAAGGAAACCCATCTTCAGTGTTTTCTCCACTGCCATGGGAGAGGACACCTCAGCATCCTACTGCTGTGAATCTTTACCTTCCACAGCCCGCCTCATTCATCTCCTCCTCCTCCTTTCAAGGTTTCCTTGCGTTCTTGGCAATAGCTACAGAGGAAATTAAAGGCTTTGTTTCCAGACTAGCTTCAGATGTCACAAATATGGAGGCCAGTTTCTGAAAATCTAGTTCTAAAAACTTCAGTGTTTATTGTTTTCTGTGCTTCCCTGCCAAGATCTTCTCCCTGCTGTGGCAAAATACTGCCATCTGTAAGATATATCAGACTAAATGTTAGTGTGTTGGTACTTAGGAATGCCATACGCTCATCCATGGCCTTGTTATGGTTTAAGATTGTGCCAAACTTCATAGCATGCAGGGCATTGTTTTGAATGTCTTTTTTTTTTTTTTTTTTTCCTTTTAATTCACTGTGGCCCAGTTTAAAAGTTCCAGCTTGGGACACATCCATAAGTTGGCGTAATTTCATCTAGATGTACTCTTATACATAAATAGACATTGTGGCTCTAATGTGTGCGTCAAAACAAGGGATACTATATATTGGTAGAATTGACTTGCCTGTACATTGTAACATTACAGCACATCCTCAGCAATGTAGCAGTAGTGCTCCTATAACTTCTCATGTAGAATATTTGCTCTTACAACATTTACAGAAGATAATTGATCTCAAAACTTGCTTTTACTTGATGATTACAGTAATATTTATACATTTATACAAACATAGTTTCATGATCATATTAAATGAGTTGGGAACACAATTGGCCATTTCTTCCCATTCCCGTGACTTAATTTTAAGCTGCTATTCTCAACATTCTTGACATTTTTTGGTAGTTTATAAATAATAAAGTGAACTAGATAACAGATGGTCAGATTTCCACCTGTGCACAAAGCTATACTTTGTCATAGGGACAGGACTGAACAAGTAATATAGGTGCAGTCTAAGTTTCTTAAATGGACTTTGCATCATCAAGTGTTCTTGCCATCTTCCCTTGAGAAACTTTGAATATAAACAATGGACTTAGGTTGACTTGATCAATTCATGGGGTGTGGAAAGTAATAAATTTGAAGCAGATAGCGTGTTTAATAAATTTGCTGCTATTTAGAAAGAATATTTGGTTTGTTTTAAAATTCACAGAAACGTGGATCTAGAGGTTGTACAGTTTTAGTCCTAAGAAACAGTAATGATGTTGTTTAATGAGGAACAAACCCATTTTATTTCCCAAAGTTCTACCCGTCCACTGGAAATAATTTTTATTTATGATTTTTCTCTATATTAGGCACATGATTTACAACAATATTCCTCTTCATCACCTTTTCCTCTTCTTTCCCCTGTCCCGGCTCCCCCACATCAGCAGACTTACCTGTCTGATGATACAGATAATAATTTGCAGTAACTTTGTCTCTGAGAAGTTGTACTGGCAAAGTCATAATGGATACCTCTGGCTGCTCTCTCTGTGTAGGCAGTGTTTCTTCATGATATAATGGAGCTGTCTCTTCAAAATAGGTAACAGACTCTAGAATTGTTTGGTGTATGGGCAAAATCCCAGTCTTCAGTAAAGTCTTAAGGTGGAAAAAGTGGATATCATTGTCCTGAATAGAACAATGCTTAGAATTTTGATTGTTTTTTTTTTTCTCCATATTTGATGAAAGCTTTGGCAAAGAGTGTTGAGCAGTATGGCTTGATGGACCATACTTTCCTGAGGCACATGCCTTTATAGCACAGGGAAATGGTCCACTTTTTTTTTTTTTTTTTTCTCCCAGAAAAGACCTTCTCATGATCTGTAGTTCATCTTGAACCTTGAACTGGATTTTAGTTTGGCTCTACATGTTGGATATTATCTAAGATTTTCAGTGGTAGAGAAAGCTAGATTGAGACCAAACCCCACAGTGTTGGTATAAACTCCTTGACCAATTGACTCAGGTGACACGCAAGGCACAGCAGTGCAGCTCGTGCTGCTATGCACACTGGATGCTGCAGGAGTGTTGAATGATTACATCAGCTGCCAGGAGGAAGTCTGAAGATACAGGATGGGAAAATCTGAGGGAACGTGCTGGAGGAAGGCTTCTGAAGAGAAAGAAACAGTTCTAGATACGATGAAGTGTTGATATACCATGGGTTCGTTTTGGCCTAAGTCCACTGCAGGATCTGTAGTTCCTTTAATGTAACTCTGCTAGCATAACCCAAACGTATGTTGGGTTTTTAGAAATGCTGTTCAAGATACTCTTAGGATCCACAGTAGACAGGTCAACGTCTCCCACATTTCCATGTCAAAAAATCTGAGTTGAGAGAGGTAAGTAAAATGCAAATATTTTAGTAAATGAAATGTAATTGGAAAGATAGATGATAGAAAATGAATAATCCTTTTTCATATAAAAATAAACCACACAGCTATAACCAGTACAAAAGACGTTCAGAATTAGAGGAAACAAGATGGTACTGGAAATAGCATAGACTTCACAGTTGCTTTGGTATTCTGTACAGAAACCACACATAACGTGTTCTTTTCTTCTCCCCCTTCTTCTGTTGGTTTTCTTTAACTGCATCTGGTAATAGGTATAGGGGCATCAATTATTGTATCAAAGACTAAAATTAGAAGTGCTGCACACAGCAAAATACAAATGGCTGAACAGTTTCTGGCTAAAGGTGTATAGCGGGAGGAAAACCACCCCATTTCTTTGCCTTGAAGCCAGCCAAAATAGCTCATCTACGCACAGATCACTCCAAGGGCAGCAGGGGAAAAAACCCATGTACATAAGATTTGCTGAACCCTTATCATTTAGGAAGTGGGAGAAATAGTCTGTAGATTAACATGCTGGTCTGGGTTATCACAGACTTAGCTTTGGTTCCTGAGTTATCACAGATATCTCGCGCTCAAGTAGCCTAAGTAGTTTTCCTATGCCTCAGTTCCCTGTCAGGTAAAAATAGGGATCTCTTACAGGGCTGCTGTGGGGATAAACACCTAAAGCTTGTTAAGTGCTTGGATTATTCAGTAATGAAGCTTGTCTAAGTACCTCAAAGCACTGTTTAGGCTGGAATGTGTATATGCTGTCTCCGTGCACCAAGGACTTTCTTAATAACTTGCTCCACTTAGCCTGGAAGACAGAGGAACCAATGCACCTAAGAGGACGGAAGGATCAGTGGTGTACTGAACTGCACTTGTGTCAGAAGCAAGAGATGCTTCTTGGTGGAAGACAGTTCTTTGTGCTGTGGCTGGACATGACCTAATTAGAAAACAATCCAAATGCTTGGTCCAAGGATATGCCAGGAAACGAGTGAAAGCTGCCTTACCAAATTCTCCATTGAGAGAGGAGGCAGTGGAGGAGCGACACAAGCAAGTACTTTGTAAGAGGGAATATTTCTAGAATTGAGACTTCTTCATGGAGTTCAGACATACAAGGACAGGAACAAAAAATGGAAGAAAAATGAGGCAATTTGAAATAACAACAGAAGGATTTTTCTCTTGGTAGATTATATAGCTCCAGACATAACTGGGGAGTTGGAAAAAGGAGAGGGAGAATACATTGGAGAAGAGAAGTAGGAGAGTGTGACTGCAGCGGCTACTGGAATAGAGATGTCAATTTATTGTATTTTACTAGTGAAAGACTAGTGTTGCAGATGAAGTTGTGCAGACAGGAGAGATAACACCAAGATCAAAAATCAGAAGATTTCTAGTTTGCAGCTAAGAAGAACATTTTGTGTGGGAAGATTTCTGTATTAGAATAGTCAGAGGAATAATAATTATTGAAATATTTCTCTTCATCTGAAAAACCTCTGAAAGGAATCTGTCTGTGTTACCAGAAAAAAGAAGGGTGCTATAGAGATAACGTAGCTTTTTCAAGGTTAAAGGCAGAGGTCACGGTGGTGCTGTAAATTCCACTAGCTTCAGTTGGCTGCGTCGGCCGCAGGAGGAGACCTCAGGCTGGCTGCGTGCAGTGAGCCAGGCTCACACATGGGCGATGAAACCACGGCTTTTTTTCTTAGTCGTGATAGTGAGAAGTGCATTGTAGGTAAGTGTTTGGCCATGTAGGCAACAGGTTCCTCGTGTAAAAATAGTTATGGGTGGGAGATGTGACTTATGTGGAAGGGATGAGATAGTCAGCAAAGGAGAAAACAGTGGGAATACTGAAGCTGTACTGAGAAGGATGAACCAGAATTTATTTACAAACAGATACCAAAAATTTAAGGTAGAGAATAATCTTTAGGCCGAAGTCTAAGCACAGAGAGTTTCAGACTGGATTTGGAAGATTCATAGAAGACTATCTTTGAGTATCTCAGGGATTAGAGCTTTTACTTTGTTTTGTGCTTTTATTTTCTTTACTTTGCTAAAACCATGCAGTTTCATAGGAAAAAAAACAAAAAGTGGCATGTCATCTCATCTCACCTCCTGTATAGCACTATATTTGGATAGGTTTGTTAGCTGAGGTTGTTCGCTTTGTTTGAGGGGGTGAGCAGCAAACAGAATATAATTTTGTCCTGTTAGTCACACTAGTTAAAAAAATGAGGAGTTTGGTTTTTAGCTGTCAGATCTATGTACTGTTCTGTACAAACCTTGTTTAATAAGAATTTAAATAAATACAAATGAAGTATTGAAAGCATAAAGCATCTGGAACATTTTAAAGATGCACTGAAATATAATGTGATTAATTTCTATTGTGCTAATTATACCTATTATGAGTTAAAACAGATTCTACTTTGCAGCCATTGTTATGTAACTTGTGGCTTTGCAGTTCTTTGAAATGCAGTTCTCTATTCATGTGGTATATTAAAAAAATGTTACAAGACAAATTACAAAGCTTAACTGAAATAGTGCCAAAAATCTTAAACAAGTTATTCTACTAGATAAATAGTGTAATGCTTACTGGTTTGGGGTTTTTTAATCAAAAAGCAATGGTAATGTAATGAGCCAGGGCTCAACAGGATGTGGTTTTCTTCTATTTTATTATTTAATGGAGTTGCTCTGCACCTATAGTGAGGTATCTAAGATCAGTTTGTGAGCTATTACTCCTGTGTAGTATTTTGTATTCAACAGTACATTCGGCTTTATGCTGCTTGGATTGTGAGTGTAACATATCACTGGGTTTGAATGCTCTGGCACATAAGAGAGCTCATAATGGGTGAGCGTCATGGTAAGATTTTTACAAACAGCAGCATTCACAGTCACTCAGCAAAACAGGTGAAGCACCACGCTGTAGTTGTCCCTAAGTGTGGGTCTGGCAAAGTTACGTAGGATGTCTTTTTGCCTATTGTGAGCCTTTGGATATGGATCTGGGGTTTCATCTTCACAGGGAGAGACTTTGGACTCTGGCAGCAGCGAAGCTGCCGGGAGCAATAGGAAAGCAGAAATCTGCTGTTTGCCTATTGAAAGGGAATAAAGAGGTTTCTTGGGTGACTCCCAGGCTGGTTGCCCGGCTGTAGACCTGCTCCAGGTGCCCCACAAAGTAGCTGTCATGGGGAGTGAGCTGCAGGGGATGGTGGCTGTGTAGCAGTTGTGGATGTGGCTTCTGATCCTCCTCCAGATGCAGTGAAGCTTTTACTTCGCTCTTTTTCCACTGTAATAGGCTTACAATGCATCCAACCCCTAGAAAGTATATAAAAATGAATCCTCTTGTAAGTACTTTAGGAGAAGAAAAAACTTAAAAGATTTTGTCCTTTTTTTAGCAGTGAGTGAAACTACTATTAACAAAATTGTAATAGCTGTGTAAGCTTTGTTTTGATAAATTGGTCATTGCTTGCGTATTGTTGTAGGAATCTGACTGCAATTAGTAGAATCAATATTTGAGTCTAATTTCACCCCCAGTTTGAGAACTGAAGTAAACTTGAAGCCTTACAAAGTAGAATAGATCTTGCTGGGGAAAGAAGTGTCAGTCAACATTTGCAAGAACCTTGAAGAAGTTTAATTCATTTAATAAAGTGTTTGCTTCATTTTCTGTATTATGTTTCCGAGACAGAACTGTCCACAAAATAAAAATTACAAAAAAATAAAAAATCCATATCAAGAAAATCCCTCTAAATAGTTTGTGCTTGTTCACACAAACACATGAGAAAGAGAGTTTGGGTCTAGTTGTACTTATGTACTTACTTTAAATGCAGAAAATACCATGAACACCTTTTTTCCCCACAGAAATCTCCAGTTCAGTTTTAGTGGTATCTGAGATACTGGTAGATAACTTCTTCAGGTTTTTTCCATTAAATATGACTTCTCAGTCTTTTCAGATTAACCCTGTTCAGCTGGAAATACACATTACAAAAAGGCATTTTTTTTTAAACATTAAAGTTCAAAGAACTCCAACATTTTCAATAAAATTTAGAGGATTCTGTTGGCTATTTATGCATGCATTTATTACTCTCCATCTCCAACATTAGTAGTCTTTTCCTCCTGAAATAGATAATTTTCGTTTTGAAAAATGCAAATATTTTTATTTAACTTAACACTTTTTTAGATTGCTTTATACTGTTGAGTTCTGTGCGATGTAATATAACTTTCCTTTTTTTTTTTAGCTTCATAGTGGGGTCAGAACCAGTCTTGTTTAACACACATGCTGTCATTGAGTTCTGAGGGTAGGAGTGTGTCCTGCTGAATAACACAAGCTCTTGCATGTTTGTTGCATTACTTCTATTGTAAACAGTGTAAATAAACCTACCAGAGCTTTGCCCACTGAGTGAAATGAATCCATGTAGATAGGACTTCAGTGTTGGGCTGGCAGTGGTCTCTCCTAGGCACTCAGGTGCTGCTGCAGTGAGGGCTATCTCCACAGCCACCTAGCTGGAGTCTCCTCTCACTGTTGGTAGTTTTCAGCTCCAGCCCTACCCCAGTTGTTGAAAGGACTAAGCATCCTCCACGTTATTGAGCCATGTTTCTATTTCACAGAATCACAGAACCACAGAAGGGTAGGGGTTGGAAGGGACCTCTGGAGATCATCTACTCCAACCCCCCTGCTAAAGCAGGATCACCCAGAGCAGGTTGCACAGGATCGTGTCCAGGCGGGTTTTGAATATCTCCAGAGAAGGAGACTCCACAATCTCCCTGGGCAGCCTGTGCCAGTGCTCGGTCACCCTCAGAGTGAAGAAGTTTTTCCTCATATTCAGGTGGAACTTCCTGTGTTCCAGTTTGTGCCTGTTGCCCCTTGTCCTGTCACTGGGCACCACTGAGAAGAGTCTGGCCCCATCCTCTTGATACCCGCCTTTTAGATATTTATAAGTGTTGATGAGATCCCCTCTCAGTCTTCTCTTCTCCAGGCTAACCACACCCAGCTCTCTCAGCCTTTCCTTATAAAGAAAGCCTTTCCTTATAAGAAAGATGCCTTGATGCTATCACAAAACTATTCATCTGTGATTCTCCCTGTCTCCTCGAATTTTTCGGTGCCCTTTAGGCAGGTGTATAGACTGATAGATTTATCTGTTCAATTTACATTGTTAGCTGGAGGATTTATAGTGCCATTTTTAATGGAAAGACTTCAGTTTATAATAGTAAAATGAAACGGTTTTTAGTACTTAAAAATATCCTTACTTTAATTAGCCAGTGTCCATTTCTGTTGGCCCTCAGTTCTTGTTTCTTTTTTTTTTTTCACATAAATGGGTGTGGAATTGGAGGGAAGAAGTTTAGGCATTAAAATGTACATTCCAACATTATTTGTGACTGGACTTTAATGTCTACAATACTAGGGTCAGAAAAGCCAGTTTAATTATCTACAAACATCCAAGAGCTATAGAGAAGAACCCCTGCCTGTTGCTTTTAGCTATTTATAGGGCTAACCCCAGCACTGATGATAGTATTGAAAAATAAAGATCCCCCAGAAACCCAGTTAATGGCATCTTTGTTCCTAACCTGTGACTTTGTAGAAGTCTTAATACTTTAGGTTTTAAAAATTAATAATGTAGAGCTGAAGTGAAAATAATACTTTGGAAGTGGGGATGAAACAAACTCTTCCCATTTCATCTATCCCCAATGATTTGCAGGCAAACACAACCCCAGGCAACTTCCGAACTTCCATAATTGCATTGAATTCCTTGTTAATTGGGCTTTTCTCTTACTATTGAGTTCTTTCTTGAATAATGCCTGCTTTATAATGATTTGTGTGCAGACAATAAATGTAGAGGTTTAATAGGATGAAGGCTGTGGCTCCACATAAAGATATTTAGCCCTTAACTCCCATTGAAATCAATACCTTTGCAAATCTCACTGTAAGTGACTTAAAATTAATATGCATAAAATAGGATTACTATTAAATATTTAAAGGATAAAAAGAGAATAACAATACTGTTCTCCTCTGAAAAGTGACTGTAAAAATCATATCTTTAGAGTTGCATGATAATTGTCTCAGTACCTTGATGCTTTTTATATCATATGTGCTCGGTTTGAAAATAAGAAGTTGGTGACTGTGTCTGCAGACTCTGCAAACTAGAAGGGAAACTTGCTTCATTTCCTGCTTGGACTGTATCACAGGTAAAAAAGTCCTGGCTTCCCCTATCATCAGACTCTTCATGATGCCTGTTCCTCCAGTGAGAGTGGGGATAACAGTTTGGTTTTGATTCACTAGAAGGTAAAGAATCAAAGTTACAAGTGGACTAAGGAGGGGTGAGCAATATTTTTTGCTCTGAAAGAGGCTGTGACATAACTGATGAAGGAAGCGGGGCTGCTGATGCAAAATGTAGCTTTTTTTACCAGAGGGGGTCATATGTTCAGAGCTTTTGACTGGTACAGGAGTGCTGGCAGCAATGCCTGCATCAGCAGGGATGGGTGTCCATTGCAGCTTTAAGATGTGGCCAATATAAGCAAATTGCATCTGGTCTGTCATTAACCCACTCACTTTAGCTAGTTTTCATGCATATCATGTTACTGAAAGGCTACCCAAAAGTCTAATGGGGAAGGATAGTTTGCTCTGTAGTGCTAAACAAATGTGCTCATCAGGACCATCTCTGATGTGTTTGGTTCTGGAGTCTAACCATGAGTGATTGAGGATAGTGGGATATAACTGGTGTAGCTGGAGTTCAAATCCAGAGCTTCCTTTACAATACTGTCAGGAAAAGGTAGATGAGCAGTCATCGGCGAGACTGTTGACTTTAAGTGTACAAAGTAGTAGGCTTTCTCAGGCAAGCGTGGCTTTAATTAAGCATGGAGAGACAGGTATTCTCCTGAATTTCTCACTGTTCTGAACACATTTGGACTGTTTGTCGAACTGATTGCATAGCAGTATGGGTTCTGGTTATGTTTTCTGTTGTTTGGTTTTTTTTTTTTTATTTTTTTTTTTTTTTCCCCCTAGTAAAACTCTTTCCACTTCAATTCTGTGTAGAACCTCAGAATAAAGGATTATTTACAGCAAATTTTACAAAAACACAGAGACCACTGTTCAGTTTATCCTATCAACAGTCATCTTTCCACTGTTTTTGCATTTGCTCAAACTGTCTTGCTGTTAAACTGCTGTTAGATCTAAGCAGAGAAACTGTTTTATCTACAGTGACTGGCACAGTTGCATCAGTCCAGCAGTGCAAACCCAGTAACCGGACTGTAGTTTGGACTAGGAAGAAAAGTCCCATGATAATTTTTTCTTAAATGAGACAGAAGTTCTCAAAAGTCACAAACAGGCAGGTGACTAAGGAAATGGTGAGGATATGACCCTTTCAGCTCAAAGTTGCTTGACCCAAATCCCAGTTTTTAAATTAAAATAAACTAGTCTGGCTACATCAGGAGGATGCTAATGTAACCAAGATGAAACTGCATTTTATTAGCAGCATACACTCTAGGATTTGCTGATAATTGGGCTAATCTGACAGTGTTTGCAGTTTGTCTGTACACTTCATCGTTGCTGTTTATTGTCCGAAATTCTCAGCTTCATGGTCACTGGCTTACCTTTTAGTGAAAAACGTGAGGTGCATTGGCCAATGCTCATATATGGAATGATGTTCCATATGCCAGAAACTGCTGTCTCAGGTGAATGGAAGAGAGGCGTTAGAACTGTCTTTCTGTGTTACAGTTTTTTTCAATACTCTTTTCTTGACATCATATGACACTTCCCATAATAAGACTTCATTTCCAGACTCCAGGATTGGAATTATGTTTCTTCAGTCAGTTTCCTTGTGGTCAAAAAAGTATTTAGCGAAACACTACCAAACAACCCTTCTGTCATACCAGTTTGCAAAAAGGATTGTATCCTGTCAGTTATTCTCTGACCTGAAGGAGGACTGTCTACGCATTCCAACACTGAAGCTGGTGGTTGTGGTTGGCAGCTACCACCTCCTAACAGAACTTCTGAAGATTGTTTGCATTCCCAACACTCTGAATAGACATTTACTTATCAAGACAATCTGTGTTATTACATTATAACATTACCTGTTGGAGCAAGTCCAGATGAGGGCCCCAAAGATGATGAGAGGGCTGGAGCACCTCTTCCATGAAGACAGCCTGAGAGAGCTGGGGTTGTTCAGCCTGGAGAAGAGGAGGCTCCAGGGAGACCTTATAGCAGCCTTCCAGCCCCCCAGAAGGGGCCTACAGGAAAGCTGGAGAGGGACTGTTTATCAGGGAGTGTAGTGACAAGACAAGGGGTAATCGGTTTAAGCTGAAGGAGGGTAGATTTAGATTAGATGTTAGGAAGAAACTCTTCACTATGAGGGTGGTGAGGCACTGGAACAGGTTGCCCAGAGAGGTTGTGGAGGCCCCATCCCTGGAAGTGTTGAAGGCCAGGTTGGATGGGGCTTTGGGCAACCTGGTCTAGTGGAGGGTGTCCCTGCCTGTGACAGGGGGGTTGGAACTAGATGGTCTTTGAGATCTCTTCCAACCCAAACCATTCTATGATTATTGAAGTGGTAAAGTGGCAAAGTCAAACAGTACTAGCATAGCTTGTGCAGCTTGATGTAACCATCCTCTGCAAATGCATTGTGGGACTATTTCCTTACTTGGTAACACACTTCTTTTTCATGCTGTCCTTGATCTAGACAGTTAGTGGATGAGCCATTTCTGAGGGTGAATTTGGTGTGTAGTAATGGAGAGTCTTGTTCAGAAACAGAAAGTGGAAAGTATCCAGTGACTGAGAACATCTCAGGACAAGAAAAATGAGTCTCATGACAAAGTTGATTAAAGCCCTGGGGAACAAAATTCAGTCCTCTGATTTACCGCAGAGTTCACACATCAAGGTGTGAAATGTATTGCATCAAGTTTTTAGAGATGGTCAGCAATTGTGTGTTCCCCATTTTTGTAACCTCAGTTTGTCACCTAATTTGCAACATACTTGGTATTTATGTCTCTAACTGAAATTGTTGTGAGCAGTACCTTGAATGTATAGAGTGTTGTGTAATGCTAAGTCCTCTGAAAAATCTGAGCCCATGTGACCCGAATTAAGTATTTACTTTTTGGCTTGATCTCTTAGCACCAAGGAACTCTGGGACAATGTTATTCCTCCAAAGAATTTGCTGAACTTGAGTCGCACAGTGTTTGCAGCACAAACAATCATGATTAGAGTGTATGGACCATAGCAAAATACTGCAGTTTTTCGATCAGGATTTGAATACTACTCTGTGAATGTCTCTCCAGTCCACATGTTAAGCAATGAAATTAACACAAAATATCAGTGCTTGAACTTTTTTAATGTCTGTTTGTACAAGGAATGAAGAGGAATTCCCATGGATGAATACTATGTGACTAAGCAATTAACAACTGTAGCATATTCCATACTCATTGAAGAAATAAAAGTTGTACAGGCAGGCTACTATTTGGCATTTTCAGTCTTAATAATGTTCTTTTCTTACTGTGTTGATGTAAAATGTTATAGAAAGTAAAGGAACTCTGGGTATTCAAGTGCCTTGAAGAACATTTAATGAGAAATATGTGCTTTTTTTTTTTACCAGATGGACATACTATACATTTGAGTATCCTTTAAGGAAATAGTGATAGCTATACATTTGTATTTGAATAAAAAGACACAAAAGTTGATATCAACTACATAACAGATACCTTTAATCCTTTTTTGAATAGCACAGTATCATATGTCTGTTGCTTTTAGTACTATTGTTTATAAATGTAATCCTGCCACACAGTCAGGACTCTTTTGGGAAAACAGTGACCTAGTAGATTTCAAGAAGCTTTTCGTTTAGTATGATTTTGCTGCTTGCAATTTATATATAATAGTAACCACTCATTGTTACTAATTTGTCATCAAAAATACAGGAGAGAGAAATAAATTATGATTAAACTTCCCTCCGCCCCCCACTCCTAGATTTCTCCTACAATACATTCTGCTCAGGCCAGTGAATTTTCTTTAACTGACCAGGTAAGCAAATATGAATACTCCCATTTTTTTTAATATAAAAATGTTTTCCAGACATTAGGCAACTAATTCTGAGAGATTGGTATTTTGCATCGTTGGAGAAAATTTGCAAAATCTATTATAAAAATGTTCTTTCATTTTAAATTCACATTTCATGCACTTCTGTGCTACTGGTGGCACCCTATATTTTCATTACAAGGAGTGAATTTGGGGTCTATATAAAATATTAAAAGCTCTAAATAGCTATTTTTTTGGGGGGAAAAAAAATCTTTAAATTATATGCTGGAAGAGCTCTGGTAACTGGCATGAAAATTCCATTCAGAAGTTTTTTTACTCCAACAGTATTTGAGCTTCTTTGAAATGTTCAGAAGTTTTAGCATGTTAGGACCTATTCTAGCACATGAAGTTACTGGCAGACACAAAGCACATTATAAAGAACAGTCATTGGGAGTGAAAATTGGATTCACAGTTTTCACACAGGAAATCTGGTTGCCAGTGTTATGCTTGAACAAAACCATGGGATTCAGCTAATCGCTCTCCGCTCTGGTTTCAGATACATTCAGAGATCTGTTCACAAACAAACTATAAACCAAAAGGTATACAAGCTAGAATAAAATAAACCAATGACAGTCTACTAATTGCGTTTCACTTAAACCTCCTCTGAAACACCTGGTCCTGCCTCTCAGAGACTCAGCACTGGAGGCACTGGCCTTAGGTTTCATCCCACGTGGCAGTTGCTATAATTTGTTATTTTGAAGTCTTGTACGGTATAAAACCGTGTGCTTGTTTCTGTGCACAGGGGCGAGTTTCATACAGAGTCAATACAGATGAAATTGTTTCAGTTTGCTGCTGAGTAATTAACAACCAGAAGAAAAAGAAAAGCAGATTCTCGACTAAGTGTTGGGATTTGCATACATCCGTACTCAGAATTCCATGTATCTCTAGGCGAGTGCAAAATGTCCTTTAAAAGGCAGTATTGTTATTAAAATAATGCAGTGTCATTTATGTGATAATAGTTTTCACTATTGAAAATAATTTAATTCAGAGATATTTCTCATAATGCCCAGCAGTAAATAATTGCTCTTCTGGGCCCTTTGTTTTAATCGATGACAAAAATATATGAATGTGTACATTTTGAGAGAGACTTTAAATGAAGCCATTTGTTAGAAGGGCTGTTTCTTTTTCAGCTTGGGTGTGCAAGAATATGAAGGAGTTCAGTACAAGTGATTATAAAAAGATTGCTTGTGGATCTCACTGTAACTAAGATGGCATTTCAGTTTGCTAAGGGGGTACTTCTCTTCAGTTTATCTCAGTAATGGATGCCCCTAGAACTCCCATTAACTTCATCTATAAATTTTCATTTGAGGTATTTTAATTTGCCTAGTCCTAAATTCACCCCCATTTTCCCTTCTTATGTAGTAACAGCTACTGGTCAGCTGTGCTAAATCCTCTGGGTGACTTGGATGGCAAATCTCTCCAAGGTTTTTGCTACTCTGGCCTGACTTTCTTCAGGGTGACAGCACATAGAGCTGCCTTTTCCCAGCAGGAGGTTAACGTCAGAAATTCTCCCTCGCTTTGATCACAGATTCTGTGCATGCTGGGTCAGATGCTGCGCCCACATAGTTAAAACACAACCTTAGTAATGGTGGATCAAGCCCTTCCTACGCAGATCTCACCTTGGTAGGGAGAGGAGCTGCCCCTGAAGAATAAAAGCAGCATGTGCTACACTCATCGAGAGAGCTGATTATAGAAGGGAAATCCAGCCATCATTAGCGGATCAGGACTGTGGTCCCAGCCAACTGTGTATATCCAACAAGTCAAGATCCAAAGCCCTGCCTCCCTTCAAGCAGCTCTGCCACTAAGCATTCTCTTGGTCTTTCTTAAAGGAAAATATGAATTTTTGTGACCTTTTGAAATGAAATACAAGCCTTGGAACAATAGGTTCTAACGTGTGTGGAATATACAGCGTCTCTTTTTGTGCTATGTCTGTAGACGTAGGAAAATCTAACCAAATAAAACATCAAGCTAACTAACCACTTAAAATATTTTTAATTCTCTTTTTGCAAAGCTCACATACGAGCATATATATATATAGACTCCAGTCTTGGAGCTACATCCAGATAGAGAAAGCCCTTGTTTTCAGACAAGCCGTATTTTGACAGATCTTTGTACAAGCATAGGAGGCCGCTTGCAGGGTCAGCTCTCAGCAAACTTGGCAAGTCTTTTCTCCTGCCATCCATCTTGCAAAGTTTGATAATTTCGTTACTGCTTCGGCTAGTGGATGTGAGGATGACAGAACTCATCCTTTCATGCTCTCTTTAACTTCGTAGCCTTAGTAGTTGCCACAGACATTTTCAAAGACTTGTTCTAACTTCAGTGTCTTGGGTATTTCTAACAGTGTTATGAAAGCAAGAATATCCAAGACTCAAAAGTACGAACCAAGTAATTTTTTTTTCATTAAATCTCATCATTTATGCAATATTCTTATGATTGTTACTACATGGAGAAGGAAGCCTGAAAAATAGTTTCATACCTCATTATTCTAAATTCAAACAATTTTAAATCAATTATTTAAGGCAATTGCCTATAATGTCCTTTGTTGTTCATTCTACATTTTATTGTTTTCTTAAGGAAATGTCAAATGAAAGATAAATTATAGGTCACCTGAAATAGACTATGTGAGTATTTCAGAAGAAACATCCCACCAATTTGATTCTGTAGAGCTTAAAATTTACTTTTAAAAATTGGTCAGACATGTAAGAATAGGATAGTGTATGTAAAATATTTTTTTCTCAAATACCTCCAGACAGTAGTATGTCAGAAGTTACAGGAGCTGTGAACTACAAGCCTCATCTTGGAACAGTAGAGCTATAACTATTGTGGCTTTGGCATTTTCTCAAAATGAATAACTGGATGAGATACTAACTTCTTTCGTGTTTTACAGTATCTTAAAAACTGTCATATGTCCAAAGGCTTAGTTTTAAGTAGTTTTTCCTGGAACATTTAAGCGAAATTTCATTTAAATATACCAGCAGTATTATTTTGTAGTTTGAACTGATATTTTCAGGAAGTTATTTTTATTACTGCATCTTTTATGTCTGAAGTTATTTGCTTATTTTTCCTAATATATAGCAAAAATGAACAGCTGTTCTACAATTGTCTCATGATTTCTCAACAGTTTCATTTTTCTAACCCTCTAGGGATAGTTTTTACACACTATTGACAACTTTGTTTTCTGATCTACTGGAATGCAACTAAGCAAATAATCAGGAAGGAAATGGTAGGATGAGGAGGAAAGGTTTGCTAAAAACGAGTTTAAATATTTTCCAACCTTTTTACAACTGTCCTGCTGGAAACACCAACAGCTATAATAAATTAAAGAAGTTACATTATGGAGTTTTGTTTGCCAGTTCTGTTTCAAGACAGTAATATGTTCTAAAGTTTTGTATCCTATTAACTCACAATGGTTTTAAAACAAAACAAAACAAAGAGCTTTTCAGCAAGCACATCTAATTCTTCTTGAATAGAAACTAGACAGTAAAGAAATTATGTTCTAAGAAGTTGCGTATGTTACAGAGTGAAACATATGAAAGCTAGGAAATGGCAGATTTACAGCTCTAAATCTGTTCCCCATGTATCACTGTGAAGACTGAATGTGGCAGGGGCCTGCTAGAAAATGACGGTGCTTGAGGGCATACTCATAGGTACGTCTTAGTCTTCTCAAGACTCAGTGGTTGTAACGTTTTCTTCATGCTTTTAAAAGTAAACAGAATAGAAACCTTAACTGTTGCAAGGTGTTGTTGCCTTTAATGGTGTCTCATGTAGTACAAGAAAAACATCACACCTTTGTCAGCCTGAGCTCACAGGAGCTGTGGTGCAATTGCTGTTTTCCACTGCTGATGAGCATCAAACTAAATTCCAAAATGTCACCATCTAATAGAAAATACTTTGTTCACATTGATAACAAGACCAGACACACACTTTGTGGGTTTTTTGGTCTATTTCTATTGAATAAGAAGCATAATCTTCTTGAAACAGAAAAAAATTACAGCCAACATTTCACATGTATCTAGTGATGTACTTCTTATGGAAAAGTGGGGAGTGCTGAGACCAAGAGGTAAAAAATGTGCTAAGGACACAAAGGACATATATGGACCATATGCTTTGCTTCATAATTCTTCATCACTGAGGTTTTTGGTTTGTTCTTAAACTTCTTGGTCCTATTTCTAAATTGTTCTGTACGCCTTTCTTTCTCAGCTCTTTTGCAGGTTGTTCATGGACACTTAGTGTGTACACATGTATGTATGGACTTCTAGTATGTATATAACAGGCATCCAGAGGAAGAATAACTTAAGAAAGAATATATGTGGGGAAAAGATGGAGGGTGCCTTGGAGCATCCCTTCTCATTGCAGGACAGTTTCCTAGGACAAGATTTGTTTGAGGGCTTTCAGTTTTTCTCCATAAACTGATGTTTCTTCAGGTCTGTCTGGGTTGTCTTGCTTTTGAGCCACTTCCTCAACCGAGACTCCAAATGTCTGTGACAGAGAGATGCAAGCATGCTAGATTGGGCCCACTGAGTGTACAGATGCCAGACTTATTGGGAGTGACACTGTAAAATTAATATGTACACACTGCCATTTAAAGGATAATATTATGCAAATATTCCTAAGCATGACATGTTAAAAGGTAGTTATATTTTAGACACATCCATTAATATTTTCCCTTGAATATCAAGTACTTCTTCCCACTTGCCATCTCTTCCATGTTTTCACTTGCTGTGATGGTTAGATGTCATAAAACTGTCATAACGCTGTGACTAGGCTTTTTGGGTAGTAGAACCTTGCACAATCTGCATTTATATTGTGCTCAACATTTTTAAAACAGATTATACATTTCAAACTGTAACAAAAATACTTATTTTTAATAAGTATTTCTTCCTGTGGGGCAGATTCTGAATTGCTTTTACTGTTTCTAGGATAAAGCATTATTGTGTTTTGCCCCTAAGCAGTGTATAAAAAAAAAAGGCTTAATGGCTCATACTGAGTCCTGCTTGTACTCCCACTTCAGACTTAAGTTTATGCATATAATGGCGTCACTCAGTTTGGAAAGGAGGTAGTGATTCTAGGCACTCAGAGTTTGACGGTGGTGATATTCAGCTCGCAAGTCACTTAAACCACCATTTTAATAGCACTGTTAAACAAGACTGATAGATTTCTTCCTTCCTGGAATTTTATCAGTGAGTTAGTTCGTACTCCCATAATCACTTGCAGTGCATCTTTAAAACTTTAGCTCTGTTCTTTCCTATTGAAAAAAGTAGCCACAGTAATTTTAATAAAAAGTCAAGCATAGTTAGGCTATACGCCTGTCTCACACAAACACATACTTTCTGTTCATCTTAGTTGGCGAACGTTTTCAGTTCCTAACACCTGGATTTAAATGCCAGAATTCCTCACTTGACAACTAAGCAAGCAGATGAATCGCTGAAGTTTATAAACAGTCACAGCTCTTGTTGAACCTTGGTAGCATTTGAAAGTCAGTATTTTATTTATCTGATCATGGCTGTCCATTAATACTATTGTACTCTTAGGTACTATGATTTCTTGTCCCTCATCTGAAGCAGGTTGATTTCTTCTTGTTGGTTAGATGGTGTAGAGGCTTGGTGATTTCTTTATAGGGAAGCAGCTACATATTTTGTTTCCAAGTCTTAATGAAGATTTGAAAACCTGCTCCTATTGTACCAGCCTTGCCTTTTTGGTGTGTAGTAACAGCGAAGTTATGATCTCGATGAGCATCTCTTAGCTCCAAAGGATAGCAGGGGCATGTGAAGTTCCATATGTTTAACATGTTTCATCAAACAGTTCGCTCCTTTCCTGCCATCCTGCACAAGGCCTGAGCACCACTTGTGAATTTTACCAGTGAAGGTACTTATTCATATGAGTAGTCCTATTATGTTCGTAAGTATAAAGTAAGAGTTTAGATTTATTTTGTTGTGAAGTACTGTGTATTATTCTTCATGTTCTATTTGCATGTACAGAAACTGTCATTCTAGGCTACAATTCATGTGCATTCATTTAGACAAATCATATAAAAACAATTACAGTCTAAAACCACAACATTGACAAAAAGTATTGAATTAGGAGATCTACTGGCAGTGAAGGCCAGAAATGTTACTTGGAGACTTAATAAATTAACCAATAGGCTTGGCTATAAGCCTGTACTAATAATGCAAGTAGTTCTAATGGCAACATTATGAAAATATCATTAACAACATCATAGGTAGGTATGTTGACATTTGCAGTTTAAGTAGGATTAATATCTTCTTACACAGTTGAAATGATTGAATTTTATCAGTAAAGTGAACAAAATATATTTCATGGAGCATTGCATTTTCTAATATTTCTCCATCCAAATTTGTTTCAAATGTACTGCTCATGATCCTGCTCATTCCTCTAGCACAAAAAAAAGAATAATAAAAAAAAATCACAAGCTACACTGGAAAAATACTTACACAAGATTATTGCATTTATGTAAAAAAATTAATAGAAATATACATGTAGGATGTAGATAAAAGATTATTACTTGTGATAAAAATTTATCATCTGGTATCTTGATTCAGCAAAATGCAAATGGTTTTTATTATACATCTGCTGAGGTTTCTGTGTTTGTGCTCCACTTACGAAGTAGGACTCTTTAGGGACTGATATCAGGAGAAGTTAAAAATGGATAGAAATCTTAACAGTTGAGTACATTTGACATTTTGAAGAGCGAACAGTGAAAAAGAGTAAGAAAGTGTTTAGATTAGATTATATTCCAACAAGAACAGGTAAACTGAAGTGAGAAGGAGCAAGTGGATGGGTCTAATCTAAATAAAACATTTTGGTGATGAGAAGTTATGAAATACAGATGACATGGATTATATAGTAATTTTTTTTCCTCACCAAGCATTTTAGGAGTAACAAGGAGATTAATTAAACCTTATATTAAAATAAACAGTAGATAGATGTGTGGTTAAGTATTTGAATGGCAATTAAATTCCTAAAAGTTGTACAATATTATCAGTATAATAGACTTGATTATACAGAGTAAAAGTATTCATGTTAACCACGCTGTCATTTAACTAGTACATCATAGATGTACCCCTGGGAAATAAGTTTCTTCAAAGCACAGACACGCAAATCGGGAGAGGAGATAAAAATGAACAATGAAAATACTTTATTCTGTATAGGTTGCTATACTGCTCTTATCATCATAATATCTGATTACTTTCTTGTGATGCATTAAACTATGGGATTATCATCTGTTGCTTAGCACTCTGCTATTACATGGTGATTCCTGTTGACTTGGGGGAAGGAGGAATAGGAAAGCTGTGAAAACTTGCTTAAACGCTAACAAATTCTGCATGTGGAAATGTTGAATAAAAGAGGAAGGAAGAGCAGTAATGATGGAAATTATATCCAATTAGGTGAAAGAGAACACATGTACATGTCTTGGCTGACACTGCAAAGACTTTTTGGAAGTTAAGGCTAGTAAGGGGCTGCCATTTGATCCATGAAGGTTGGTATCTATTTCAAGAGTAGTTCAGGAATGTCTGACAGACTGTTAAAAGGTACAACCACTTATAAAAAAGGCCGGAATTTTTGAATATTGCATTTTAATCAACCCAATATTGAATTTGGAAAGGAACAAAGTTTCCGTAATACAGTATCTTTATAGCTCTTCTGTGAGATTATTCCCAGGGCAGAAGGAGTTTTAGAGAACCCTCCCTTTGGTAAACACTCCTGTGCCTAACGAGGATTGCTGGTACCTCGGCAACCTGCGACCTTGTGGGAGATACCTACAGAACCTACGTTCAGAATATATTCAAAGTGAGTAATAAAGGGAGAATAGTCAAATGCAATTAAGTTAAAAAAAATATAAAACTCTGTTCAGTACACAGAAAAAGCGAGAAGCTGAAAATACATAAACAGTCAGGGGCTGAGAGGCCTCTAAAAATAATCAAACACAAGCTAGAAGACTATGGAGTAAAAAAAAAAATCAAAGAACAACTGAAGGATATGAAGGAATTTTTTGTCAAATATGAAGGAATTTTATGATATTTCAAAAAACCTCTGCAATTCTGATCTATTTTTGTGTCAGTTTCTTCAGGAAGGTCCAAGAAAATTCTGTTTTTAAAGTAATTGTTTAAATTAACAAAAAAGTTTCTGAAGAAAATCTTTAAAAAACGTATATATTTAAAATATCTGTGCACAGTATGTGTTAAAGAAATGCCCAATTTATTAAATGGATAATTCTTCATCGATATCAGACTTTAAAACTTCTTGATAATTTAATTTTAATCCATGTTTAACTACTTACAAGTCTGTTATCTGCAAAAATGCATTTTAGGCATGTTGAGAACAGGATCTCCTTGCATTGTATTTATTTTGTGTCACAGGTTATTTTGTAAATGTTTCAACTGTCTTTCTCATGGCCATTACACAGTTCTGAGTTATGACAAATAGCAAATGGATATTTCATTTTGCAACTTTTTCTTTAACTGGAAAGAGCACAGCATTTGAAATTCTAGTATTCATCCTACTAAATACTTTAATTCAGAAAACAATGCAGGACTTGAATTTGTACCCAGATATCATAAAAATTGTGCTGTTTTTTTATCTAAATCAATTTATGCTGAATAATCTGGTTTTCATAAATCCTGGAAAGGCGAAGCTACATGTTTTCCTAGTGGTAATAGGTATTATTTACTGCTTTGAGTGACATGAGATATTGAAGAGTTCAAATAAGCAATTTGTAACTTTCAGGGAAAAACATCGATGGTCCAGCTTGACTCAGACAAGGTATTCACATCTGGGCATATTATCAACAGGCAGATGCCTCTGTTGTTAAGCATTGTATGTGAACAGTACCTCAAGGAACTCACAATATGACCTTACCTGAAACATGTATGGTTGCTGCATAAACATTTTTGCAAACATTATGATTTACATTGCACAACTTGACATCAGGTGCAGAATCTGCTTTCATGAAGAGCAGAGCTCTTAATTTGCAGCAATTTAGCAATTATCCTTCCTCTCCAGAAGTGAGTATTCTGTCAGTAGCGGTTTCTTACAGTACTGTGGGGACGATGCCATAAGCAGAAAAAAAGGGATTACTTCTCAGCTAAATAACTCTATTTTTTGTAACACTCACAGATCCACACTAGTTTCTTCTACGTCCTCTGCTCCAGAACCTAATTCCAAGGAGGGCTTCATGAGAGAGAGAAAGGGTGTGAGAGAGGAGAAGCATTTACTCTGTCATACACGGCACTAGAGAGAGTAATACATGCATTTAACTGCCAAACAATATTTTCACAAGGGTTCTTTGACTACATATGTGTCTGTGCGTACACACACACTATAGTATCTACAGACTAGCTCAGGGTGGGCCATACAGCTGTGGGACAGAGTTACTGTTGGTAAGTAACTCCCTAATATAAAAATTAAATAGGGGTCTTGGTCACATCAAATTGACTCAAAAAGTAGTGACTTTTGGGGAGAAATTACCACAATAAAGAAATTACATAATTTATTATAAGCGAGTTTGAGGTGCATAATTTTTCTCCCAAAGGAAAAAAAAAGGGTTTTCAGAATGAAAATCACAAAAGGAGGTTTGAATGAACTAGTGCTGTGGCAGAAAGTCTTATTTGGCAAAACCGTTATTTCCTATGATAAATTTGATTTACAAATACTTAATGATTAGGATTTACATTATGACTGACAATGTATACAAATGCTATATTAATTTTCTTTTTCGTTAGTAGGTACTTCTAGTATGTTGCAATATCTTTTGAGAGCAAAGCAGTAATGATGCTTCTTTATTTAGATTGTTGGGGCATCCCGGGCTCTTCATTAGGCATGGAGACATCCATGCATGTCCTGAACAAGAAAGATCACTGATACCAATGAAGACAGATGAAAGTGGACAAATGGGGAGGAAGTTCAGGGAAACAAGTAGGCACTGTTCATGGCAAAAGCAATTTTATGCCAAGTAGATGAGGTACTTTATTAGGAGATCACCCACATATATATAGGAGGAGCCACTTGGCTATTTATTTGAAACTGTTACAAGTTGTCGGTAGATACCAGCATTTGATAATGATCTGAGGTGGATGATGACATACTGATGGATGTTTTGGTTCATCTTAATGTTATATGTTACTGTTTAGATCATCTCAAAAGACCTTAATAAAGTATAGGAGTTTTACTGCACTAGTTTTTTATGTTTACGTAATTAAAACCGGCATCTGCTATAGGTGGCTTTGTTTTCAAGGGTCCCATACTCAACAAAGTTCTGCATGCTTGCTTATATTGTCATGGATGGTTCCCCTAATTTCAGTAAGAAGGCTAATTGTAGTAAAGATGAATACAAGTGTAAGATTTTGCATGATAAAGGCCTAGAGCCATTATACAGATCCATTCCTCTCCCAGAGCATGGAAATAAAAGGTTCATCACCGGACATACTGGATTAAGGACATGGTTCCTGCATGCTTTGTGCACAACATGACATTCTATCAAGTATATATTGTTCAAGTTCATATTGGCATTCCTTGTGAAAGTTTATTTCTCTTAAATTCAGAATCCCATGGCTGTTACTAATCCTCTGAGGACAGAACTAGATTCGGTTTGCAGAAGTTAACTGCATTTTAACTAAAAGGGGACTGTTTTCTACATGTTGCATTCTGCTTCTCCCCTGCTCGATTAAAGCTATCCAGAAATGCATTCCAGAAATCTGGTTGCTTGGTTTCATGCTCTGCAAGCATCAGTTACCATAGTGTTTTAGAAAAATACCTTTTCAGGAAGCAGATACGTAATCAAATAGAGTCCACTGAAGTTGTGCTGAATGAACCATCTGTTAACAAATTGAAAGTAATGTATTTGTAGGTTAAATGATTGGTAACCTTTAGTTTTCTGTTACAGTTAGAGAAATATAAAACAGAGGGCATGAGAATATCTTCAGAAGCATCCCTTTACGTACCCTGAAGCTGCCCACCCTTTGAATGTACCTCATTATGAATATCTTGTGACAGTGTTATGAACTGACTCTCTTCAACAACCAGGTCTTTCTGGAAAGCAAGCCAGACAATTCCCTCCACCTAGACTGCACATTTCTGTAGATGCACTACCTCTGAGCCACTGGAACAATTAATGCCTCCTAGTTATTAAGCCAGGATGTGCCCAGTACTGATCAAAAAGTGTTATATTCATATTGGATCAAAGGTTGCTTTACATGTTGTTGCTGTAATAAAAAAAATGCAAATTCTGGTCTTTGATCCCAAAGAACTAGGCATTATACAAATTTTAAGTAAAATCCTTTTAATGTCCTTAAGTTCATACAGCCTATGTAAACATTTACTAGTAGTTCAGAATTCCAGGAAGATGTTGAAACAGGACTGAAGTACTCTTGTCACAAATTGAAATAAGAAATAAAGTTCTTCTGCTTATTACGAGGAAAGATAAAAACACCTTCTAGGTACGTGGCCCTTGTTGGTCCTCTGAAATCTCCTTTGTGCAGTTCGGTATTGAAAATTTCAAACCAGTAACTAACAGACTATGCTATCTGCTTTTGTTTAATGGTTCATCATATTTCTGGTTGTTCAATAATCATTCTGTGCTTATTCATAATACATTACCCTTTGTCCAAGTCTGCAGCTTTGGCTGTCAAGTGTGAAGTAGAACCATCTCTTAAGCTGAAGTGTGTTTTCAGCTACACTATGGTAAAATTGGCTGTGGTGCGGCTCCTGTCTCCCCATCAAGAAACAATTTGCTGTTAACATGAAATTCACAGTGTTAAATATTCACTGGGGCAGCAGATATATGTAGTATCACAAAATTCAATGAGCTGTGAAGTCACAAATCATATGAATTCACGTATCATTACTAAATCTGTGCATTGCTGAATTCATTTATTGAATATGTACACATAATGTTTGGTATTTATTTTCTATGTAGCTATTCAGGATTTTCTGAGAAAATGTTCTTAATTGATTTGCAAATCAAAAATTTGGGGCAATAACTCTTTCTTTTTAGAAAATTTTAATTGCAAATGTTTTCTGCAGTACAGAATGTAATTCTGATAAGGATGACTAATGACCAAGTAACCAAGGATCTGGTAGCTGAGATACTCAACTGATTGCATGAAAACTCATCTTAGTGCTGAGTTGAGCGCCCTGCGCTGGTAACCTGTGAAAAGTCTCATGGAAGGAAGTCTGGTTGTACATAGGCATACTACCAAAATGTGTAGGACAAAAACTAAAGAAATGCCCTTATGTGATTGCACAATGTGAATTTCACATAGATAGCATGGAACTGTAATTCGATAAAGGTTTTGAGTTATGTGTGCTCTAAATCTTTGGAAAAGCAAGCTAATATAATTAGCAGTACTTTACTCAGAATATGAGTTTTTCATTATTCCTGTGAGTTATTGCTTCCAAGCAACACAGTATCTCTGCTGTGATGACACCAACCAGCCATAGTGTGCCTTTTTGTTTGATTTTGTCAGAAAATGCTGATTCATTGAAAAGAAAGCTACTTGCATTAGCACCATTTCCTTTTGGAAAAAAATAATGGAAAAGTGCATTGTGAGAGATCCTGTCTAGACACTTCCAACAACCAAAGTTCATTTTTTTGTATTTTAAATAACTGTTCAAGCCTGTAACCTATATTTAATGTATAAATAGTTCCCCTCCCCACAATTCAATAACCTGTAAATTATACATGTATAGTGGAAGCAGGAGTTAAGATCCAGAGTCCCCTCTCCCCTGCCTTTGATCACTCATAGCCTGCTCAATCTTCTGAGAAGGCTCCATGCCTTTGATCTCCTCTGCCTCCATCTCTATGTTGTTCAGGTTATCTGAGGATGTTGATTATTTTAAAGTGTAGGTTTTACTCACAAAATTATGCCAATTTAAACTAAAAACATTGAAGGAGTAGCCATTTGTACTAAAAATATTGAAGAAGTAAAAATCTAGAATGACTATTTAAAACTTTTTAATGTACAAAGTGCTAATTGCTCCAGTATAAAAGTACTTGAAAGTCTAGATTTAAAGGTTGGTGCTGTTTGGAGTGAGATTATTTTGCAGACTCAAAAATTCAGAGTAGGGAAATTGAAAAGTGGGATATAGAAAACTGTTTCCTATCCAGTTTTAATCATTTTTGCCTCAGAACTAATTGATCCTTTACTGAATCAAAAACACACCTTACATTGGGCTATAATGCACATGTTCTTTCTTTTCAACTTAGCGTTATGACCTGACCATGGTTTGGTTTTGTTTGGGTTTTTTTCTTTTGGCTAACAGAACTCAACCTGCTAAGAATGTAACCCAGCAAAGTGCCTGCATGGGACCCATATTTTTGTAATTAAATTACCAAAATGTGTGGGGTGTGTTTGGATATGTGTACATGTATACCTGCCTGCAAAACATTCTGATGGTTTGGAAAATACTGTCCAGATTTTTAGGAATAAAAGGACCTAAAGATGTATGTAACTTCCTTCCTGAAATAATTAAGAATGTTTTAAAAATAATTATTTTCTGTCTTTGTCCATAAGCAATGAACTGTGCCATATTGATGTGTGAGACTGTAGTCAGTTATAGCAGGCAGGGGATAGGTGACACACAGCATGTGTTCTGCTGAAGGCTACTTTTGGCTCAAGGCAGCTAAGCAAAATGCTCCTCTTAAATAATATTGCATAAGATTTTAAGTTCTGAGCAGCCAGGATTCATACAGGGTCATATGGGAAAGGTATGCAGTAAAAACATAAAAACTGTTTATCACTGATTGAAAAATCAATGGTGTGAAGAATGCCATTGTGGACGCCTTTTTATTCCCAGTTTATAATCAGGTTCAAGAATGAGTCCTAGGAAAAATCAGTGGCCTTGGAGGACCCTTACTACACAACCTGTGGGACAGTAGGGAACAGGAAGGCACCAGCGCTTTCTGCTGAGTTACGTCTGTGTGATCCCAGACCTGTGAGGACTTTTCATTCTCAAGCTTGGGAGAGGGATTGCTGTTGTGAAGGCGTTCCCTACACGTAGGTGTGCAACTCAACTAAGCACTGCAGCAGTTTTTGAAGGGGAGCATTGGGATGGGAGTTACACGGGGGCAGGTCTAGATCCTAAGCATGCTGATAAATCAGGAATTAATAAAGCAGTTTCTGACTTCAATTCTGGCTACACTTGTCCTTGTCTTGAAGAGGTGTTAGGGAAAGAAGTCAATATTGCTTTATTTATCACAAGTAGAAGGCACATAAGGAGTTATTTGTTGTTTACTTGCTTTGATAGCTAATTCTCTGTGCTTACTATCCTCCTACTCTAGTGACCAGGAACTAGATCAAGCTATCTTCAGATTTTAGTTTTCAAAGGTAGTGGTCAAATTGGTGCAAACTGTGTAGGTGGTATTTAGAAATTACCTAAATCAAGGTGGTATTTACTTATGATTCAGTGCAGCGTACTTAACACTAAGCAATGTCACGTGTTCTATGTTTTATACAGTAATGATAAATTGTTTATGAAAACAAGTTATTGGTACCTTTGGCTCTAGAACTGGAAAAAACACCTAAAAGCCATGCTACTTAAGCATTTTGAAGAGTGATGTGCTAAAAGCTTTTAAATTTGGGAAAAAATAGATGCTTCAGAATTTTTTCACCTGATGAATGGTGATGATAATGCTCAGTTGTATTTGCACTTAGACCTGTAAGAGATAAATAAGGTAAAGAGAATGTAATAACTGGTTTTCTATGTCTAAGATTTGGTGTATGTGAGGGAATCGAATGTTGTACCTCTTGCTCTGAACTTACTTAATGTTTCTGGAGTGACAGAGGTGAAATAAACTGGGGCCGAAACAAATATGTTGAAGGAAATGTCTGTGGCAAAGCTCTTCCTGTCATCAGGTTTGGTTTGACATTTTATAACACCACAGCATTTTTACCTGTCTGAGGTACTGTCTCGTTGTTTGTGGAGAAAGCGTCGTATCTTTTGGTGCCTGATTGATCACCCCTAAAAGCCTACGTTTTTTTCAGAAACAGGGAATAGCGATAGAGCCCGGCTTTTGCTTCAGCCTGGCTACGGGCTGCTCTCAGCGCCAGCCCTCCTCCGGCACTGCAGCCACAACTGTGCTTCCCTGTGAAGAACAGAAGGGCGGCTCCTGTTTGCAGCGCGCGTTTTCTTTGTCCTGTGGAATACTTACTGGAAAAGGCTCAGCTGAATTTTCAGTAGCTGTTTCACTATATTTGCACCCTTTGCTATTTATGAGTATCTGCACTCTTAAGGGAATAGCTGATCTTCTTAAAGCTTCTGTGAAGAAGGTTTTTCTTGTGTTTTCTTGTATTGGCTATGTATTACTCGGTTTTTGCTGCTATTTACTTTTGAAGATTTTCTTTGTCCAGTCGCAAAGCAGAAAGAAGGTTGTGAAGTTCAGGTACCCAGCCATACAGCCAAAGGGGCCAAAAGTTAAATAGCTTGCGATAACACAGGGAAAGGTTTAGAGGAGAAGGAACTTCAAGCAAGATTGTTCATGAAAATTTCAGAAAGGGGAAAATTACGGTTAAATTTATGATGAATGACATCTCTGGCTCTTACCATAGAGCATCTTGCTTAAGTCTCTTAATTCGATGCTGTTAACCTTAAGGCAGAAAAAAGAGAAGGCAGAGTGCCATTTGAAGATAAAATGAAAGTACCAAACAGATGATAACTTTTCATTTGCATGCATTTTACAAATAATTTTTGTCACCTCTGTATACTAAGGTCTTTGAGAATGTGGTCTGCAGAGCAAGACCATTTTATTGTGAAGTGTTATGCCATGCAATACAGTACGTTAAAGTTATCCAGAAATGTGTAATATATCCAGAACTTGTATGTCCTCTTCATTTTGTGTGTTTTCAACTTTTAACTTGTAGTACCTACAGTGGCTTAGTTGCTAGTTTTGGATTTTTGTGTTCAAGAACAACCATGTGAAAGAGCAGAGATTCCCTTCCTCCCTCTCTCCCTTCACTCCAAGAGCAGTGCTATATTTCTTTCCCGTTCTGTCTCAGCTTTTCCCTCACGTCTTGTGCAGGTTGCCGTTGCCCAGGGAAGGCTCTGATTTTTCCTTTCCAGTTAGTTTGCAAACTGCCCGTTAAGCTAAGAAGGTTGGGGTGCCAGTTGTCCTATAGGAGCTGAGTACAGACACGGAAACCATATTCGGCTGCGAGCAGAAACCCTCAGCCGAGCCCAGGTTTCCCGTCCTCTTTGCCTTCCCCTTCCCACCTCCCGGGGGGAGGATGGATCGGTGCCCTCTTCACCCGTGGAGAGGTCGGTCCTGTGCAGCCTCCCTCCACCCGGCCTCCCCGCCTCCGCCAGCTGCAGATGAACAGGGCCAGACGCTCCCGCAGATACGTGTTTTTGGTTCTCTTTGTGTCGCCCTGGTATTAGTTCATAGGCAAAGTCGTCTGAGATTCATCTGCATCTCTAATTGTTGCCACGCACATATGCAAGTGATTTTTTTTAACAGCTTTTTAACATCCTTCTTCAATACTGGTGAAGTGAATACTCGTTATTGAGGGCTAGCCACATGTTGAAGTGTTTTTCCACACAGGAAAATAAAAATGAGTGTGTAGGATTCTGTGCCTGTCGTCCCTCAAAAGCTGCTACTCAGATTTACTCAGCTCAGACTGCCTATTATTTGTAATTAGTGGCAAACACCCTTCTGAAATCTGAAAGTCTGGCTGTTCCCTTGTCCTTTTTGCGTACCATCACTGATAATAGTAGTAGTAAATTTGAACCAGATATGAATCTGTTGTTGTATAGTTGGACATTTCTACTCAATTCTAATGAAACCATTATTTTTCACCGTGGTTCAAAATGCACCCGGGGTTGTAGGTTGCGCCCTTGTGACTGATTCCTTTGAAGACACTGATGTATTGTGGCCTAAACGTTTTTATGGTTAATGGTAAAACGTAAAGTGGAATGAACCGAGCTTGAGTCCTACATGCCCTATTAGGAAAAAAATAAAAATCTGTTTTGATCTGTTGACTCAAATCAATAAGAAAACTACTATAATGATAAAAATGGAATCTCAAGTTTCTGTTTCTACATAATTCTTAATTAAAGGCATTTGAATGGACTTTCTGAGTTTTACGAGCCTGGAGAAATGAATTTAGTTTTAAATAATCTCTTTGAGATCTCAGAGATCCTTATGGGAGAATCCACCCACGTGTCATTTTTATGGCTGAGGCATAACGACATGCCGAGTGTGCTCGTGGTCCCTGGAAGTCGGTGCGATCCCAGCGGTCCAAGCCATGGGACTGCTGTGGTGAGTAGCTGGAGGGACAGGCAGCATTTCCGCTTACTAGTAGCACCTGGGCAGCCATCTTTAGCTCACAGGGACAAGAAAAGGGTCTCTGGATTCAAAACCATGTGCGTGGCATTTCACTCTGAAAAACCAATTGAGAGAGCTTATGCCATGTCACTGCTTCAGAGGGCTTCCCTCTGGCTGCTGGCCCTTGAAATGCCCCAAATGTGGAAAAGAGGGGAACTAAGCCGTGGCCTGATTTACTGGGGCCATAACAAGTTTCTCTTGAGTCATACAGCTCCCACCAGTTGACCAGAGCGGGGCCGATCCCAAATGCGTTGGCTCGGCAGACAGAGCAGGGTGACTTCCGTCCCCTGATGTTGTACCCAGCAGTTCCCCCCGGCCCCTCACCGATGCTGGGCCACAGCTGCTCCTTCTCTGGGTCTTCTAGGCCCCACCGGCATCACCCTTCATCATCCGGAGGGAGAGGCTGCCCTGCGCCCTCTTCTCCTCCGAGTCATGCCTACCGTCCCCAAAACCCAGGTGCAGGCAGGGGCTGCCCCACGCTGCCAGCCTGCCGCCTGCACCACCCCGGTCCCAGCCAGGTGTGCAGCCGGCCCCCGCAGCCCTTCAGCCGGTGGCAGCCCCAGCACCGCCCTCCGAGGGCTGCGCTGCCGTCCTAACCCTCTTCCTCCACTTCAAAGACCTAGTTCTCACACTTCCTTCCTTCGGTAATGAACCTTCGATTTCCTCCAGGTAAATAAAGTGAAACTGGAAAGAACTGTAAAACAAAACATAAAAGTAGCCGAGCGGGAGAGTTACTGCCTGCGGTGTCCCTGGGGATGTTTTTTTCCTGTCCTCCCGCTGTGGTTTCTAGCCTGTTGTCTCCCACTTTGCCCTTCCTTACCAGCTTTTAGCTGTAAGCTCTTCAGCATGCAACCTCCTCTTCGCGGGAGCGTTTGTACAGATGCTAATAGGTAGAGAAGCTCCTCCCATGGCTCCGTTTTTATTAATGGCAGGATCAGAGAAATTCCCACATTTTTAACATCTCTTTTGCAGTAGCTATTAAGCTTCATGGTGCAGAAACAGTGAGCGGATTTTTGTTCATTTGTTCACAATGCTGAGCTCCGAGATAAATTCTTCTGTACAAGGTTTTTAGGTGCTGGGAGAGCGTGTGTTTGTTGCTTAGTAGCTTACGTGGTATTTTCATTTGGCAGTGACTTTTTACATGACATTTTGCTTTAGAACAATAGATGGGCAAAATCGAAATTTCAGGTCTGTAGCAGAAGAGTTATGTCTATTACTTAGTAGACTGAGTAACTTGCGTCTTTTATAAATTCTGCCTGATTGCATCTCTTTTCACAAAATCCAGATTAAATGCATTTTGAAGAAGGGAGGGTGCTGACTGGTCTCAAATGTGCTGGTTTGCAAACTTGCAGAGCAGCTGTCCTACTCACTAGTGAGGATAAGAGAGCTCAGATGAAGGGGTTTGTGCTGCTGGAAACACAACCGGCTTTCTCAGGAGACTGCTTTGAGGGAGATATTGCAGCAATATTTATTGCATCCCCACTGTTACTAGTGGGCATTGCCACACACGTGTATAATTTGTGCTGGATAAAATCAGGAACACAGGTAAAAAGAAGAGATGATAAAAAGAAGAGATGAGAGATCTCCTGTGTGATTTTTTTTTTTTTTTTTCCTTAGGGAGCAAAAATGTCCAGGAGTTGCCACATTAACTCAGGGAAAAGCGAGTGCTGCTTTAAATCAGCAAACTTGTGTTATACCAAGTGCTTTATTTTGGGAACCATTTCAGTGTGTTATGAAGGAAAGTTGCAGACTAGGCATGTTTACTAGACCTTTAATTGCTACATTTAGGAGAAAGGCGCTTTTTCTTTTTCTTTTCTTTTTTTTTTTTTCCTTCCCTCCCCCCCTCCCCTTTTTAACGACAAGAAGCCAGAGTTTGCTGTGCAAATGAAGCAGGCTTTGCAAGAATCAGATTCACTTTGGACGACTCTTCACATTCCTAGTCATCATTACATTAGGCAGCACAATTCCATCCCTGGTTGATGGGCAGAAAAAGTGGGCAGCCTGCCAGGTAGACGTTTCCATGGCTCCCAACCCCCAAAGGTGATGCGTTTTTCAGCTAATTCAATGAAGAGTGGGCTGAACTTTGGGTATAAACTAGACAATAGCTGCCTTCGCAGTATCAGCAGAATGGTTTATGGGAATGCACTCCACATTTGGCAGAGCATCATGTGACCTTACGGCTGAGATTTTGTGATGGTGCCAACGGAGACTTGGAAAGCAGCACCCGTTCTGACTTTTTTCCTCTTTTCTTACATGGCTCAGAAAATGGTGGATCTTAATACTTGACTTTAGCCAGACTCAGCAAGCGATTGAGCTTTGAAGCACAACTTTGCCTTTATTCTGGCTTTTTTGGCACACCACCAGGAGGCTGTCCCTTTCACGCCTGATAAATTCTGCTTCTTATCTCCAAATAGAAAAAAGAAAGAAAGAAAATATAAGCAGAATATTTATACTTCATAACTGCATTTTAAAACTACATGCTTTATTTTTTTATTGCTGATCTGTATGTAGTTTAGAACAGCCCTCCTGAGTGTCTGAAGGATAAAAGTTGGTTTTTATTTTTCTGTGTTTTTCTTTTTTTTTCTTTTTTTTTTTCCTTCTTCCTATTTAATGAACAGGCGTTTGAACTGGGCAAACGGGGCGACAGCATTGAACATGAGATCATTGCAGCGTAGTGTAGCAAACTGGCACCCTGCCTTTTCACCCCTTTGCTCCGGCAGATTTGTGCAATCCCCATTTATAAAACCGGCACAGGGGCGAGGTGAATTTTCTGGTCTCTCCCCACCTCTAGTCCTGTGCAGGCAGTTGCGGCAAGGATTGGTGCAGCTTTTGCGCAGTGCTTTGTGCCTGGAATTCCGAGAAGAGCAAGAGAGAGAGAAGACAGGCATCCTGGTCTTCTTCCGAGAAAGAACAGGAGCCCTAAGAAGAAGAAACAAATCTGAGTTTGTCCTACATACAAGAGTGCAGAAAAAAAAAAAAAGTGACTCTCCTGCTTCCAAAAAAAAAAAAAAATTCTGGCATGTTTCACTACAGAGACATCAGGATGTGTTAGAGCTTCTTAAAACAGTGTAACAAAATGAGCCTAGGAGATTGATTCTTTCAGTAAAAAAACAAAAAACAAAAAAAGAAGGAATGAATTTTTTGTTTGTTTTTTTCACTGTTGCTCATATAGCAGTATTTGGCACTGGGTGAAAACGTACCTTTCATATCAGGTATAGCTTCTTTTTCTTTTTTTCCTCTTTTTCTTTTTTGAAGCCGTTTTAAACGTTGTTTTGAAACTGAGTCCTTGTGTATTAATTTTAACGTAGTCAGCTGTTCACACTTTTTAAAACTAACTTTTGGGGGTGTGTTTGATCTAATACTGCTAAAAATAGAAAGTAAACAAAAAATCGAGGGTCTATAGAAATAAGTGGTTAGGCACATTTCATCTTAGCTAAGCACCGGAGATATGCAAAGACCTTAATGTTACATTTATTCAGTCTAAGCTTTGGTTATCTCTAAGAAAGTTGTGGGTATTTAGATCTGGTTGCTAAGGAAAGTAAATTCTTTTTTTATAGTGTGACTCATGCTTTCAGTTTCTAAAGAGGGGAAGAGAAAAAAAAAAAAACCAACGTGTTAAACTGTAGGAAAGGATTGCTCTTGTAGCTAGTATATTAAAGTTATTATTGAGTTAATTCATATATGGGGTTCTCACAATTTGTATCTAAATCCATTACAAAGAAATCAGTGTAATAAGCACTGGAATAAAAGGCACATTATTGGGACATTCATGAAGTAAGCCTGGTCTGCAGCTAGTAACAGTGACTATTTTAAGATGTTCGGTAAAGCAGCACTTGTCCAGGAATAGCTGAAAACAGTATTTAAGATATCCATTCAGAATGTTTGTCTTAAGTGCATGCAGAGTTAAAGTAAGTTTTGAGCATATGACGCTTTAGTAGAGTCTTTTTCTTAACGCATTTGTCTGTCTGTTGTAACATATTACTAGGCAATTAGAAGACTGTGTAACAAAATTCATTCTGACTGACAGATTTTGAAAAGCTCAGCCAAATCGGTGTTTTATGTATTTTGTTGTGAGGGGGTTTTTTTTAATATTTTCCTAGCCTTTTTAATTTATGTTAAAAATACAGATGTCCTCAGCTAGAAATTACTTTGAAACTTACAATGTCTTTTCCATCAGAAACTGCATATTTTTTTCAAAATGTTCATGATAGGTTTTTGTCTAATAAAAAGCTTTATAAATATATTATGACTGTACAAAATAGAATTGTTATAACATGCGCTTCACTTTTTATACATTACTGACTAGACAGTAACTTCTAAGATTATATGCTAATTTTGCTACCTTATATTTTTGTTGTTCTGCAATGAATTCTGGGAAATTGCTGAATGGAGACCTTATGTATATGACACATATACCTCCATTCACCCATTTTGTACCAGAAAGTGTTTCTTAGATTTATGGTGATACTGCCCTCCCCAATAGTTTTGTTAGAATAATTACGAATGTCATTAGTACCTAAGTCTGTTGAGAAATGAAGGCTTGCATGAGCTTAAAAGAACTTCTAAAATTTCTATATCTGATGGTAGTAATCAGATATTTTTCTTTTTTTCTTTTTCCATAAAGTTTTGCAAACATTTCTTGATTTAAGCCATTTAGTTTATCCCAGTATTTTTATGAAGTACTGTACCAAATTACCTCATCATATGCACTCTTTGATAAAAAGTATTTATTTTTGTTAAGCATGCTCCTTCCCTTCTGGAATTCCTAATAAAAATAAAATATGTGTGGGGTGAAAAAAGACTGGGAAATACTAAATGAAATAGACCCTTTGCCAAAGTGTATGCGTTCACAGCATGTCTCCCCATGGCCCTGAGAAGGGGCGTCAGCAGTGTGTCGATTTTATATCTTAAAAGCATAATTACTAATTTTGTGTATGTTTCATGTTGTTCTGAAAACACTTTACGTAAAACAGGTATTTCAAAATCTTCTTCTCACTTTTTTTTTGTTCTAGTGAAAGAAAAAAAATAAAATGAAAAAGGAAACTGAAGAAGTTAATTATACAAGAATTCAGCAAAGGTAATAATACAGTGATGTTAAATTTTTTTTCTTTGGTTGAAAAATAAAGTTAATGGCAAGAACATGAAGCAGGTTAGCTTTAAAAGAATTTCTTTCCTTAAGAGAGCCTACAGATATAATTTCACAGATATGTATTAAACTTTTGTTCTGATTACTTTCTGTTGGGAATATTGCTGTAGCCTTTATACTATATGTTTCCATTCCAGCTTCAGAATGAATTGAAAGATCAATACATACTTTTTTCTTTTGTTATGCCTAGTAAATATATAACACATATATATTTACTAGTTTGTTTATATTACTAATATATTTATAGTACATATATCTATTTACTAGTATATAACTATAATGCAGTGATCAATTATTTTTGAAATGTGGATTATCTCTTCTATTCACAAAAAAAAAAATCAGAGAAGCAATTTTATAGCACTTATTACAATCATTCAGTAAATTATATATGCAGTCTGCATACTTATTTCTGATTCTAGGATAACTATTCTAGTTTGAGTGCTTGTGTTACATATTCTATCTCCTCAGTGTCAGCAGAAAACAGTTATAAAAATATCATTCCTTCTGAATGCTGAAGTGTTGTAGATAAAATGAAAGCTGGTTTAAAACAGACTGTCCTAGAAAATAAGTTAACATTATTTTAAAATGCAGAGGTATGCTTGGATGTGCAAGATTTAATCCACTACATTAAAAAAGAAAAGAAAAAAAAAAAAAGAAAAAGGTTATTTACTAATGTTTAGCTGTCATTACTGAACTAGAAATACATGTTGCAGTCTGCAAGAAAATGAAGCATTGCCCTGATTCAAAAACTTTACTATTGGCAGCACTCATTCTCTTGAAAGGAGTTTTGCCCGACTAGCGATGGCAGAATTAGGCCTGCAGTGGGAACTAGGGAAGGCAGGCATTAAAATCTTGTTCAGATACAGATTTCAGTAACCTGCTAAAATGATAAGAGACCTTTCTATAGCAATTGGTTTTAAAATTATACCTGCTTCTCATGCCTGTATTTTACAAATGCGTTTGTGGCTATATTGTTTCAAGTTATTCTGATGTGTCAGATACCATGCTTAAAGATGCAGTGTTTATCAGTGCTTTCATTTAGAATGTGTAAGTTATAAAACTTATCCTGTGTCTCACCTTTCTGAATTACTGGTTATTGCCTCAAAGGACCTGTTTTCAGTCTGTTGCGTAGGACACCCTACATTCAGTGCGTGATAATTTGTGTCATATTGCTTGCTGGTCACAAAGAGAAAGTATTTGTTGTAGGAGTTAACTCTGAAGTTTTGCGGGATTGAGTTTCTTCTTGCATTCTTATTATTAGGGAATAGCATTGATGGGAGGATTAGTGAATAAAATATACAAATTAACTTCTTTGCTTTGATTAATAGGCGTTGTTTAGTCAACAAGTTATTGTCAAGCAGTACTTAGATGCCCTGTAATATGAAGAAATAGCTAAGCAGTCTTTGTTATGTTGTATGGGAGCTGCACTCCAGTGTTCCTCATTGCTTTTCAGTTTTGGTGCGTTGATTTTTATTTTGGGTTGTAGTACATGATATGAGCTCAGACACAAAGGACAAACCTGTATTGTTCATTTCTATGTCACATCCAATTATGGGTTCCAGTCTTGCCTGCTGTGCGCATGCTATAGTCAGATGCAAGTTGTTGGGAGTTGAGAGTTCATTGGTAAGGCAAAGTGTGCGCAAAAGGACGTTAATTCCTTCTGAAGACAAACCAATGTTGCGCCGTCAATCTGTGAAAAAAGTGGGTTTTCTTCCTTTTTCAAAAAAATAACTGGTTACAAGTCTTTGGCTTGCTTGGTGCATCCACCATTTATGCAGTTCAGTTTGTAGGAGCCTTCTTTGCAATAGATGGTAATATTTTTACTCTTAAATACTCGTTCTTACATTGCTTCGTATGTTTGTTTGTTTAAAGTCTTCTGTGTCTCACTTTAAAAGGAAAATGCTAATCAACGATGCCAATTGGCATAAACCCGTAGATCCGATCTTGTGTTGAAACGTACTGCACAAGCTCGCTTCTATGGGTCTGTGTCAGTATGGTGATCTGGCAAAATTTTATGTAGCAAGCAATGCAGTGGTATTTGACAACAAGCCCAAGTGAGTGTACAAAACTATATATTGTTTTTGGAATGCTTCTTTTGTCCGTTGCCTTATTTTCAAACTTAAGTGATTTTTTTTTTCTTTTATCAGTTGCTTTAAGCACCTTTGGCTTAATATCTTACTAAAATTTACAAAGAGATATGAGGGAATTGTAGGGTTTCCAGTGAGGGAGAGTAGGATATACCATTTACTGACTTTATTAAATATACCATTACAAGATATTACATTTTAAAATTGTGGAAAAACCAAGAGGAGATTTAATTTTTTTTTTTAATCATAGAATAAGACCAAATGGTCATTTCTTTCCAGAAATGTAGTTGGACTTACATCATTCCTATCAAATATGTATGTGTATATATATACACATAAACCAGACATGTATATATCTTTATACATATGTAAACAGGATAGAACAGAAATTCTACCACGGCAGTAGAAAAATCTATTTAAGAATATGCCTTATCATCTGAAAAGTGGGGAATAACTGCAGTTGAAAGCCTACCCCTATGGGAAATATGTAAGCCTGTGGCTGCTGTCAAATTTCAAAGAAAGGCTGAAGAAGTGAAGAAGACTTTATGGTCACCGTTGGAAGCTGTGTGCATCCGGGTTGAGGTAGTAGGTTGTATGGTTTAGAGTTACACCCTGGGAGTTAACTGTACAACCTTCTAGCTTTCCTTGGAGCACACTTGAGCCATCGAGGAATTCATCACCACTTTAATCTGATCAGGGAAAGTATGCAAAAAGGTATTGTGTCATGGCTGTACATACTAATCACTCTGAGGCTTTATTGATGTTGAAATAGTCCTGATTACTTGATTATTTCATTTACATCCTGTTATGAACAATGCTAACATGTTCTCTTAATGGACTGTGACTATGTACTGCAGACACTTATGGAAAGACTGATGATGATTTTAATTCCATTAACAGGAAAGCTTTAAAAGTTTATTTTGATTTATAAATTCAGAAAAATATCAAGTACTTAATGGTTTATTCTTCATAGAAATAGATTATCCTATACAGTTGGTTTTTGTTGCTGTTGTTAAATAGATGCACATGCTTTTTAAAGGGAAAAGAACAATTTTTTTCTGATCTCATGATATTTTCCGAAAAATACTGCATGCTGCTGCTTGGACAGCAGTGGGCAGTGTCACAAGTTGATCCTGATCTTCCTTGAGTATATGATATTCTTTCCTTGTGGCTGCACAACTGAGTGTTATGACCTGCATATGATGTGCAGCCCCGCCTGTGTTTCCACCGCGTCGTGATTCATGTGCCGCTCAGCCTAATCCCGCTCTGGGGTCTCAGCACCCCTGTCCTCACACAGCATGTCAGCCTGACCCTGACTCGCAATGCCCTTGTCATTTTTGGCCCCTACTGAAGTCCTGATGCATCTTCCTACCTCACCAGGACTTGGAGAAGTCACATTCCCTATGCGAATGGTTCCCAAAGCACTGGGCACCGCTGGCAGCAGCAGGTCCCAGCACCGGGTGCCGCAGACAGAATTAGCCCTCCTCAGCCCCCCTCATTGCCTGTATGTCTGGCACGCCTTTTTTAAAAAAGCAATACCAGAATGCACTAAGGCAGAAAAATGTGTATTTGATCCCAGTCTGAACAGGGAGACAAAGGTGTGCTTGTGGAGGTTTATGCCCCAAGTTGTGCATTCCCATTTCATGCTGGTTTCCAGTCTTTGTCGTCTTGGAAAAAGAAAAAAATCCCTTGAGATGTGTACATCCCATAAGCAGGTATCCTATCAAAGAGAGAAAAAAATAGTGAGTGTTTTCACAGTTTGGCCATTCTCAGAAACAGCTATGAAACGAGAGGGAAAAGGACTGTGTGGGTGTATCCACTATGATTTTTTAAGTGAGACCTGCTTCTGAAAATGACCTTGAAGATGAGGTCTCCTCAATGTGATGGAAGGCATTACTGCTGAAGTAGGAGCATCCAGGCCAGACAGCGATGCTCCTTCCAAAATAGTTGGGAAAAACTGATACTGTCTGTCTCCACGTACTTTTCCATAAAAAGTGAAAAGCAGTAGAACTTAATAATTTATAATTAACAATGGTGATAATTTTGCTGGAAAATGATGTAAGGTTTGTTGATATAAAGCAAAAGAGCTGAGCAATGCCCCTGTGGTGCTGTGGTCAGGGGGACACCATGGATGTGGGTGGTGGGCACGCCGGCCTCCTCTGGGCTGAGGAGAGGGGGAAGTGTGGCTGTGCCCCGCGGGGCTGCGGGCTGCGGTCCTAGAGCTCCCAAGCTAACAGCAAATAGGTCTTTCTCCAGGGTGTTTTGGAGCCCTGCGTTTCTTGCTTTACTTTTATTGCAGGTGACCATAGCAAAATATTTGACATTTCCAATGTCTAATTGTTTTAGGTTTTGCATCAGCAAGGAAAGTTAAGAATGTTTATTTTAAGTGGATTTGATGCTTGCTTGTGTTTTGGTTATTATTTTCCTTTCGGTTCTGCCTATTCCAAAAAATCACTTGCTTACAGGTCCCTGTGTTTGACTCTTGCTACCTCAGCTTAAGGCTTACCTAGCCACTTTCCTGAATAAGGAATAAAAAGAGGAGATGAAAATGGATTTAGTCTCTTTTTTTTTTTTTAATAGCATTTATTTTCAGTGATTAATGTTTGTAATAGGAAATTGATAAAGAGGATCTGCATGACAGTTAGGTGGATGTACAATGGATTTTAAGCCTGTCTTAAAGTGTGTGGGAAAGAGTAGAGAGGAGGTTGAGTGAATCGGAGCTACTCCAAACTAATGGAAAACGCTTAAGGGGGCAGTGGCTAAATGGGGGGATAGAGAGGAGACCTCCATCAACCGATGAAGCTTAACAGGGACCACTCACAATCTGAATACAAACTGTAATATCCTCTGTGGATTCGAAAGGACCCTGGTCACCAGTATGTTTTCTTTCTTTTCCATTTTAAAATTTTTCTTTTGTAGTTTAAGTCCACTGGAAAGAAACATTGTAATTGCTGTTTTCTGCCAACAGAGCAACAGGTGTTCAATCCTTTTATATTAATTCTTCAATTAGTTGCAAAATAAGGGGGATTGTTTATACTAAGCTGAACTGAATAGAAATGACTGATGCAGAAAATGTGGGAATGTTTCATCTGTCCTTCAAATGCTTGATAAATTTGTAATTCTATCAGGCATAGTTGCAGGTTGCTATGCAAATTTTCATTGCAGCATCACCAGCTTTAATGAATATACATTTTCTGTATTTCTTTTTCTGTTCTTTAATTTAGCTTTTTGCTCTGTAATGTGCAATACATTGTTGTGGTAAGAGTTATCAAGTTACGAGCAAAAATGAATGAGACTGTGAGGTAATTTTGAAGCGGATTAAGGTAGAGAATGAAAAACAAAGGGGAAAAAAAGCTCTATTAAGAACAGCTGGATGGAGTTAGGTCTTCTATGATTTCATTTTAAAGTCATAAAACATATTGTCCGTTTTAGGTGAAGTCTGGCATTTTTCACCTTTACAGTGCAGTTGGAATATTAGTCAGTCACGTAGTACTCAGCTTTGTATTGCTATGTTGCTTCTGTAGGAAATAAATACACTTTGTAACATGGCTACACATGGATGTGTCCCAATCCAGGGCCCACCTAACAGTGTTTGTTCCTACAGGTAAGCCATAATGTTATCATTCTTGTGCCTTTACTTTGCTTCTTCCATATAGAAGAAATATCCATTAGGATATTTTGGGACAAATCCTGAGATCCAACTGATCGCAACTCCCAGTGGTTTCTTTGGGTGACACAGGTCCTCAGCGTTTCACAAGTTTGGTCCTACAGAAAGACTGGCTGCAGGGACACTGACTGACCCGCACAACACCCTTTTGTTTGCCACAATTTCCTTGGTGAAGATTAAGCGTGATCCGAGGCCTTAACCCTGGTTCCCAACACAGAAACTTACAGCACGGCAAAAACCCACCTTAATGCCAGATCCTGTTTGTCTTAAGAGCTAAGTCGCTTCAGAGAGCTGGGGAGAGTTTGGATTTCCTTCTGCAGCCCACAGTGCCCATGCCCAGAGGCATGTCCAAAGAAAACAGAGTTAAAGGGACATTTCTGAGTTAATAACCGTGGGTCGGATCCACTAACAGAGCTTGGGTGTTTGGGGCCCAGCCATTTTGAGACCTTTCCGTGGAATAAAGCCGCCATTAATCCACTTTACCAGAGTAGGTAAAGCAAGTTTATAGTAATTTTGTGCTGTTGAAATAGCACAGAACAGTCAAAAATACATGAATGAATGTGAGTCAATATAGTTTATATGGCGTATTTTAAGCTGTTACAAATAATCTATAGATTTACATTATGAAAGTCGCAAGTCATTATAAAATGTCTTTTTCTCTGTAGCCAATGTACTTTCTGTTTTTGTCATTCCATTTCAGCGAAAGAAAATGCTGAGTTTCACTTGGTGTCATGCTTCATTTAACTTCCTCTTGTCTTCATATAATTTGAAGTTCTTCTGAGATTTTTAGGTAAAGAATGTGGTAAAATATTTAAAAGCAATCCCAGAAAAGGTTTTCCTTGCAAATCTGTCCTTTAAAAATGATACACAGCCCTTAATAATCTCTAAAACTTGTTTATTGAAACTCTTCATCAAGAGACCTGTGATAGGTTGCTTAACTGATAGTTGGAATAGAAGTGCACTTGAAATTTTTCAGATTTTTTGGATGTGGTTTCATATGATATTCATTTATCTATTAAGAGCAGCTTCTGGTATTTTTAATAAAACTAAAATTAAATACGTCTGGCAGGCCCTGTTTAAATGTGAATATTGCTTTTATAGCACAGTTAAATACAAGATTGAAAAGCTAATGCTTTTGCCTTGCATAGTACAGAAGAATTAAATTGTTTGAGCTTTGTCTTTTCTCACACAGTAAAAATATTTACATCAGAGTCATCTTTTTGGTAGAGTTTAATTTTGTACAAGGCTTCTGGATATTTCAGCTATTTTATTGTAAATTATACCATTTATATTGAAATTTCAAGGAAATTCTTACTTTGTTTTGTTCCCTCCACCTCTTTTTTCATGCTACTTCTAGAAACAGTAAGAGCAAACCTCACATTGATGAAATCTTTTCAAGAATACTCGCAAAATCTGAATAAAAAGTCAAAGATCATGCCTCTCTTTTTCTAGCATGACATTCTCATTTGTTCAGAAGTACCTGGCTCTTGTCTCCTTACCCATTCTTTCACAAATGTGATCAACATGTTACTTGATCTTACAGAAAAATAGGCATGGATCCCATTGCTCTCTACTGCCTTTGATGCGCCTCCTTTTGAATAGAAAGATCTCACCTGTGAACAACTGTACTTTGAGGCTTTCTGAGTAATGGAGTTGTCTGGCTTGAGTAAGACTGGTGCTGATACGTTCCAACCATTGCACCAAGAGCCTCAGCAAAAGGATACAGATACAGAATAGCCGACTACTCATCTTTCTAAGAGTTAGAACAGCCTTGTGTACTACCTACTTTGCTTTTGCGGTTGGGTGAAAAGTAGGGGGATACATTTTACATTTTCTTGTATCTAATTAACATACATATATTATGCATATATTGCCACATATATTATGCATATATTGCCTTTATCAGAATGTTATGAATCTCCTCTAAAGCTAAAGCTTTATCTCCATGGTTGAGAGCAATTTGTCTGGGTTTATCTGGGAAATGCAGGTCCTTTCATTTTTCTTATTCTGTCTCCATATACTTTTGGTTTACACACATTCCTCCACTGGTCCTTTTTTCATTCTTTGTTTCCTGACATCATGATAGTCATGGCAGAGAATGTAGAGCATTGCAGATATACTGGCCACAGGGATGGACAGGGAATACCCTGATGGCTTGAGAGAAAAGTGAGATCACTGTCAGGTTTATAAGGTTAGCAGAAAGTAAAAGCTTGCTCAAACCAAATCCTCCATGAGGCCTCTCTGTTATGACTCTCCAACTTAGGAAGGAGAATAACCTGTTTGGTACTACAGCCTTCATAGGTCTGGCTTGAGACCATGGGATTGACTTTGCTGAAGCTCTGTGTGACTGTAACTTTCTTCAAGCAAAGTCCCTGGACATTAAAAGCACTATGAGGCTCACTTTTCCCTAACACGCACCTAGCCTTGTGGTGACTACAGTATCAAGATAGATTTATATGTCTGAGAAAAGATGACTGTCAGTCTCGGAAATATTTTATATGTATGTTTATGTATGTATACTGTTGGGGTTTTTTTTGCTTGGCACTACACTGGTATGAAAAAAGAATACAACCCCAAAATTCATCATCTCATTCATTGTAATTAGTTTTCTGAGACAAATTTGTTAATTCCTATGTTAGGAAGAAATCATCAGATGGGAACTTTCCCATGATAACTTCACCATTACTTGAAAGAACTTCCCCTTTAGAATAGGGATAACATTTGGAGTGCACTAAATCCCTGTGAATAGTTGGTTTCCTGGAAAGTTCCCAAAGAAGATGTTCAGTCTGGGTCTGGAAGTAGATTCCATGGTAGCCTGTGACCAGGAGAGCTGAAGACACAGCTTGAATGTGCCTCTAGTATTCATGTGTCCTGGACTGAAGATCCTTGACCGTTATTCTATATCATAGCTTGTCCCGCAAATCTTGCCCTTTTTGAGGGTACTTTCATCTCCAGCCTCTCTGCCTTTTTAAAAAACACAAATACACTTAGTTTACATAGCTGAAGGAGATTTACTCCATACGTTCTTTGTCAGTTGAGCATTTTATGGGGAGAAAGATTTTTGGGGTATAGAATTTTTCTTAGCATATGATTTATACTATGCTGAACTAAATTGTAACTGAGCTGCTGAAAAGGGCTTCTTTTCACAGCAGAGTGCAGGCCTGCACAGAAGGATACCCAAGGCAGTTTTGAGGAGGTTGTGCCAAGGACACCAATCTGAGTGGCAAAGCTGGTTCAAGCAGCAGCTATGCCTCCAGACTCTTGTGTCTGACCGCGGCTGCTGAAGCTGATGTCCCTGTGCGAGGACACCTTTGTGAGCTGGGGTATGGGGAGCGGTGGAGCAAAGTAGCTATTCAGCTCTATGCTAAGTAATGTGCTTCGCTCCTTTGTCCAAATGCTAACAGCTTTTGATCTATAGTTAGGCTAGATTTATCCAATGTTATGTATCTTACCGTATTCACTTCTAATTTCTTAAGCCCTGCTGCCCAAATATTTATTTCCAGGTTGTGTATTGTAAAGAACTAAGCTCAGATCACCTAATTTGTGTATTGCCCTTGTGTCTTATCACTGGCTGTATAGGAAGGCAGTGTCTGAAAATTCTCAGTAGTAGTCAGCCTATGTTGATTATGGTCCACACAAACTTGGGGATGAGACTACATGCTCGAGTCCATCTGAAGTACCACAGCTGGCAGTCTGGCTATAGCCATGGGGAGGTTTTTGGTAAAAATGTTGGGTTTTGTCTTTAGATGGCATTTACTCAGGATGTGACTTGTGAAGTACATGATTCCTGTGGTGATAAAGGGGTTTTAGAGAGTCGTTATTGTAAAATACTGTAAATGCTTATATCTGAAGCATTTAGCTTGTAAGAAGAACTGAGAGGTGTCTTTATTATTTCAGTTTTGAAGTGTAACTGTATGAGAATGGCCAAAATGTCTAGGGACCTAACTCACACTTAATGTAACATTTTGAAGCAATCCTACCTTTTCCCAAAATGTCTTGGGCATTTAAAAGCCTGCATCCTGTTGATTTGCAACATATGGGCAAGTTTCAAAAGAGAAACCTCAGATGCAAAGGCATTTTTACACCTTGTTGACCATAAGCTTCATAATGACTGACCCAATTGCGGGACGTTAAATACATAAACTGATTGGTGCTGCCTCTAGATCGTGCTTCTGAATGTGAGGCACTTAGCTAAACACGGAGTGCAAATACATTCTTAGCCACTTCTATGAGAAAATAGTGTCCTAATTTCTCTTCTCTTGTGGTTGTAGAGCACGACAATATAAACAATGCAGTTAGAGACAACACGTACAGCTTTGAAAAATTTGAGTGTGTAGTAAAATTTAGTAAAACTAAACTAAACTAAAACTAAAAATTCAGCTTAAAGCTTTATTCTGTGTCCAGATTGAGGCAACAACTTAAACAAAAGTCAGTTTGCACACCTGATATGCCTATTGCTGCTGCTGCCAGCCGTGCAGGTGCTCAAAGGGGGCATACGACTCCTCCTCTCCTCATGCCCTGCACTGCGGGAGGCGTCTGCGGTGGGAGACCGTGTTGTCCCCAGCCTCCAGTTGCAAAAGCAAGCAGTGGCAGGGAGCACTGCCTGGGTGCTCCTGCCCTCTCCCTCAGCACCAGCAGGCACTGTCATAGCAGGGGCACCCGCACCCATTCTGCACTGTTGGGGCAGGGGTGGATCTCACAGGTATGGGGGCTGCTGCTGCTCCACCGCCCCTCCAAGGACAGCTACAGGCAGTGTTGCACCCAAAAGAAAGGAATCGAGTGTAGCTATGAGTCAGGTTGGGGTTTTTTTGACTAAAAATTCCAGGTATTGGTCTATGGAAGTAAACATGCAGTCTGCCTAATGAACGCATTATTTATTAGCTGTGTGAGCTGCTGGAAATACCAAAGCGGATAAGGGCTGTGATTCAAGGCCGTGGGGCTGGGCTCACACAGCTTCCTAAGCCGGGAGCCAAGGACATGGGAATCCTCACCAAGGGGTGACCCTGGAGGTCCGGAGCAAACATTGGGCTGCACGCATCTTCAGGCAGGTGGAGGTTTGTGTTAAGAATACCTTCTCATACATGAGGAGCAGCTGTTTGTTATTGTGTAATTTGATTTGACTCTAATTTAATGAAAGTTCTTAGTGGGCAACATGATTTGCAAGGCTGATTTCCAGTTTTATTGATTGGGCCTTTAATTTATTTGAACTTGCGCTCAGAAGCTTCATTGGAGATTTAATGCAAGTCTGCAAAACCAGCTTGGTACGGAATTTTTTGACGGAACTTGAACTCAAATGCTTTGACAAGTCAGTGAGGTATGGCGTGAAAGTATTTTAAGAAAGAAAATTCTTAGTTAAACTTTATTTTTTAAGTAACGTATTGGCAATGCTTTTCCTTTCTTAAGGATTTTTTTTCCCCCAAACTCTCGTACTCAAGATCTATTCAAGGGTAAATTAAAGATCTCATTTTTCAAGTTTTACAGAATGGTATTTTAAAGGGGACATCTCAGAGATTATAATTGCAAAACTTTCACTGAAAATAAATAACTTGCAACTTCTGGAAATCTATTATTTTATTCATTAGTAAGAAATTTACCAAATACAGAACAAATACTGCAGAACTAGCTGCCACAGTCTTCTGGTTATTTTCAAACTGTATGTTTTATTCAAACCAGAGATTGCAAAGCATGAAAAATAGATTATCTGATTTTGAAGTCTATCAGTTATTTTATAAAGACAAGATTTATTTTTTTAATATTTACCAGTGTATGTTCATAAATTTTAGAAATGAATGGTCCAAAAAGGGAAGAGCTAGCAAGGGATTAATTGACGGTAATTTTTCATTACCTTTTCCAAACCCAAACCTTTGCACCTGAGCTAATCAATGAAGAAGGCAGCAAGAGGCACAGAGTGTATCTTTGTGGGAGGAAGGAAGGAATAGGGAGGGTGAATTATTATGTGATAAGAAGCATAAGAGGATGTAAGAGGAGGAAGGAAATTGAAGAGGCATGTAGAAGAGAGAGGATACAAGGAATGGGATGGTAGTGGCTGTGCATTTTTACTTGGAGAAGGGACTCTGGACAAGTAGGCAGAGGAGTTCAGAAAAGTGGAAGAAGCAAAGGAAACTTGAAAGATGCGGGGAAAGGACATGAGGATGTTGTAGCTTAGCACTGTTTTGCTTCATCCACCTTGGTATATTTTGATAACTCTAAAATACTAACTTTTGTGTATTGGACAAGAGAAGTTAAATGCATTTTAAAAAGAGAGAGAAGGAAGGAAGGAAAGGAAGGAAGGAGGAAAAAGGAAAAAGAGGAAGAGAGGGAAAAAGAGAAAGAGAGAGAGAAAGAGAGAAAGAGAGAAAGAGAGAAAGAAAGAAAGAAAGAAAGAAAGAAAGAAAGAAAGAAAGAAAGAAAGAAAGAAAGAAAGAAAGAAAGAAAGAAAGATTGAATTACAGCCAAAATTTCATATTTGTAAATAAACAGAAGGCCTCATGGGAATAAGTTGTTGTATTGCCTGTTCGATTTCTTTGTTTTATAAACAGAAAACCCACTATAAGTCTAAATTAGAAGGGTGGTAAGTCTGAAGAGTAGTAGTTGAGGGTAGCAGGCATTCCAGACATATTGAAACAATCTCAAAATTATCCCACACTCTCGAGCATTAGGAACCCACAAAATTCAAAGCTAAAGATAAACTGAAAATCCAGTGTGAGGGCATGCAGATAACCATAATTCTGCCTAATACTGACACAGTTAGGCCATGTATCTAATGATGCTTGTTAGTTCAGTTTAGTCTAAGACAACAAACACTAAATGATTATATTACAGCCATATTATTACTGCACAGTGTCATCATAAGAGAGAATTTAGCTCATGTGAGTGCCCTTCCTTTGCTTCTGCTCAGTTTATTTACATAAATGAGAAATATAAAACACTCAAAAGCCTGAATCAGAAAGAATAAGATAACCCCAGCTTTTATATGAACTGTAATTAATCTCCAGCCTGTTACCACAAAACTTAATTTAGGGAAATTCCTAGTTAGAATCAAGAATGTTAAACATTTGCGTGAATAAGAACAGTATGTGCAGTGGCGCTAGAAGTAGCAATATTTCTGATTCAAACCATGCACTGAGGAGTTGTTGAGGTTACAGAACTTCTTCCCTTTTAAAATTAACTGCTTTATGAGAGAATGAAATTATTGATTGCTGATCACTTCCAGACACAGAACAGTGTCCCTTCCAGAGTGTAATAGCAGTTCCACATGACGCATATTAATAGAGTATCATCTCATTAATTCCCCAAATATCACTAAACTGGTCAAGTCATTATAAGTTTCCATCTCCTTCAAGAAAATTTAGCTGCTTCAAATTTTTCAGCTCTGTGAAAACATCTGCAGAATATGGAATCTGTTAAAACAGCAGCATCTACATTGTGAGATACCAAGATCTTAACCTTAGCTATTTTTATTATTGAGATCAGCATATTCAGCATCCAAATAGAGTTTGAAGATTTGCATTGAGATTCTTGTTTTGAGGAGAATTTGTGCATCTCTGTTCTGTATGTGAACACTACTTTTTCTGTCCCATAAAAAAACAGAAGTGTGTATTTATGGTATGAGTTATCAAATAATGTTATTGCGTATTGTCAAAATTAGAGTTCTGTGTTGTAAGGTTATTTGCTTGTTAAATTAAATGGCTAAGCAGGAAAACAGGCTCTTGCTATGGTTATGAAACAGTGATTTATTCTTTGCCTTGATCTTCATGTAAGGTATCCTCAAAGCTTTTGTTTTTCACAAAGAGTAGCATTAACACAAAGTGAAGTGAATCACATTCATAGGCAGTTTTGAGAGGCAAAACAAAAATATTTAAAAATAATATTGTCTTTTAAAAGACAATCCTAATTTACCAGATGCTGATTTCTCATCAGAGAGAATTACCATTATTTTACAATATTTATAAAATTGCTTTGGAAGATTCTACTTACTAGTCTGACCATTATCAGTTGTTTCTCTTCTTTCCATTTAATGGAACTGTACTTACACCGGTCAGCCCCTAATTTACAGTTGCTTTCTGTCAATGCATTTTATATATTGCATCTCTTAAACATAGCTTCCTAAATGTAATTTTACATTTTAAAGGCCTGATAGTGCATTTCTCATTGAGTGAAGTCTGAGTGAAGACTTATTTCAGAACTGGTATTAATGAAAACAGAATCTGTGCATAAAGGAAAGTAAGCATTCACTAATGTAAGTCTATATTTCAGTTAATATATGTGAAACTAGGAAATACTGAGAAAGTAAAATTTTCTAAAATGTATTAGGCACATTATTTTTATGAGTGTAATTTTTCATTCACAGCTCCACAGTCAATACAAGCAAACTCAACTTTTAATTTCAAATGTGAGTAGATCCAAATACCTTAAAAAATACAAAATCTGCCTATATGAATAAATAAATAAAATCCTTAATGAAGTAAATTAAAATATTCAAATAAAATTCTGGCCCAGTCATTATTTATCAGTAGTGTCCGTAGCATGATACTTGAAATACTGGAAATGTAACTATCTTTGTTAAGTGCAATAGTCTTTGAAAATACTTGCTCTTCTCAAAACTGCTGTTTGGCCTCAGACCTGCAGAGGACTTCAGCAGCTTTAAATCTGCTTTAAACCTGTGGCTTGAAGTAAATATGTGTAAATGAATTTGACAAATACTTAGGAACATTCCTTAATGAGAGCGTGCACATTGAATTCTAAATCTGTGGAATGTAAGGGAGCCAGAACATTACCTAATATCTGTTTTTTTCCCCCCAACCTTTGTCTCCATATATGTGGCTTACATTCATCTTGAAGATCTGTTAAGGAATCAAAAAAAAAAAAAAAAAAGTGGTAAGAGATGTAACCTTTGAGGGGTTTTTTTTTGAATGTTGGTTAGAAGGATGCAAATTCATGTAATTTATATTTTAGAATATTAATGTTTCTTATGAATTTAAAGCTATTTAACAAAAAACCACTTTCTTTGTTCCAGGGTAAATTTTTCATGAATGTAGTTTCACCAGTTCATTACTTTGTTAGTATAAAAGTTTCTTCATCTACACTCAAAGAAGAGCAAGGCAAATGATAAGTGATTGAGGCAACATGGTGACTTCTTGTCCCTTCTTAAGCTATAAGAACTTTTCTATAAACTTGGAGCTAGGAGTTCACCCAGCTACCAAGAAGTAGTTGCCTGTAGCCAGACAATAGTTCTGTGCTACAGGGAAATAGTTATGGGAAGACTAAATAAAGACCATTACAGAAGAGACATGAAAGTATATAAAGCGTACAAATGAAGTCTTAACAAAGTCAAGTTCTTTCAGGGACAAAAAAATTGTTTAATTAAAAAAAAAAAGGAAAAAAAAATTAAAAACAAGCTTCCAAGAGAAATGGGCCTTGTTGCTAGCAGTAAGAATCATGCAGTCATGGCCAAAGAAGAAATGAATCATTAATGACCATCTATTAGACAAATAAAATAAAATTATTCTACAATATTTAACTCAGTAATCCTAAAAGTCCTTGTACTTATATGTTTTAGCATCTTCTGAATAACATAATCTAACAAGTGTAAATATTACTGTTCATTTGAAATTGCACAACAGCTCAAAGTTAAACAGAAGATCATGAAGCAAAAGTGAGTAATTATAAAATGAAAAGCATAATGTAAATATTTTTTATAATTTTTCACCAAATAATGTTTGCAGACTAGCTGTCTGAACTGTTTCCTTTTTGCTAACCTGTATCATTTGTTGGCTAAAATCTCTTATCTATACATAAGTCAGCTTTATAGACAGCAGTTCAGTGGCATCCACCTAAAAATATTACTATGATCAGTATATGGAAGAAAAGTAAAACTATTCACCACTGGGACTACAATTCATGGCATTATGAAAAATTCACTGGACATTTTAGTAGAATAAGTGTGATGTACCTTTAAGCAAGATACATTCATGTATAAGGCTTTACAAATATATTCATCAAGCATTAGGGAATAATTAGAAAAACACGGAAATACACAAACTTTCAGGAGTCTATCATCTTCCCTGATAACCTCACTGAGGTCTTTAAAAGGGCATTTATACTCAGAAAATCATGTAGATTTGTTACTCTGAAAGCAAATGTCCTTGTGTCTTTCTCCTTTTGTATATCTCTATTTAATACTTTTCTACAGACAACTTCTAACAAATAGGACGTACCGAGGAGCCTGATGTCCTTTTGTGACATGACATCCATGGTGAAAAGCAGGAGCTCCAGACAATTAAATGGTTTGTCCGAGCTCTTGCTAGATGTCATTATTATCATCATCATCGAGATCAAGATATGAGCCTTCTAATTTGCCAAGACAATGGCTAGTCCAAAATATATATTTATGAAAGTTCTTTCTGGGCAGTATGTTAAAGGTCTAGTCTCTGTGCTCTAAATTAAAGAGCACCATCTCACAGTTCGAAGGCCATGTATCACATTGGAATGTGTTTTCTTTATCAGTGTGATGTTTTCACATTGTATTTTGTAATGTAGTAATTACGCAGCTTGCCCTGCAGTTCTTCTTGAGATTAATGCATATCTTATATTTAATAATAGCATACATTTAATACTATTTCATTGTCATAAATATTAAAAGCTACATAATGTGTGCATGTATAAAGACTGCAGTAATGAAGGTGTTTTAAGTAAACAACACTGATTGAAATTCAAGTGCTGAGGCTCAGTGGATTCTGAAGGTAAAACTGTACAAATAAAACTAAAATTGCCTTTGCTGGTCTTAATTGTCTAAGAGGAGAGGAATAGGGTATATGAACAAGGAGGGTGAACAGTGATGGAAACGTTCGAACTATTTTTGTGAACAGTGATGGAAACATTCGAACTTTTTTCTTTAAATAATCTGCAGCATTGACTTTCTGTTACGGAAGGTGAGGAAGTGCTCTTGCCAACAGCATGTAACCTCACCTCTTCTTTGTCCTCACCTGTGCCCTGACCCCTTTTCTATGGCAAGGACCGCCAGAGCTGCCAGACAGGGCCCTAAAAGCTCCGGGTCCATCTGGCGGAGAGCTCTCTTGTGGCGGGAAGCAAGGAAATGGCCATAGGCTGTTTTCCAGGCAAGCCCTGGGGAGGGCAGGCCCTCTCAGCATGCCGGGGCGCAGCGGGAGGAACCCCAGCCGGCCGTACCGGGGAGGTGGGTGCCAGGCACTGCGGGAGCTCGTGGGCAGCTGAGCTCTCCCTCCTAGGACCCAGGCAGACTCAAAGAGACAACTAAATTATGTGAGGAGATGCAGAGCAGCCCAGGATAAAGAGGGCTTAAAACTGGCTCAAATCCATTTTACTCCCACTTGCCGCAAGCTGTGAATTGTGTTCTGCACCTTAGAAATGACAAATTTAAAGTGCTTCTGCAAGCAGTGTTCTCTTAACTCTTTAAAGTATGTGGCAAAAAGCTAGGTAATCTCAAATTGCAATATTCAGATATAAATTTCAAGAATCCCACAACTGTGGAAGTAATGTTTGACACACGTGGGAAAGGGTTCAGCCGTAAAATTTACAGTTCAAGAATATAAAAGTAGAAGTTCAGAAGGGTTAAAATAAAAAAGTGGATTTTGGATATTTTTTTTTTAAATAAAAAAGTGGTCTGTGGATTTTGATTCTGCTTGGAGTTGCTCGGTTGCTTTGCTTGTTGTATGTGGATACTAATGTAATTAAAAGGTCTCAATCTCTGCAGTCTGCCAGAGGGACAGTACCCCTCAGTTCTTGCATTAAGCAAAATTACTTTTGGAATAATGTGATAAAGTATATAAGCATTTCTTATTTAGATGTGACCGTGTTTTAGTTTCTGTACCGACAAATTGAATAGTAGCAATTCTTCAATACTGAAGAATTGAATAGTACTGTGACAAGTTTTTGGAAAACTGTTTCAGATTATTCCAGTGAAGTATATTTCTGGGCAACAGGAAGAAATAGGAGACTGGGAATTAGAGGAGGCTCTATTTAGAGTAAAATGGTAAAATCCTAACACAAATACGGTAGTTACCAGGGCTTTTTCTACAAAAGAAATTCATTCCTCGCTATTCTATTAGCTCTTTTTTTGTGCCTTTTTTTTTTTTTAACCAAACATTAAAAAAGAAGGAAAAAAAGAATCAGCCAACATGGTTTTTGGACTTCAAAAAGCTTTCTCCACAGGAGCAGCTGTTAAGAAAGCTAAGTAGTCACTGGGGGAGAGGGGAATCTTCGTCATGGGGTAAAAATGGCTAGATGACAAATTCTAAAGTAAAAATATATAGTCATCCTCCTCTATGGCTGAATGATTACAGTGGGCTGCTCCATTGCTTCATGCTATGATGGTTGTTATTTAATAAATGTATTAATGAATTGGAAAGAAAGGCAGTGAGATGGCAACATCTGCAACTGGCACAATTAGCTAGGTTACTCAAGTCCCAAACACACTATGTGGGGCACTTCAAAAGGGAACCCTCAGAACTACAGCAGTGGATGACACAATGTCAAATGAAATTCAGCAGTCGTGTATGAAAGCTAGCAGGCATGGAAAGAAGTCATTTGAACTATTTATGACCTCTGTTGGTTCCTAAATGAATTTAAAAATGCCAGGAAAAGAGATCAAGTCATTGTGGACAACTCAATAAAACCTATGATCTCTGTTAAGGTTTTAGCAGCCTTTCCCCTCCCCTTAGAAATCCTCCAAATAAAAGAATCCTCTCACCACAGAACAAGAAGCAATGGCAGCAAGATCCTATCTCTGCTATACTCACCTACATATGGTACAGATGACAGGATATAATGCAGCAGCTTCTCTTGTTCTGACTGCTGTGTTAGTGAAGAAATGAGGAAAAGGACAGAAGAAAAACTATTTTCAAATAAATATGTTGTGACTCTTTCCTTTTTTCCCCCTCTTTTCTTACTTTACAACAGTAAGTAAAGATTCAGCAAAAGTGAGGAGATGTGATTTTTACATATGTAAAAAACCCATTTTTTCTTCATTAAGTAAGTACCTAAATGCCAGCCAGTGCACAAAGGATCCAAACTTTTAGGTGCTTTCATTTGGGAGGGCAATTTAGATGTGTAAAACTAAACTGAAATCAAAGTGCTTGTGGGATCAACCACTACAGGGTGCTGAGTATCCCATACGATTCTTCTGCTGGCTCAGAAGTCCAAAGCAGGGAGGTATCAGTGAAGGTCTTAATTGAGTCCTTCTGTTCTGCTGTTCCCTCTGTGGTGCAAGATTCACCCCATCTGTGCCACTGGTGAAACAGCTGAGGGGTTTCTGTGGATAGGCCTTGTTCCTTCCTTATATTTTAGTTATAACTTAGCTCTGCTAAGGTTTACAGAGTTACACCTGTAGTTAGCCAGACTTTTTGCTCTTCTGCATCTGCTAGGCACATGCTACATGTGTCTCCCTACAGCTTAAAGGTAAGGATAATAGTAAATCATGTATGGTATAAACAAATGAACTACACAGTTTTACAAGAAATGTACCAGTCTTACCATGAACAGTCACACGATCACAACCGTGATCTTTACATAGTGTACCTCCAAGTGGAATACATGAGAGGAGAATAAGGCAAATGTAAAATTAACATCTTTTTTAGTATTATGTACAAAACTGATTAAAACAGATTTCAAAGAGAAAAGTACACTGTACAGTTGCTCAAACAACTGTACTTTTCAAAATGTTTGAAAAAGAGTGGATTTGTGGAAATCTGTTAAAAAAAGGTGTTCATTAAGGTGGCCGTGATTCAGTCCCTTGATGGAACTTCTGGTGCATAGGTTTTTGTAGGGCAGGGAGCTAAGAGGTTTGACATCCTCTGTTACTGAATTAGTTTGAACTTGGTGTAGGTGGAACATGCTTACATATATCTATTGTTCAGCATAAAGAAAAGATCCAGACTCTGCCTAAACTTACACTGATGTGTCATCTTTTGCCAGGCTGTTCCATATCACAATTACAGAACCTCAGAAGAAACAGAGAAATGAGTTAAAAGCTTTTAATAGTTACTCAACTCCAAGGCAAATCCATACACCATTCTACTCTTTGCCTTCTTTACTTCTTTCTGAAAGTTGTGTCTTGCCCTAGGTCCTTTCATGTACTTGCAATCTGCCTCTAAATTGCAAAATTCCCTATCTTCAAGATTAAAAGTTTTTCATTTCTTGTTGTTAAATAGTCCTCATAATCCCTAAATAATTCCTGTTCTCTTCTACATTTTACAAAATTTTTTGTATCCTCGTGAAACCCTCTGTTCCCTGGATGGGGAGGTTGCTGAATTCTCACTGTGATGTTGCTATTGCTATGTCCTTTCAATCCCTGTCAAGGCAGGTGAAACTTTATTTTCCCTTGAACTGCTGCCATGCTCTGAGGTCCCTCCTCTCTACTGGTTCTTACCACTGATGTGGTTCTTTGACTTCCTTATTTTCATATGAAAGTACGTAAGAACTAGAGGTTCTTACCATTATGCTGACCCGTTATGCTTACAGAGCCAGTGAAGGATTAGTCCATACTGGTGTTTGGTGTAAGCTAGTTTTGTAGAAGTTAGCCATTATCTTGAAAAAATGTGAAAAAGAATTCCTTGTTACACAAACAGAAATTCTTATTCTGATTTCCATCTCACTTTTCTTGCATATGACTTTGTGTGGAAAAACTCTGTGCTTTTGCTGTGGAGATAATGCCCAACAAATACTTGTCGGCTGTTGCTGTGCAAGTACTTAAAATATTTACTTCTCTTGACAGTTCTTCTCCAGTCTATGTTGGCAGCTGCCTAATCACACCTCTTGTCTTTCTCTGAAATCTCTCCAGATTATCAAAGTGTTTCTGATAACAGGATGGCCAGAATGGGATGAGCTAGTGAGAGTTCATATGACTGGTCCATCTCATTTTATGCTAATTTTGGCTATACCTCAGTAGCCATGGCAAATGAGAAAATACTCTCTTACAGTTTGTTTGTATATAGGTTATCTCCACAAACCAAATTTATATAGAAAAAATGTGTAGTGCAAGCTTTCTGGCACAAGACTTTCTGAGTATGCTATGCAGTACTTTACTATTGTATCAAAATGGAAGTATAAATATTATTTGTAACCTATGATCTCTCCTTCAGCATTGTCTTTTCCATCTGTTTTCTGGATCCCGTCTGTGTGTTGCAGGTTATTCCCTGCAAAATGTGAAACTTAATTGTTATCCAAAATTAAGTTGAAATATTCTTTATATGCAGGTAGACATCTTCAGGTCATGTTTGTATACCCAGACTTGAAGTAGAATTGTGACATTCAGGACTCCACCAATTAATTTACTTTGTATTAATTCCTGATCTGTGTTGTGTCTTCCCCATTTAGTCTGTAAAGTGCGTACTGGTATTGCTCACCAAGCTAGCACTGATGCCTATCACTGTGCTTTTTCCATTGATCTTCTTTCAAAGCTGCTAAGAGCATGGTGGTCATTTATGCATCAATAGGACGAAATTCACTTCAGTGCAGACTGCTTATGTACATACTCCAATTCAGGAAACAGGTTTTGTATGACTCTGAAAGACTCTTCAAAATTTGAATTTCATATACAGTCTGCATATGCTCACTTAAAAAAATTACTAGTCACTTAAAATATAACCAATATCACTCAACCTGATTACTCTTCATCCAATGGATGATGTTTTTATTTCCGTACTTCCTCTGACAATCTTGATTCTAATTGTTTCAATGCTGATTTTAAATCATTACTCAAGGCTGCTTTAGAATAACAGTAAGATTCATTAATCTTATGTTAAGGATACCACAACATCTCCTTTCACTAACCTACAGTGGTCCTCAGTAAAACTCAGCATTTATCCATGCTTGTCACGCTTGAGTGTCATCTCAAGTACTGCTGTTTTGTATGGTGGATACAGGGAAATAGCATTGACTTTCAGTGCCACTTTGGGTAAATTCTGACTGTAGTCCTGAAATAGAGGAGTGAGTAGACCTGAGTGAATGACATGACTAAGTTTGCACAGATAAATCCTTTGCTTCAGATCACTTTAGTTGATTTATTTTGAAGTGAAAGAGTGGTCTTGTGAAGGAAATGTTACTGCTCCATCCAGTCTGTTTTATCCATTTGGGAAATAAGCTGAAATGTACATAGGTACCGTGGATTTTGCTCCCACACCTATTAACACCTTATTGGAAACTCTTACAAATCAAAAGAAAAATCCTGTCTTCGGATTAGACAATGAGTCAATTATTTTTTGCCTGTTAAGAGCAGAATACAACCTGGAGGAACTTGAGAGTGAGAGGATTCCAGGAAACACAATCATAAGCACTAATACTCGTACCAAGACTCTAGGTCAATGAATGTGGAGTGCCACTTGATAATTTATGGTCTTTCCTTATTATTTTTTGCTTCTTTTTTTTTTTTTTTCTCCAAATGGATGTTGGTTTTAAAGGAATGCAACATACTATATTTTACTTTTTCCAAAAATGGTAGAAAAAATGGTAAGAAATGAGATTAATACTGAACAGAATAATTTTAGTGCTCATTTACCCCACTCATAATCTGGGAATACATGAGTATGGATACTACAACAGTTCAAGAAGTACTTTTCCCTGGGAATAAGGGGAAACTGTGTGTTGATGTAATGTAACGTGCTGTGCATTTACTGAGGGGTGAATGCCTGGTATTTAAAAATGAAAGCTGCTGCTACGAGGTCACTAGCTAAAGGAGTGCAGGAGACAATTTTAAACAATTGAAATCTGTAAGAACTGATGGAGAGGTAGAAGTTGTAAACCTTGTATTATTTGCCTCACGCTTTCTGATACTGCTCGCTGAACAATGAAAATGCTTGTGGACTCATTTGCTGAATTTTGAGAATGAGGCACTGTTTGGCAGGCTGAAGAAATACTGTGCTTCAAAATGCTTTTGAAAAATTCTAATATCATCTAGGCTTACTAGTGCCAATTTTCTGTGGAAAAAGGGTCACGTGACACTTCTCTTGCAGGTGGATTGAGCAAAACAGTCTGCCACTTCTGCCTTGGACTGAATACTTTGTATCTGGAGACTTGCACATTTGGCTAGATCAGAGTTTGTTTGCAACCCAGGAACGCCTGTAGTTACCTAACTAAACCAGAAAATTTTGGTAATTCATTTTTGAAATAACTGAGCTTATGGTGTCTGTACCCTGTACAGAGGTATAATGTTTCTATCTAATAAAGGAAAAAAGTGTAAGAATCTCTCAGTTGCTGGCTTATGGCTTTACGAAGAACTTTAATGCTCCAGTAGTGTAATACAACAGTATATTTACTTAGCTTCCTGTATATTTTATTAGTGAATAATTCTCTCTTTAAAATAGTCAGTTATGTATTTTATGACATGTAAGGCATAACAGCTTTTAACTGTGTTTTATCAGACTCACCTAGAGAAAGTATCATCAAACTGGCTTTCTAAACTGGTAGCTGAAATACCTGATTTTGTCATTAGGTTGTATTTATAACTTTTCCGTCTTTGCAAAGCTCCCAGAATGGATCCCAAAGGATCCCAGGATGGAGAGAGAAAACAAAAGTAATTATTTAAAAACACATTACTGTTGGCCAGCTGTTACTGTTGTTGGGTTTTGTTGGCTTTGCTTCTTTGTCTTCTGGAGTACGCGTGCCCGGCAAACTTCAGGGGCTGACTGTACCAAGTAGTTCCCGTATTGGTAACGAGATTCCTTGCACCAGAGCACTGATGTTCTAAGGCAGTGTCGTTACCAGTGCTCATGTTGAACATAGCGTGGAATTCAACCTCTATGAAATAATTGCAAAGAGGCTTTGAAATCACTGTAATAATATCTGTGGAAAACGGAGAGGAGCTGGGAAACAGGGAGGTTTTAGTGAGTATAGAAGAACAACGTGTTATACCATTACCTGTCCTATGTACCCCCTGTCCTTCTTCAGTTCCCAAAAACATGTTCCTACGATTCTGTGCTATTTCCTATTTCGTACCTGGCAACTCTCTTAGTAATAACCAAACCAGCTCTCTTTCCTTATAGCTATCTCGTAGTCTTTTGTTAGAAGGATCATCTGTGCTTATCTAATTCGAAGGAAGACCTTTGGCACCCATTTATATGCAGTGTTGAAGACAGGATGGCGAGCAAGGAGGCCCTTGCACCTAACCCATTTATGGCCATTTTCATGTTTCATGACAGACTAAAATTTGTGTTCCTCTTGTTGCTGGTTATCCTGCAGGCATCTCTACTGGCATGGAAGCATATTTTTTTCAGGTGTAGCACAGCTTTCACTTCGTCATGGAGAAAACAGGTATATTAAGAAGGATTTACTCCATTTCCTTGTGTTGCCATCCTAAGCTGCAGTTTTGGACCCTGGGAAGGCAAAGTCAAGGCTCATACAGCAGGATTTCAGACAGGAAGCTGTGCCTTTCAAGGTGCCATTGCAACCCAATAATCAAAGATGAAGAAAAGATGCCTTTATTCTCTGATACCTGCGTCTCCTCAGATCCATGCTTAATGCCATGGAAGTGCTTTAAGCTAAGATTTTATGTCAAATGTGCTTTATTACAAAGGAAGTTATGTTTTGGGGGCTATTTCAAAGGTAAATTAGCATGGACTTGGGAAGGGTTTTTTCTGTATGTGCAATAATTATTTAAGCTGCCCGGTTGCACGCGTTGCTGGTCTCTTTCAGCCAGCTGGTGGATTCCCAGGCAGAGTCTGTCGCGTGCACGCGTCGTCATGTGGATTTCTGATGCACTTGCAAATACTGTGAATCCTAGAGAGGTCCTTTTTGGGCTGACATGCTCAGTCATTGTGATGAGATGTTCTGCTTAGGAATTCAGGACACAATGTAGGCCTAGTTGTGGATCGTGCCATTCCACCTTTTTTTTTTCATAAGTAATGGACGTGATATGTTTCACAATGATATGTTTCGTCTTGTGTTGTTGCTCTCAGATTGCACGTGTGAGAACACAGCATCTCGAAAATGATTTACAAACACGGATGCAGTGTCTGATGGCACTTTATTTGTGAAGGAAAAGGCATATGTTTGCCTTGTGGTGTGTGCCTGTAGATCAAAATCCAATGAAAAGTGTACTGACTACATCAGTGATAGGCATGTTACTTACCGGAAAAAAAAAAACCAAACCCAAAGCAAAATGCTGAATGCTATATGGAGATAACATACAATTTATTGATTCTCTCTGTATGGTTTATGGCTATAATGGACTTTATGAAAAACCTAAGCCAGTCTATTTTATCTTTCTAAATAATTGACTGAGAACACTGTTCTAAATCGGGTAAGTGGGATGACATAGATGCAAGGAGAAGACTGTACAAGTAATTATATGTATATGGTACATTTAAGCCCTTTTTGGCAAAGTTCAAATAAACTTCCTCATAGTGTCTGAAAATCAGAGATCTAATTTTGTTTTTAAATCTGTTGTCACAACTATCCTTAGCTCTGCAGTAATTTGCATTTCAAGTGTACTGGAATCTCTGAGCACCTCCTTTGTGTGTTGTATAATTACTGTTAATACCTGATTTCACAGTTATTTATAGCCTTGATGTATTACTTGACTGTTGCTAATATCTCATTTACTATTCTGACCACCTTGAATAGCCTTCTACATGATACTTCCTGGAGTGTCTAGTCTTTTATCCTCTGGCTGTATCTTCTAATTTCTTTCTGGCTATAACAGACTCTCATGTATTTGCTTCAGACAGTATTTTTCATTTTGTATTGCAGGGTTCAAGATGGATGCCAGGGAGCATAGTGAGGCTAGACACAGACAGAAGATGGGGACCCTTAGTGTCCTAAAGAGGTGACTTTGAGAGGCCACGGTTCACACAGCTCCTGGTTCCAACTAGGTATAGGGCCACTTACATTATCTGAGTTCAGATTGCCACCAGAAGGAGTACTCAATCCTCTTGCCAGTGGCATTCATTTCCACCTGGCCTTTTGTGCTGGCACTTAGTTTATGTGGCTGTTTAACGAGCCAGATCGAGGATTGATCCAGCCGCAAACTAATCTTGTATTTCTTCTGGTTTGCTTTTTGGATCAGTTCCCTAATCTGCTTTACGATGCAGCTGTAAGATGCAAGTGTCAGCACAAACAAGGTGGAGGAACAAATGACTGAGGGCAGGAGGGAAGGCAGAAAGGACCACCTCTTTCGCAGATGTCCTGATTTACGCTATGGGTTGAAGGTCCTGGGTTACACGCTTGCTGAGAACTGGCAAATGGGAATTGCTGCCTTGCATGGGAGCAAGAGTCTGCCAAAAAGGTGATTGGCAACATCACTCATCTTTAAATGGCAGCAGCTTCTGGCTCCCTGTTCAGTTTATATTGACAAACTCTGTCTTACTACGGGAGACGCATGTGAAATCTGGCACCCCAGCTTTAGAAAGTTGTTCATCCTTGCTGCAGAGCACCCAGTGGTACAGGTTACATAAAGGACTCTCTGCACTGTAAACTGGCATAGCTAAATACCTTATAGAAGATAAGCATAATTACCCCAACCCCTAGGTAGAAGCACCCATAACATTTGCCAAACAAAAATTGAGATAATTGGAAGGTCTGGCTTAGCACATTCTGAAATTGGCATGCCGGATCTAAAAATCTCTGATTCAGTCTTTCTAGCTCGGTGAGTTGGATTTCCAGTTGGGAGATTGATTCAGCAGGGCTTAGATTTTAAACCAGATATATAAAAAGCACCAAAGCCTTTGCCTCAGGGTCTGCCATGGGAGTTACATTCCTGGATAAATCAGAATACCATCTGTACTGCCAACTGTGATGTGAGAGAGTTAAGCAAGGTTTTCTAAGCAACCGAAGGCACCTAACAAAAATAGGTAATACCTCTTTACAGGCTACTTTACTTTTCCTAGACTGTCCCAGGCCTCTGAAGGGTATATTTCAGATCGTGACTCACAGTCACCCAAATCTAACTTACCTGAAACCCTAGGCAGGCAGGCAGGTAATCTTACATAATGGGCCATAGGTGATGTCTGAATTGGATAATAAATCCTAATCTGTTTATCAAAAATGGAGGCAAATAGTTCTGACAAGTCAGAGTCTGACCTAGAGAGGCCTGTTGGTGGCAAAACGAAAGAACTGTGGTGAAATGATGGTAAATGAAGTTTATACTGTTTAATTGTGCTGACGATTTTGGCAAAGTCAACCACGGGAGGCACTGCAGAAGCTCAGTCATTGGGCAGTGGCAGCTTATGTTCTGTCAAAATTCACTCCCTTTTGTGGTACTTACATTAATTATCAGGCAAAAACTCGACCATAGTTAAGGGTAAATACACATCAGGAACTGAAGGGAGAAAGCTTTCCAGAAACATTGTAATTAAGTGCAAACTAGATACTTTTAATTTTAGAATGTTTATGTAAATCTATACATGTTAATGGACAGAAATGCACATCTAAACACCCTGAAGTTTGCCCCAGAGTGATGTAGTAATTACCTGGTTATGAGTTGTGCATGTTAATTTTTGCAGACGATTTATCTGGTTTATCTGGCTTTTAAAGACATGGTATTTTCCTTCTTTTTTATTTTTACTTTTTTTAATGCTCCTATTTTCACAACAGAGCGCAGATAGCATATTTAACAGTGCATTCCTATAATTATGAGTGAAGGGGGGAAGCGCAGGCAAGAGTAGACAACAAGAAGCAAGAGCTGAAGGTGAGGTAGCTACTCGGTTAGTCTGTGAGGAGGAGATAACGGGCAATAACACGAAGCCAGCGCAGAGATGTGGTCAGAGTGGCAAGCAGAAAGGATACTTTTATCAGCATTGTTTCAAGCCAGCTATAACAGTAAGTACTAAAAAAGGAAACGAAGCAATTACAGTAGTCAACCCTAATTGAATTTTGAAATACCTTTTAATAATATGCAGCAAAGGAACTACATCTTTACCTGTGCAACCGGGGCGTGTTCTGGATGTGTCCTGCTTACCTGCTTGAAGAGAAACACACATCCAATGACAAATGTTGGTTGATTTTGTAACCGAGAGCACATGCTTATGAATTTGCAAACAAGACCTAGCATAGGGACTTTCAATGTTGTAAGTATTTTTGTTAGTGGGGCCTGGGCTAGGCACAAACCCCCTCCATTGTAACTGTATTTGAGCATCTGTTTTGTTTGAAAAGTAATCAAAGATACAGATTATATGAGCTTCAATATTCATTGTTATTTACCTCTGAAAGATTCAGCTGGTTTGCTTTGTGATTGCTTTTCTAAAGGAAATGATGCATTGTAATCAATTTACTGTGTGCAGTTCTAAATGTCAGGGACATTTTTGTTACTTAACTAGCAGACTCATGCAGTAAGGGATGATGCAGACTTTTTGAAGTCAAGCTATTTTAAGGATTAACTTCTAAGAGATTTCAAGTTCAGCATATCTAAGTACAGTATATGCTTTTTTTTATTGTTTGCTTTTTTTTAATTGAAAGTCGAGCGGCATGTCAGGCAACAGCTAAGATGCATTAATTGAGGTATATTTTTGATACTTTATTTCATTCCATTGCTATTTTTCTGATGATTCTTTTAAATGTGATAAGTACACGAGCTAATGACTGTGATCACTTTTGAGTATTGACACTGTGTTTGAAAGTTCTGGGGAAAGAGTAAATGTTTCTTTATTGTCAAAATAGGTATTTGAGTGTATAATTCAATTAAAATGTCATAATCATAAAATGTTGAAAGAAACGTCTCTCTGTGCTGATTTGAAAAAAAGAACTTTTTAAAGGTAACTCCGTGTAGCTTTTGTAGACACTTAGGCCTCTCTTCACTGTGTGGTTGAGTTTATTTAAAGAGCTTTTCTAGTCACCTTTGAACCCAAATGATTTCTCCAGATGTACAGAAGTGAACAATGTAAAAATCTTGCTGCTTCAGCAGAACAGGATCCAGCTGGCAGGGAACTGGATCTGCAAGTCATTGGTTACAGCTGTGTTTCGATTTATGTGATGGTTGAAAAAATAAATTACTGGATTAAATGGCTAGAAAGAGGACTCTTTGTTTAGCCCTTGTGTGGGGACTGAAAGTGTTTATGGTGCTGTTTTCTACAGAGCCCTTGCAAAGTAAGCCGGACAAATAGACTTATTCAAAACTTCTCTGAAATGTTGCGCATTCAGCTTTATGTCTTTACAGAAGAATCTGTATGGTTTTGTGTAATGCTGTCAGCCAGCAACCGTTTTTAAGGTCTCTTGGCCTTTGAGAGTGGCGGTAGCATTTTAGCAATGTCTTTTAGGCATAGCAGTTTATCACTGGAAGGCAGTTTCCTTTAGTTAAAGGTTTTAAAATGCATTTCTTGGCATGCACACAAATACATGTAGGGACTCTGTCAAACTCATAACTTTTTAATGGGTTTAATATTTCAGCTTTGTATACCACTTACCTTTTGCTCTACATAATAATGCTGATGTAATTGTAAATTGGGTGCACAATAATTTACAGAGCAGGCACAATGAAATCAGAAACTAATGCCAAATGTTTTGATTATCGTATATCTTATTTTAATGTTCTAACGATGTAGGTGGATAATTTCTTCAAGACAGTGATTATGTCTTATTACCTGATATCCTGATTCTGCAAAGATTTACATGCTTAATTTTACTGAACAGTTCCACTGTCTTTGCTAGGGCTGTATGGTGCATAGAGCTTATCACAGCTTTGTTAGCTATTTGCTACGAAATGTGTTAGTTTTTAAAAAATTCTTTATAAGAGCATGGTCCCACGAGCTGCCCTTTCTACTGAAGGTAGCTTGGGTTGAAGGAGTCGAGACGTAACTTCTTGCAGTGAAGACCCGACTCCACTGAAGTCACTGGGCATTTTGCCACTGACTTCTCTTAGGCTACAATTTCACCTTTAGAACTGGATTTTAGTGCTTTTGCTTACAACAAATATCATAAGACCCACGAGTGATTTCTCTTAAGTAGTGCAACTGCTTGTGAAGTGATAGGCTACCAAATCTGAACAAAATATTTGATATTAGACGAACAGCAGTTTTAAAGGCTTCTTGCAGTTGCTACGGAAAGATAGATAATAGCATATAACTTTCAGTCACGACAGACAGTGAGCATATAGTGCATTTTTTAAAACTTTATCATCTGGCTTTCAGCATAATAGTTTGCAAAGCCAGGAGCTTTTCAGCACTTATATCTGTTTATTCAATAATATTTCCTAGCAATTATTTTAGGCTGACCATTTAATTTCATTTTACAGTCATGAAGCAGTCAGTAGCTGTAGCTGGGTATCAGTTACATTCTATTTCTTAAAACATTTCTAAAACAGTGTATAAACATGGAAAATTATGGTTGTGACGAGATCATAATTGTTCTCCTATCAAGATCTAATTACTTTTCTAAAAACAGTTTGCACCAATCATTTTTCAAAGGATTGCCTTTTTAAAATCCTACAAAATGCTGACCAAGGAGAGCTAAATACCAGAACAGGAGTTCTTTTCCAAGGCAAAAATGAAATCAAACAAGTTGGCCAAGTTCCATCGTAAGCCACCCTCAGAAATACCAGAGAGAGGCTTAAAATATTTTAAATAGAATATTTCCCCTCCCCCCTTTTTTATTGTTGTCCCTGAGCAGCATTATTACATTAAGAGCCATGCGACAGAAAGTCGTGGTGATGCAGAATAAATAACCATAATGTATCAAAAGCAGACAAAGGTGTGATTGATCTGTCTGGAATTGGCAGACTCTTTCGCTGTGTCAGGCTGTTTCTTTGATCAATGAAGGTATAGCCTCTGACCCTTAAAAAAAAATCAATGAGATTGATTGAAAGGAGAGAGAGAACTATGAGAATGCAGGATAGCTTTAACCTTCACTGTCTAGAAAATGTAAAATATTCTGGTTTCACAGGCATTGAACCTGCTATTTTGTATTTTCTTATTAAAATGCTTTGCTTTTCCCCAGCGTACCTTTGAAACCTCTTAAAACAAGGCTGTAGAAATGATGTGTCCGAATGTTTCTTACAAATTTTTACCTTCAAATCACATTCTTAAGAAAATAGGAGGTTTTTTTCTATAGCCGAATTCTGTACATTCTGTTGCTGTTTGCAGTATGTACAGAATGCCTTTAATTTCCTTTTATAAACTCTGATTCTAATGTGATATATACGTATCCAAGAATCAGTGCTCAGAAAAATAGTCCAGATCATTTCTGAGACACTATCCATCCAAATAAAGTTACTGGAATTGCCCTATTTGCAGGATCAGGCCCACTGATTGCAACAATAGTGTGAAACGGGCATGGAGGGGTGCCTCCTGGGAATAAACAGCATGGTTTGGCCATCTTCTTCCACGTAATCTTGCGTTTTTGTCAATTTTATATATATCTCTATATACACGTATACCTAATTAGTAAGGAAAGAGTAAAAATGTCATGCTGGAAAGTTTATGAAGCGGGATTTTTAAAATAGTGCTTGGCACTTTACATCTTTCTTATTGAACAGACTGCAAATGCAACCTTGACTGTGTAGTCAAAAACAGTTTTATGAACAGTTGGAATTTCATTTTAGTACCAGGCCTTTTCCTCACATTGTGCCAATGATGTATTAAGCAGTAACACGAAGCAATTAGTGAAGTAAGAATAAAAAGTGTTCACAGATAGAAAAGTTCATTCATTCATTATTTCATGCTTTTGAAGCTCAAGAAAACATGGGTCAAAAAAGAATAAATATAATCATGGATAGTTTTCACAAATAATTACTTTTTTAATTGAAAATGCCAGTGAAATCAAGGTCAATTGAACAGTATTCATATACTTTCAGAGTAATTCAGACTGCAATAATTTCTGCTGTCATATGTCTGTGTTTTAATAAAGGGCAGGTAAATTGACAAGTCAGCAAGGAGACGGGATAATAGCATTTCTTGAGTAAGAAGGAGCTTGCGTAGGGAGAGAAGGATATTGCTTTTTCTCTGTATTTTATTTGTGTGATTTCCTTTCTGTAATAGATTGTTTAGGCTATATATATTTTTTAATACTTCACAATCAGGTGGGAATTTGAAAGTTACAGAAGGCACTTTTACTAAAAAAATAAGGCAAAGACTGGGTGTAGCATTTCTAAACAAGAAATTAATAGTGTAGATTTTTGTGATGGATCTGAGACTAGATAGCTGTGGGATTTTTCTGCAGTCTTTATCCCCCTACTGTTCATCAGTGAGGTGAGAAGGACAATTGTATGAAACTATGGCATATGCTTAGACACAGGTCCCTCTAACAGTCTCATTCTTCTAAGTCGTATAAATGCTACATTAAAGGAAGCTAAACCTTTTATTTTAATGGGTATCCCTTTCTTGTGCAGTGTGATGAAGAAAGTTTTGCTCCTAGAAAAAGAAGAGGGAGGAGGGCGTTACCTCCCTGTTGGAGCACACTGAGAATATGAAGATGAGAACCGTAAAATCAGAATAAAGTTTGACATCAGTGCATTTCTCCCTTCGTGTTAGACACGATCTGATTTTGCTCCAATAGTACCTAATTCTTGTCACCACATTCTCTTAACATTATTATTTGTTATTCCAGAGAATCCTTGTCTTTCACACAAAGTTTGTATTAATATAGCAAATTACCTTACTCTTGCTGTCTAAGAAACAAAAGGCTCATCTTGTATTTGAATGGCTTTTGGTATCTGACATCCAGGTCCAGCCTCACCTCTCCTCCCTCGCTCTCCATAAGTAATAACCCAGGAAACACTTTTTTCTTTTTTTAAAAAAAAATTTTGGGTGGTTTCAGCAATGGCTGCTACTCTCATTCTATTCTTCTTGTACACAAACTGCATCTTTCCAGTGCGGATGTGAATGCTGTCCCCTTGTGGATGATGCTTACAGGCTTAACTGCTGCCTGCAAAACGGAGCAGTACCCTTCAGACGGTTTAAGGTGGTGTCTGCTGCATTGCATTCATTTAGCATTACTAAAGGACAGAATTAAGGTTCTTTTTGTATCTCATCCCACTGTCAGCTAAATCTTTCCCAGAAAAGATGCAAAGCTGAGGTAATTTTTTTTCCATCTGTGAGGGGTCAGTTACTGCAACAAAGTCGCTCCTGGCTGAGGTGTAAGCCTGTTCAAAAGCGCCTATGCTAGCAGCTGAATCATTTTCTAGACCAATTTTTTACATTTGTACTAATGAAAACAGCTGGGCCATTAAATCCAGCAATCGATCTCCAATTACAACCTGTCCCGGATAGCGCAGCACCCTGCCCCGGTAGGTGCCCTCCCCGCAGCCAGACCTCCGGCCTCAGCCTCTGCCGTGAAAAACCTATTTGCTTCCCCTGTCCCGTATCCACTCCTAGCACCTCTAGGAGCCCAAATTCCTGCCCAAAATATCATTGCCATGGCCCAGGGGCTAATTCTGCTATTTGACATTCACGGGGCTGCGAGGACTAAGGTTGCGTGTTCGGTCTCTCCGGCCGAAAAGCAGATCTATGGTTAAAAAAGGTGTGGTTCTGCTAGGAAACAGGCAGTGTGTACAGACAGTGATGTAACTGTAAATGTAATGGGGTTTTCTTTCACTATTATTACTTGAGTCTATCAGCAGAATAGAATTTAAGAGACCGAAATTCTGGGTATCTGCTACCTGGATTCTTGCTTTCCTCCTGAGAAACTGAGAGAAGGATATGTTGGCAGTTGCTGGAGCATTTTTATGAAAAGCTTTTTGATCCTTTCAGGACCTGCATGGGAATAAAAATAAGTTAAATGGATGACATTTAATCTTCCTACAGCGAATAGTAATTACAGGCTAGATTTTAAAGTGGTTCTGCTTGTATTCAAACCCAATGGTTCTTTTCTCCTTGCATCGCATGGGGATTTACTGTACTGTGGATGCAAAATGTAAAGGATTGGGCAATTCCGTGAAATTCAGACATGCATACAAAAATGTCTTTCCAACTTTTTCACACTTACCCTCAAACTGAAAATGGATTTTCCTAGTGGTTGATTGACCAGAAATGAGCTGTTCCTAACTAGGTTGAGTGGAGAGGAGTTCTATAATATTGGATTAGTGAAAGGAGTGAACGTCTTCAGTTTAATTCAACTAGTCTTCTATTTTTAATCTCCAAGGAAACAGCTGAAGTTGAATGTTAATTAAGCAGCAGTCTTTGATCCACCCAGCCACTCCCGGAGGCATAATAATAATATATAAGCGCACACACAGCAAATATATAATAGGTACATTTAAAGGAGTGCATCTAACCTTGCCATACGACCATTTAAAATGTTTCTTGCTGACCCGTTCTTATATTATTTAAATAGGGAAAGGGAAAACGAGGCAAAAATGCTAAGTTAAACTTTGATGATCTGAAAGGTAGGGCAGCAAAGCAAGTGTGAGTTCCCATTTTGAGGATGTATAAGGGTTAATGATTAGAAGAGTGAAATCAGGAAAGACCTTAAGCCCAGATCTATGACAGTGGTAATTGAGCTGATTGATTACGACATCTTGTTTCAGACGACTATTGATTTAATCTAGTCTGCAGTCCCATTGGCCCCAGAGGTGCTCCTGAGTGAGGCTCAGCACTTGAACCTGGGTACTCTTCCCTACTCACCGTCTGGGTATAAATTTCCAGAATCTACAGCCATTTATAATTTTCACTCATCTTTATGCTTTTATTCAAAAGCTTCTAATTTCAGCAGGCTAATGTTTTTAACCGTTGAGGGGGCAGACACAGGGAAAATGAGATGGCACAGACTGAAAAGGGTGGGTTGTTTTTTTTTTTTAAAAAAAAAGGCAAGACAGAGAGCTGGGTCTATGTGGCTAGTATTTGCATCTGTTGTTTCTGATTCGCAGAGCTAGCAAAGGCTGCTTTTGGAGGCAGTCCACAAAGCTGGGCTATCGGTAGGCAGTTTGCTGTACGCACACGTTCAATTATTAAAATAGTAGACTTTTTTTTCTGTCTGATAGCCATAGCGAGGTCATGACATTAATTTATCCAGGGTATTGTGGGTAACTATACAGAAAAAAAGCATAAAGGGCACAGATGCTGGAGCAGCAAAAAATGGATGGGTCTGAGCAAAAGGAGATTAAGAGGCGATGACCAATCTAATGTACGTATAGCAGTAAGGAGCCGGCATCCGTCACAGACTATTGATGGCAATAAGTATTTTAAGCCATGCTGTGCATGTGTTAATTTTTTTTTTTTTAATACCTCAGTAAATGCTAAGCTGAATGCTGTAATCCTGTATTTTTTCAGTTTCCCAAATCTGATTTCAGTCTTGTTTTTGTTGTCTCATGCTTGGCGTTCTCCGCTCGCTCTCTGTCTCTGTCTGTGGGTGTGTGTCTGTCTCCGTCTCTCCCTTTCCCTGAGATTACAAACTTAACTGTTTCCTAATTGTCTATTTTCCTCCGTCCTTTACCTAAGAAATTAATTATCATCACGACGACTGGTTATAAGCACGTACGAAATGGGCTTAGGGTGTGTACCCCGGCGTTTCGGCTTCCTTTCTGTACTTCGGGGCTGCGCGCTGTTTTCTTTTGGACCTTTCCTGCGAGCGGATGCCCTTCACGTTCGCTGTTGCCGTAAGGTTGCCAAATGGCTACCTGAGCCGGGACTGCGGTGTAGCACTGCATCCTGGGACCTGCCTGCCCGGCTACGCCGAGAGTTTCTACGGCACCAGGCAGCTTTGAGAATTGGCTGGCGAATTGCGTATCACCTGTCCCCATCGTTGTGTGTCGTGTCCCCCCCCCCCCGGTAAATAATTTTTATACCACGAATCACAGTGGTGTGGTATTGTCTGGAAAAATAATTCCCAAATACTGTTGGCGTAAAAAGGGAAAAGCCGAAAGATTGTCAACACCGTAAGTCGTTAAAGTCCCTTGCCTTAAGAACAAAGGAACAAGGTAAAAATGCACACAATAATTATGCTCTGTGGATTTTCATAGCCTGTCAGACAACTTGTGCCTGTGTTTCGGTTAACAGCCTTTTTGCTTTGTTTTGTGTTGTGTGTTTTATATACGTGTCTTGAGTGTCTCTCTGTGTGTATGATGTGTGTGTGTATTCGATGTACGTGTATGTGCGCAGACTGCTCTACCAACACGGAGCAAATACCATACAGATAAATACACAAGCATAGCTCAAACATGCATTTTCAGTACTCGGTGTGGTGGTGCGGGTGTATTGCCATTGTTCTCTCGCAGTGCTCCCTCTGATGCAAGCGGCTTCTCGGTTTTTATTTTATTTTTAATTAAGAAGTCTAAAATAAATAAAAAAAGAAGGAAAAAAAAATTACTTAGTCTGGTTAAATACCGATTGAAGTCCAGAAACTCACGATTTCAGCACAGTGAATGATTCTTCAGACCCTGGCAGTGTTTTGGCTATGAGACAATTCCTACTTATAAAGAGCACAATGAGTGTGTGTGGGGGGGGAAAGATAGCATTAATTTTGAGGAAGATTAATATTAGTCTTTTTAATGTTCGTTATTTTCTGAAGAAATGAATCCTTGTAGCTTTTGAGAGCTAGTGTGTCCTTCCCACTGGTATTTATTCAAGCAAAGGAAAAAATGAAGAAGGCGTAGAATAAACTCCTAAGACTGTTCAAGAATTACTGGCATTATTTCTCTCTACATCACGTGTGAGCCTGGGTTGCCTGCTATTCCTGAGGCAGAGGATCGAGGATGAAAGTCTGTGTGTCAGAGCCTGTTTTCACAACTGCATTTGGAGATCTGTCTTATTGATTAGGAAAAAAAGGGGGTGGGAATAGGAGTGTGAGGTGAGGGGAGGACCGACTGACTACTGGCTTATTGCAGCTCAAGACATTTTCTTCCGGAAAGATGTCAAACAACTGAGACACAGCAACAGAGGAAGTAGAAAGGTGGAAAAATAAGAAGAGGGACCCTTTGGAAGAAATGAAGGCATTCCTTATGAGAGCCTTGAGGCTTTTTTTTCTTCTAACATCTGACCCACAAGGGCTAGAGTGACAGCGTCATGCAAATGCTGCAGTCCAGCAGGTCTGAGAGAGGGTGGATGCTAGAGAGTGAGTTAATGTTAATGATGAGTGCAGTGAAAATACCAGCCGATACCACCCCCTCCACACACAACTGCTCTGAGTCAGCATCCGCTGCTTTGCCTTGCCTTTTTGTGCGTGCGTGTGTGTGTATGTGCGCGCGCATGTGTATGTGTGTGTGTGTGTGTGCGTGTGTGTGCTAGTGACTGTGTGTGTGCATGGAAGGTAAAGCCAGTCAGTCAGTGAGAAGCAAAGGTACGTTTGAGAGCAACTAAAATCTGACTGATTTCCATCTTCAGAGCATCAGATGTATTCCCTAAAGAGGATGGGTCTATGCGATGGGGGTGGTATAATTATGTTAATGTCATATTTATAGAGGGGAGAGATTTTTCATTCTAATTATTGATTTGAAAGCTGTGGTCAAAATTGTTTGTTAAATCATGATCAGCTTTAAAAAAAGAAATTGGATGAAATCTAGGGACTGCTATACATATATATATATCTCATATATATATTTTGTTTCGTTTAACTATTTTGTGTCTGAGGCATAGCTGATTGAATGGTGCACAGTGACAAAGAAACGTCTCTTATATAATGTTGCATTATATCATCAGCTGAAATAATATTTTAAATAATCCAAAATGTTCTGAAATCTGAAGTATCATTCTGGAGGGGAGGGTGAAGGGCAGGGGTGGGGGTGGGGGGCACTGGCAAATCTTTTCTTCAGCAGAGCGCTCTGTACAGCTTGCTTGTAAATGGATGATTCACCTGTTCGACCAGCAGAGATTCTAATTCTTCCCCCCCCTTCTGTTTTTTTTTTCCTTTTTAAAGCTGAACGGCTTCCCGAAGAGCACTGAGTTTTCTATGCCAGATTCTGCTCCAGTGGCTAGGACCTTTATGGCTGCTGTTTCTTTTGCTCTGGGCTCTGATGGAGGAAAAAAAAAAGCCACGGTGGATCCCATCCCTAAAGCAGAAATTTTCTTTTTCGTTCTGCAAACAAGGCTAAAGATCGGAGGAGAATGAATGCGAAAGTAATTCGGGATTGTGGTCGTGCCATTAAAAGTGTTCGGCTTCAGAACGAAATTATTCGGGAAATCCGAGCATTTCTTCGTACTGTATCGACAGTATTTGAAAGTTATGTGTGCTTTGAGTAATCTGGTTCAAGTGAAAACAATCTCTGCATGTCAATGTTTTCTACAGCTTATGGAGTGAAAGCTAGTTTTGCCATTGGAAAGGAAGAAGCTTTTGCTAGCAGTCTGTAGAAGGATTAAATGTTGAACGTGGGGAAGAGGCAAAAAGTGAATACACACCCAAAGGTTATCCTTGCATCGTGAATGGGTTTAAAGTACTCTGTAACCCAGGGCCCACCTGAACAGTAGGACTAAAAGTACAATGGGGAAATATTTCAATTAGAAACCCCTTAACAAGCATTTAATCCTTCTTTCAGGCATTAAGGGAAATAGAATAAAATTGTTACTGTACAAATCTGCTTCCAGCAGATTTTAACCCATTTTGAGACGCTTCCCTCTGATGCATTATAATATGGCTACTTGCGAGAAGAGGCAGTGAAGATTTTTTTCCTCTGTTCTTTCTTTTTTTCTTTTCAAAAGTTAAGGACTATAAGAAAAGTCTGTTCAGTCAGCTGATACATTGTTTGAATGTATGTATGTGTCTTGCCTGCTTATTTGATCTTTTCTGCCCCCCTTCTTGAAACTGTGGGTTGTTTGTTTGGGGTGGTGGGGGAGGAGGGGTTGTTGATTTGGGGGGGGACGTTGGTTTTTGGCTTTGTTTTGCCTTTTTTTTTTTTTTTAACAATGGCAGTGGAAGTTTTACTGACAGCGATTATGACTACTAAGCAATTCAGTATATTGGAAGACGAATTCTACTGGATCATATTGGACTTTTCCTAGTCCCTGAGACCCTAACTTGTGAGGTTTTTTAGCAACAATCACAAGTCAGGCTCTTGGGACCTAGGCGGAGGGGAACCAGCAGCTTTGGACTGTGATTGTTTCTCTGCAGAATTTAGAGAACCAAAGGAGCTTTCCTTGTCTGGAAATATACCTATTATTTCAATTGTTAAGCAGCAGAACTGTTCCTAAAAGAAAAAAAAATGTTATCCATTGTGCAACATTAGGCTGTTACATATTTGTATGTTTAGAAAACTGGACTAGATGTCATGTAACATTTAGAGTTAAAATTTATACTGAATGCCAGTTTGCACCTCAAAAAAATCCCAAACCAACTCAAAACAGATACTAAAATATACAGAAGGCTTTCAAGCATAATATTATTATTATTATTGTAGACATTCTGATAGATAATTACTGCAAAGTATATTTTCAGCTGTATTGTTGCAGCATTAATTAACTTTTAAAACATAAAGCATAAACACTGGTGTTTGAGGCCTAGAAAACATTCATTCTATTGTTGTTTGAATAATGATTTCAGTCGACAGGAAAACTGTTGCTTAGCTTTTCCTGTAACATGGGACAAAGATTATTTTGTAGTTAGTTGGCATCATTTTTCTTTGTCTAAGTAAGAACACAATATCGTATGTATTCTCTCATTTAATTTACATGTTAATCTGATAGAGAATATTGGTGTAAAAATCATACTACAGCAGAATCATACTTGCATGCAGAATCACATTTCTTGTACCTGTTCAATTTAAACTGAGCCGGCAATATCCAAGCATCGGACTCAACTTTCCATCACTTTTTGCAATTTTTCCCCCTTTGACAAAAAACAGAGCGAGCTTTAGGTTGTCCCTCATGTGTTAAGTACTTCACTGGCTTTGCATAAGAAGATTCACAAGCACACAAGTTATTCTGCACTGTTCATCACTCTTGAACTTCGGATCTACAGCACATAATTTGATTTGTATTTCTTAATATTTTATAGGTGGGTTAGTTCTGCCTAAACATTTCTCTCTGTTTCCTGTGTCTAACCAAGATGCTGCAGGACCTTGTTGCTACATCAGACTTCACTGAGACAAAGGCTTCACACAGATCAGGCATCTAAACTATTTGTTCATTTCAGAAGTGGTATTTTGGCCGCAGTATATTTTTTCCACTCATGTGGGAGGAATTGTGTTTTATTGTAAACACCAACGCTATTGTTAAAATAAATTGTTCTTATCTGTTAGTATAATACTTTTTCTTGTTGTCTTGTTTTCTTAAGAGACAGAAACTATGCGCTGTATGTAGTTTTCAAGTTGCTCAAGATGTAATTAGTCTTTAAATAGTCATAAAAATATTGCCTTAGCAATTACAGTGATGATACGGTTCCTGTAAATATGCAATTCTTTTCTTCATAAACTGTCAATCCCACATGCTAAGAACACTCAGAAGAGCTACTTGCAAACATTCAGACACAGAGGTAATGTTTTAACACAGATGTGTTATTCAGCATTGACTTCTATTTAGGCAATATTGGAAAAGTAGATCTGAATCCGTACGGAAAAGAGGAACGTGCTCAGCTAGGTGCTACATTCATGAAGCACTTTGGTAGCAACTGACATCTATTATGTGCAATAGTTTTCAGTTCTGAAAACAGTCTATTTCAGATACTGATCAGGTGAATAGGTATTCTGTTCATGCAAGCAATATAATGAGATAAAACTATATTGTGTGTCGGTATGTACATGTCCATATGCAATTTAAATTGTGCATAGTATTTATCAAAATAAAAATCCTTATGGATTTAATCAGATGCACACGTATGTATGCATTCAAGATTTTCATTGCATTTATTTTTCAATCAGCAAAACCTACTTGAACGCGGATGGCTCACATTCAGCACTCTGAATTCATTTTGCATTTAATACTGTACGTACAATGAAGGTGAAACCGTAGTGTGAAACGTCTGCCTCTGTCAGTCTGAAGATTTCAAGTATGCTCTGCTCTGCAGTGAGAGCGAGAAGAAAGTGAATCATTAGAAACCCCTACCTGGCTTATTTGGTGCTACAGCAAAAGCCGTAAATACACAGTACTGCCTCTGCATTACTGCTGGAATTGGGAGAACTCCAGTGGCTCTTCTCTTGCCCATTGTACTCACTGCTGCCCCTTGCCACAGAGATGGAAAAGTTGGTACTCTGCCTTCCTTTTTCCCTCCTCCCTCTTCCTCCTCACACAGCAAAACCAACCTCTGGTACACATCGAACTCCTTGTGGTGGGGCAGAGGCGGATGGAGGGGAGGGAGAATCCCGGTCTTTGCTTGGGCAGAATTCCCACCACGATCAAGAAGATGTTTCCCTGTCCTGGGACTACGTGACAATGCCTACAGACACCATGCAGAAAGCAGTCTTATTTACACATTGACAGTATATGCAAGCTGTCTCTCTTAGCACAAATAAATAGAAAGCATCATCTTCAGTATGCTATGCTTAGATATATGTACAGAATTTCAATATATTCCCACTTCTATATGACTTTATGTTGTTTCAGTCCAAAATGCTTTTAAATGCTATTTAATATGTGATTTCGGAGTAATCAGCTTGTGCTACAACAAAAACAAAAACCCAAAACACAAGCTCTTGCAAAGGGGGGAGGAAGAGAGAGAGAGAGTGAAAATGATGTGTGGTGCATACAAAAAAGGAATGATATTAACAATTCGATGAATTCCTAGTTGGTAGACCAGACTGAGCCAGACGCATATATTAACGGCTGTCTGCTGCTGATGTGAGCCTGCTCAATGCGGTGGAAATGAAGGATCACCTAGTCTCTGACACCAGCTTATTTGTACGTTTTAATTTTAAAAAGGAAAATCACTGTTTTACATAAACATCTTAACCCCTGCATGATTTTCTTTCTTTTTTCCTCCCTCACATTGTTTGCTAATTTACTGTCAACTTAAAGTGCTGTTTAGCTACAGCCCAACAAAACATCAGTCAAAAAGCAGAGGGAAGTATTAGCTTCTCTTTTGTCTGCCATGTACAATTGGGTTATTATTATGATAATTGTCTACTTTAATTTTTAGTCTTCATGGGAGATGCAACAATTTTCCAGAGCTTAGTTTTTGAAGCATTTTAAGTTTCAACAAGATACCATTTCATTTTAAACCTAAACTCAAAAAAATGCTTATAGCTCAAGCTGGGGTGATTTGATCAATTCTTTTCATTAACCTGCAAGTCTTTACCACTTTAATATAATATTATATATGTGGGACAGGATTTCTTTTCAAACCATATACACACTAAGATCCATTAATACAGTGCTGAAGACTGTTACATGAGTCAGGGGAATTCCAATCCAAGTTAATTACTGTTGGAATTAGAGGAAAGAATATTTTACTCAAAGTTGTATAAAAAGAATCTACAATTATCACATTTCAGGGCATTGCTCTATTCATTTGATGAAAAATGTCAATGAAATTTAACAGAAGATGTTATGCATTTCCATGGGTAATGAAAATCGGCACATTCACGATTAGCTAACACAACATTTTCAGTGTGTTAATATGCAGTGCAGCAAAAATTTCTGTAGGCAGTAAATGTAGCCATCATTTTGATTTGCCCATATGATGATTATGCTCAATTCCTGACTGGGTACTTAATTTCACACTGAAAAGCAGTCATCTCCTCTTAGGAACCGGCTGTATCCTACCAAAAAAAAAAAAAAAAAAAGACTGACTGCTGCCTGAGGTCTATAGCTAGCTAGGTAGTCAGATAGATCTGTGCAATGGAAAAAAAAAAATAATCTGGGATCCTATAAAAATGCTAGGTGAAACTGTATTGGTCAATTGGAAGTAGATTTATTTTGTTATTTTCATTTAAAGTATTTTTGTCCAAACAATGTATCAGAGACATTCATCACCTTGTTAATTTTTTTTTCATTGATGATTACAATAGGCATCTTCAGAGTTTGTTGGATGCTGCGTCATTCCATTCCTTGGCAACACTAGAGTTATTCTAACCTGGTGAGTTATATTCAGACCAGAATCTAGCTATATTAATTTGAGTGCAAAGCTATGTTTTACTTGCAGTGCCTGAGTAGCAACAAGTGGATGGACTATGGAAGCCTTAGAGAGTAAGTGAACGTAAGATTATTAAGATCAACACTGATAAAATTATTTCATCTTTATAAACATCTTTAACCCATTAAGTAGGATTTAAAATTAATCACAGAATCAGCCAGTCGATTATAGACTAAAGTTTATCTGGTGGGCTTTCAGGATTGCAGTCTTTACTCCTGTTCCTGCTTACATAGGAATTAAGGATTAGTTGTAATTGTACAATAAACTAGATACGGTAATGATACTTTGAACAATATGAGTATCCTGTAGGGAAAAAGGCAGATAATATTCTGTACCTTACTTGTTAGCTGTTGCAATGTGATTCTCTACAAGGAACATATTCATTTATTTAAATGGCCAAGCAAATCAACAAGGTTGTGCTGAGTAGTTTAGGGCTAGTAATTTTGGTTTTGGGTGGTTTTCTTCCACCCCCACCCCCCCCCCCCCCCAACTTCTTTTCTTGGATGTGTGCTTGTCATGCATGGGAAGGTATGAAGGAAAAACAGCTATTCAGCAGAGACACGTCCCACCCCTTTAATTAAGCTTTTCCTGGACTATGTAAAAACACTGGCAATGTGTAAAACCCATTTGTGTGGGGTTTTGTTGGATTTTTTTTTATTTTAACAGATTCCTAAGTATTATATTAAGATACCTCAGTGATGAAATACATTTGAAAATAGTTGCACTAGTAAGTCACTGGATACTGAAAGGGTTGGATGGCATCGGCACGGAGCCAACTGGAAGATCTTTTTTTTTTCCAGTTAATTCCTTTCACCTAGTAGGCTCCTTAAGCATTAGGCAGAACCCAGTATGTGGCTAAGTTATTGCTCTAGTGTTCATCACACAAAAAGCACAGTCTTAGCATTTATAAATTTTCTTCAGGGAGGTTTCTAATCTAGACAGCATTTGCGTTTGGGGATTACACCACAGTCTGTTCCCCACCACCTCCCCCTCTAACATGTAGCCCTTTCAACTTCTTCAAAGAAGTGGGGAAAAGTAGGTTCTTTTATTAATAGCAGAAAACAAACCAACTGCTGGACTTCCGTGGCAGAGCTCACATAATGCGGCAGGGTGGGAACTGTAACAAAGAATGCTTGAATGCACTAAACGTATAGTGAAACCCCATTTACATTCGCTGATGGAGCTTAAAGTACAATAAGTGAGAAGTTTAAAGTAGAAATAAGCAGGGCCATGAAAAGACTTTAGTGAAGGTAGATACTTCTTGAAAAGTTTAGCGCAGGATTTAATTTCAAACTCAAGTCTTTCCTAGCAGAATGCATTTCTTCATAATACAACCCTTTACTCAAAGCATCTCCATCAGATGAAGGTAAATCAGATGAAGAGAGTATCTTCAATGCATAAAGAAGTAGATTCTGGTTATCCGATTTATACACTGATTTTCATACAAGTGAGACAGCAGTGGAAAAGTCTTCATGGTTCACTGTCTGTTCCTCTGCACTCTCTCTCCTTTGCAAACTGCCTTTGATGTGAAAGAAACACCTTTGTGTCTAGAAACAAGTTTGATTGTTGGATGGTCCCATGATTTCTAGTTCCGCTTCTAAAATTTATGTGTACATGTTGGTATAGGTACGCTGGAGAATTGGACAAGTTAGTTGGGGTTTTTTTCTGCTAAAGGTTATTCTGTGAAATAGAATCACAACATTACTAAGTGAGTAGCTGTCACCTTCTTCTCTTCTCTTCCACCATGGTAATCGTCTCTTTGCTTCAGCCCCTTCCACAGCCCCGCCGTGAGGCCCTACAAGATGCCTGCTTCCTTCTCCGAAGAGTTTGAATGAGCCTTGCTCCCTCTTTTTCCATTTGTCTCCATTTGTGGTGGTTCTTCACCCCGAACATGAAGGACATATAAATTGGCCCTACCTGTAACTTTTTGCAGAATCTGCATCCCCTCCCTCAGCCCTGTTCAGAAACTACCAGTTGTCAGAGGTTATATATTAGGTTGCTAGTTGCAGTTTTACGAATAAAGCTCTCCTCCTTGTTCATTTTCTTCCAAAGAATGGCATGATAGCCCTGCTGCCGCACAGTCGGAACAGAGGATCGTTTGTGGAACATCGGATTTAATAACTGTGATTTGGGGAGTGGGGGGGATACGGAATAACTTTCTGCAGCTCTCTTCAGCAGAGGTAATTTCTGCTAGTGACGTGCATGAAATATTTGCTACCGGCATTTAATCAGATTCACATTTCCGGAAGTTTTGACGATTGGTCCTTATCCTCGAGGAGCCTAGTTCTGCTTCGGGCACGCAGCAGGCGGGCAGTTCTGCTCCGTAGAGCCTGGCAGCCGGCTCGAGCCTAATGTGGTGCTTGAGGTGCTTGCCCTCGTGCAGGCAGCCGGTGCGAGCCTAATGCGGGCGCAGCACCGGCCGTGCGCAGCGCCTCGCCCTCCGTATCCGCGCGGGGCCCCGACGGCACGGGCGTCAGCTTTTAGCAAGCCTGGTGCGTGAAATGGCTGGTGCAGCCATTTTGTGGTGGGATTTACAGCTTTTGACTGCAAGTGGAGGGTTCGTCGCTCTGTTGGGAAGATTTCTCACAAGACTGAGGATACACAGTGCTTAATAGCTCCTGCTCATGTATTTATATACACACGCTGGACTATCCAGGGAGTTAGATTTACTGTTAGACTTTAAATAAACCTAGGAGACTGTGCTTTTCTGGTGTTTATTATGTCAGCGTATTATTTTGGATATTAATTCTCAAACTTATGCCTCTTTCTGAAATAGATGGGTATGGTCAAAATATTGATGTTTCAGGAGTCATTGGGGCACCCAGTTCTAACACAATGGCTGGATGTTTAAAAGCAAAACAGGTTACCGATGCAATGTTGGAAACCTCTCCCGACTGACTCAGAGGGTTAGATTTCTTGTGGGTGTTGCCGGGATCTGAGTATTGAGCTTTGGTAGGCTTTTATGAGTTAATAAATTCCAAAGGCTGCAGTTTGGCCTTCCGAAATTTGGTAATCATTCCCTAAATGCTAGCAGGAAATCAAAATTACTACATGTAATAACTAACACTTTTTAAAACCCTTCAAATGTTTCCAAACTGCCGCCTACATGGTCTTCTTTCCTGCATCGAGGGCTAAAGATTTAGGGTCACTTCCTGGCACACAGCAGACACCCTGGCATGAATGCAGACAGTTCCCTCAAGCTCCCTGTCAGTGAGTCAACCTTTACTTTCCTTCCCTGACACGTGCCCGGTGCTGTCCAGGCAGACCGTGGGCTCGTTTGCGTGGGGACCGCCACTCCCTAACCGGGAGCGCGGTGGGACCTGGACTTTGGTTAGAGCTCCGAGGCCACAGTTTAATGCAAACAATAGCAAAGCATTCAGTGGTCAGTAGGAGGTCATGATTTATTGTGGTGGTGTGAGGGGACATTTTATACTTTTTTTTTTTTTTTCCACAGCCTTCTTTCTGCTATTTGTTCTTTAGGTGTTCACAGTAACTTACTGCTGTGGCTGGGAAGAGAGAGGAGCACATCTGAACAAGCCATGGGATCTCACATCCCGCTGTTCACCTAGTCTTCATCGAGACTCTTCAGCTTTGTTTTGGCATCCACATTTACTTTTTTTCAGATTAATATTTTTAGCGGTCCTAATGATCTTCTGCAATAGCTAGTTAGAAAAAAATTAATGTTAAGGAGTAGCTTCAAAGAAACTCCCTGGGGTCAGCACTTCTCTATGAAGCAGCCTTATGTGTGTCTCAATACTGTATGATTTTACTATGGCCAAAATATCCTTCAGCTGGCGTCCGGCTCAGATTATGAAGTGACAGTAGAACATAATATCTGCAGTAGTCTTCTCAGAGGACTTGCAGACTCTCCTGTCCTGTGGTAAAACCTGTGGCTGAATGCCATCCTATACCCTCGCTGCTTCTAGGTACCATCTGCAGTTCACTGAACCAAGGACCTTGGTACCATGCAAGGCTTGTACCATACCTGCACTAGGCGAGGAAGACAGCCAGACACCTCCTCCTCCTTTCCTTCCCTCCTTTTCCCTCCCCCTTACCTCCTCCCTTGTGTCTCCCACACATAGCAGAAATATCACATGTCCGCTGCCAAGGCAAACTCAATCATCTAGTCTGACTTCCGCCATAAAACATGCCAAAGCATTCACCGAGCAACTCCCACATCAACACCAACAATTTCTGTTTGGTTAGCGTGTATATTTAGGATTTGGGATGGCAGAGAATCCATAACCACCCCAGGAACAGTGTCCCAGTAGTGTATTACATCACTATTAAAAACACAGGCTTTATTTCTAATTGTAATTTGTGTAGCATCAGCTTCCAGCTACTGAAAATTTCCTGACAATTTAAATGGTCATTTGCTTTCACCTCTTAGCATTTTCACTGAAAAAACTAATGAGATTGTCTTCACTGTCTTACTGTAAGTTAGGTTTTTGGGAAGATCAGATCATGTTGCTTGCTCTTGTTTGAACCCTTCCCATTTTGTCACTATCCACTGCAAATACTAGTACTGGAACAATGATCTGATGTCAGGAATGGTATTATTAGTTGTGCTAGTAATTCCTATTTTCTTTTGTTTGACTTGTAGATCTCGTTTATTCTCTCCTTCACTCCACTATACTGAGACCACAAGTATAGCTGAAGGAATAAAGAGAGAAATAGATTTGAAAAAGTCTTGTCTGAGCTACTTGAAGGTGCCCAATTCCAGCTAAAATTAATAGGAGTTCAGCACCTAAACTGTTAAGTACTTCTGTTGCCTTTATTCAAGCAGAACTTTATGTCAATGGGAGAAATAACAGAATTAGCTCATCAGTGTTTGATTAAATAGTAGCCAGGTAATTTTTAACCTCCATTAATCTATTTATTGAATAAATTGTGGTTAATTTCAGAAGGAAATGACAGCAGCTGTATTATTCTTACTATTTGAAAACTTACTTGATTTCAGCATTTTCCGCTTCTAGTATACTCGAGTTACAGAAATAGATCCTACAGATGGATTAAAACATACCCATGTGTTGAAACCAGGCAATCAGTCTCACATTTTACAGGTATTCATCCAAACAGAGAGGATGTAGCTAGCTAAGGGATTATTTTTAATGTGTTTCTCCAAAGTTCTGTAACCTACTCCCTTCACAAGGCTTATTTGACTGATCTCAGTAAATCTTCAAGCCTGTATGTTTTATCATTTTTCTATCAAGGGTTTGGGGAGGAGGGGTGTGGGAAGACTGATCTTAGATAAGCAGTGCAAGTTGGTTAAGAAAGGAGATGGCTGTCGTCTGTAGCCTTTCCAGACAGCAGTACAGTTCCAGACAGTCACCTGAGTATTTTCGCTTTGTCTCAACTATAAATCACAGTCTGCTAATGGCTAAGGCTGACACCTTGACATTTTCAAGAAGAGTAAAAGACCTGATTTAAATGGAAATCAATTTCATTTCACAAATCTTGGGCTACTACTCCAAATCTGGTCTTGTTCTTTTTTGTGTCTTATTCAGAATTTCCATGATCTTGATAAAGGATTAGTTGTGTTAATACAATGACTTTCGTTTCCTATGTACAGTTTAAAATTACAGAAATATGCGTGCGTAAGCAGTGCATCATGGGACCTGGTTCCAGATAGGCGTGGGAAAGGAACTCCCTTTTCTGACAGCCCGTTGAAGGTGATGGGCAGAGCTCCTTTGGCTGACGGTGCAACTTTAACTCCCTCACTCTTTTACCACCTCCACAGGCAGTAGCTAGCCTGCACCGGAAGGAAGGAAGGAAGGAAAGGCACGGCTCAGAGCATGTCCTCTCACGGCCCTGCTCTCCCAGACATGAATGCCTGTGGGGTGCTTGGAAGGGGTAGCAGTGCTGGTACACCAGGACTTCCCAGTGCACAATACGTTTTCGTGCTTGTAACTGCCTCTATGAAGCCAAAATGGCCCAGAATTCCTAAAAATCTCTGCTGCACTTTTTATGATTTGAATACAGAAAAAGAAACCCCATGCAAATGGAATTCAAGTTACTTTTTCTTTTTCTTTTTCTTTTTTCTTTTTCTCATTTTGCCTGATCGTAAGAATGTACTGTAAAGGCAAGATATTCCCCATTCAAGGAAGGAGGGGAATGAGCTTAGCGATCGTAGCACCCACGGTACTGTTGCACTAACAAGTGTAAGTAAACACAATCCAAAACTTGAGTTGCTCCAGCTGTCCGATAAGGAGCACAACAGCTGTTTTGGAGGAAGGCTGGCTGTGGGAGCAGCTGCCTCGTGTCGCAGACGTAGCCACTGCCCCAGCTGAGAGCTCTGAGGTGGCATCAGACCTTCAGTGACTGGAGGTCCGAAAACGACCCTGAAATATTCTTTCCAATTGTTGCATGAGGAGACACCACACTCTGCAAAATGTCAGTTTTCTTACTTGGCAAACCAAAACAATCTGGAGGACACTTTGGTTAAAAAAGGATGGGAAGGTGGCGTAACGTAATGCGTACATGAGAATCTAAGCCAAATGAGTAAGCTATGCCTAAATTTGCCAACAGATACATTCCTGTGTGAAGCTGAAAAAGGAAAAACATCCTTAGCGTACAAAGGATTAAAAATGCCTGATGGCCATCCCATGTTTAAGCCCCTTAAACAGGGTGGTGTGAAACCTGTAGCAGTGTCTATAGCAACAGGTGTTAAATCAAAGGTAAGAATTTTTCTCTTTCTGTCTCTCTTGCCTGCTGCACAATAGTCCTGAAAACCTGTAAGAACCTCATTAAAACCATGCATGTATCGCACAGCCCTGGTGCCTCAAATGACTTTCAAAGGCCATAGCCATGTGCCATCCAGACGCTGTCCGTTGGCGTTATCGCAGCACATCTTAAGGAGCAGGAAAAGACAGGGTGCTGGTGTGGAAGGAAACGCTAACAATCTAGCAAATTGCTAGCATCTGGCCCAGAATCTTTTCTCTCTGACAGCACCCACTAACACGTGCCCAGGGAAAAGGACGAGATGAGGACAAGTACAGCGCTACTTCTCTGTTGTGTTTTCCTGTGTCCCGCAGACTGTAATGCAGTGGCTAATGGGTGGTACCAACCTCTTTAAGCACCCGTGGCGCAAACTTTTACTTTCTTCAGTGCATTTGTTTAATTACTTCTGCTTTAATTTTACAAAGACTTTTGGTATCATAGCAATGGTATCTTTTCTTGATTACAAATATCTCCATGTTCTGCAGATCCATTTGCGACTGAGGAGGACTGAGAAAATGTTGGAGCCCTGTGTAAGTGGTTTGCATGAACTTCCAAGGCTCAACACCTCTACGCAACCTGTATCATTACGCACACTTAATTTGTTTTCTCTGAGTGTTTTCTTGACAGATAGAATTTGTAATGTGCAGTTATATGACAGATTTTACCTGGGGCCAATGTTTTTTTCTGATACGTATAGCTTACTGGCAAACTTTTCCAGCCACACACTGTTCTGTAGAATGGAGAGATTTTAAGGTGGATTAGATCAACGCTGTGACGTTTGGCACTGTGATGTTCTCATGACTGTTTTTATCAGTACAAATCATGCCCTGGAAGACAGAGGCATCTTGCAGTCTTGTCGTTTCCATGAAGGAATGCTTTGGCCTTGTTTGGCTTTGATCATTGGCTTCAGCTGCTAAGATGTCATCATCAAATTTAAATGTTTTGAAGAGTGGCCACCATCCTTACAAAGTACTTATACTATTTCCACTACCAAAAAGCTCCATACTATGAGCTCGATTCTTTTGTACTTAACATATCCTCAAATTACACGGGGGACAGTGTAATGCACGCTGGAAGGCATTTCTTACCATAGCAGCCCTTGTCAGAACATCTTGCCTACCGAGTCACGGGTTTCAAGAACAAGATGAAAAGTTTACGTTGAAGACTGAATCAAAGTAGAATACTAGCTCTGGAAAAGGATTTTAAATCATGTATATTATCAGACTGAAAGGTTCTGTTTAGATTTAAGCAAAGAAATATAATATTTGCTCAGGATCTAAAAGCTACAACAAAAATAGAAACAAATCAGTGGCTTCACTGCGTATCATTTAACATGATGCAAAACTATCCTGGCATATTTTTAATGGAACATGAGTTTAAATATTAACTGTTTAGTTTAAACAGAGATTTTAGCTTTTAATATAGCAGCTTTATTGGATGATTCGTGTAAACTGTACATGAGCTTTTAAAAGTAACTATAGTATCACAATTTGTAAATTGTATGATTTTACTAAAGACTCCAGCTGAAGTAATTCACAATCCCCATTTTTAAGACAGTCACTGAGTTCTTAAAATTTAACATCTAATTGTAAGTGCAGATTTTAGGAGAATTAGACCAAGTGAAGCTACTCTGCTGTATAATGCCAGTTTATTAGGACATACTACAACATGGTTGATGAGGCCAATCAAAATGAATTCACAGGGTTACTTGGTATTTCTGTCAGACCTGACTGCGTATTAAGAACATTTGAATTTAATGTTAGTCGCTCAGCACAGTGGTGACCAATCTATGTAAGAAAATCCAGTTTACCCAGTGTGACTAGGACAAAGTAGGCAACAACTCCATTGCTATCGCCTTTGCCTAGTCATTTAAACTGTGTAAAATAAGTGGGGCAGGACTTTTCCCCTATTTGATACTGGGATATATAACTACACAATACAGTGGAAAAGCAAGCTGTCTGCTTTATAGTCAGCTCAGAAAACAAATAAGCTTTTGGTCTAGGTAGCCATCGTGCATATTTCTAACCTGGCTATGCTGTGGGGTGGTTAGTGCAGCACCAAGCCGAGGCCACTAAATCCTCTGGAGAGGCGCGGTGGCATCAGTCTGCTCAGCCCTGCGAGCATCCTCGGAGCACAGGGCTCGACCGTCTCTGCCTCTGTCTGCGGGACACCTCCGCTGGGGCTCGCCCGCAGTTTTTGTACAGTCACGTGTTAGAACCAGTAGAACTTCTCCTAGTGATAGCAACGGCTAAATTGAATACTTGGGACTTCAGAGGAGCCATAAGTCATTAGAAGTGTTTAGAAAGTGTCACAAAACTATAGATGCCTCATGCCATTTGCACCATCCTACTGGTGCCAGTCCAGAAGACTGCAAGTCCCTAGGGACTGTGTGACGCATCTGCCAGCCTCAGACAGATGTCTGAGGTACTCCAAGGCATCACAAAGGGCAACAGACACCTACACATAGGAAACTGAGCGCTGTGTTACCTGACCCATTCCATTGGACTCTCATGAACTTCACAAACCACGTATTTTGTTGAGAAAGGTGTCTCCCTTAAAATATTCCAGTGCGACTATCACAACCAGTTTCATTTTTGGAGTTTATCTTTTCAGGGGGAAGTCGGATAAAAGCACAGCATAGTGAAATACATCAGTGGATGCTTGCGTGTAGCTCAGGTTTATGTAAGCCAGAGTTCCACACGCAGACACAAGCCAGCATTTGACCACTGTTACTGCTATAATGGTCAGATCATGATTTCTCTTTTTTGACTTTCTTCTTTATTTTTTTAGTGTTGATGTTAAGAGATAGCCTCTTTAATCAATAGCTGTCTCTAATGGTTCTGCTATGACAAAATGGTGCTCTCATTTTTCATTAATTGGCCTTTTCCTACTGTTTCCTACAAACGTCAGAAGATCAACTGAGCCACACGTTTGGATTTAAGCTGTGTAAACATATACTATGTCAGTACTCTGCTTTACCCTTTTCATAGCTGCAATGAGCAGTTTAAAGTGTACAGTCTAGGGATTTGTTAGTGATAAATGTGCCGCAGACATCGCAGGTGAGGATGGTTGCTTCCTTTCACGAAAAAGCTCCAGTCCTCACAGCGGACGTACCAGAAGCCCGGCCAACAGAGGCAACTCCGCTGCCCAGCGGCGCTGCAGACCCACGCTGGGACGCTCCTTTGCTTCAGCCCCGGTATGACCCTGTCTTTCCTCAGCAGATCTGGGTAATTGAGAGGGAAATGGCAGTCCACTGTTTCGGGAAATATTGTCTCAGATGGAAAACAAATGTGTTTAGGTAGCAAAGTCAAGATTTTGCTCCTTATCCCATGTGTGAAGGCCAGGGTATTTTTTGTTTCACTTTTTTAAATGGAAGTAGAATTTCTATTCCCTGTGCTGAACCGAATGTTACATTTTCCTGATAGTTTGTCTCTTATTTTGCATTGTATGCACACCTCTGAATTTCCTGTGAGAGCGTTCTTTGTGGTAGTAAAGATTCAGAGGCATTGCTAGAAATTTCCTCTCAAAACGATTTATCAGTTTTGTGAGTTAGATCCTTGAAAGATGAAAACCAGTGCATTAAAGCCAATCTCCAGCAATTATGGAAGACATTTGCCTAAAAATTCTTTATACAATTTGAAGAGACTCAGCACATTCTCGGACTGGTTGAAAAGCGAGTTGCTAACATTTCAGAAATACAGAACTCAACGAAAGAAAAGCACAAGGTCATTTATATTTTCCATGATGAAAATGGGGCCAAATTCATGACCAGCATAATCGGGTTCAGGCCCACTGACTTTAGCAGACCTCACTTATGCCAAGTGGCAGGCTGGCTCATTGATAATAATACCCTGGTCCCCCTTTGCTCTACGTTACTGCCAACAAAAACTTGCATGCATAGAAAGGTCGTGCTCAAATTCTCTGTAGAAACCAGACACTTCTACCACCTCAGTCGAACCACTCACTGGACTAGGTACTAATGGTAAGTATTTACAAGATCAGGATGCTAGTCTCAAACAATATGGAGGTGTGGAGGTCTACATATGTTGCCTGTGGAGTTTTGTGAGTTTTGTATTCGTTTGTTGGGGGAGTTTTACCTTTTTTTTTTTTCCTTTTTTTTTAAGCTAGAATGCAAATAACATACTGCTGAATGAATTTTCCTTTTTTTCATTACTTATACAGCACTGTGCAGTAGCGATTGATACATAACCCACTTCAGAAGGCATCATACCTAAATGAATATTTCTTATTCAGACAGTATTATTGCTAGAATGAAAGCTTTTTCTGAAAAAGAACTGCCAAATCTGGACTTTGCTTACCCAGTGAGGAGAAAAAAAGCCTGCGCAGGGTAAAAATATGAGGACAATAATATTTCCTAATCACACTCTCAGGTTGGAAATGATTTTGCTATCCTAACCCCCTGGAATACTATTTTTTTTTAGAAGTCTCTCATAAAATTAGTAATGGCAAGAACATACTGAGCCTGAATAGCATGCCTATGTGAGAGTCTGAAACCATGCAGTTTCTAGCATCTGGGGATGAAGTCTCGCTGTTCAGCAAGCTGCTCTGGATAGCACGGATAGCTCTGGCAGCAAACTGGAAACACCCGTACGGAAGTGCCGACCGAAATAAGTGGTTTATTTGGTTTAACTGTATTTTTCTAACCATGATGTTTCGTTTAAAATCTGTATTTAACATGCACACAGGTAAATAGATATATGTTCTTTCATGAAATCACTGCTGGTCTTCGTGACATCAAATCCACACCTCTGACCATAATTATCAGACATTGGTTTTATGGTCCTCACAGCAGTAAGCAATATGCGCACACACACTTATATGTATATATGCATATATGACTTTTTGAATATGTGTTTCAAAACACCCTTTGATTTTGTGTTTGGTATGTGCTTGCATCTGATTTTTCGTGAACTTTTTTGCGGCGGTGCGGAGGAGCCTGGCAGAGCAGGGTGGTGGCGGTCCGCAGCCGAGCTGCGGGTGTGTGCGCGTGTGCCTGTCCAGCGCAGCGAGCCCTCCGAGGATGGTGTCCTCTGTTTTGCTGCTGGGGATCAGCTGGGAAAAGCCCCCCCACATCCAGCACTGGCGGTGCTCGAGAGCACCATGCTTAGCTCCCAATAAGAGCGTGCTGCGGGGGGGCACGGGATCCCTCATCCCATGACTCCCAGGAGCGTGGTGCCCTGTGATCTGTTGTGTGTCTTCTGTAAGGGACGGTGCTCAGGACGTTTCGCTGAGAGCTTTAAACTCATGTCAGCCATAACTTCACGTAGTTCAGACCTGATGGTCTCCAAAGTGAGATCTTTAATGCTTTGCTCTGCTAAACTTCTCCCTTGTGTGTAATGGTTGGTGTATGGAGGAAGAAGGAGGAGGGGAAGGTGATAGGAAAACCAAGGGTTTGATTGGCATGCGGTGATTTTGGACTAGCGGGAAGCAGGCGCCTCGGCTCTCCAGCCCCCACATACTTCTCAGTCCATGTGTGCTGAGAGGGGAAAGAAGCCGATATTGTTCCCTCTAAAATTAATTCCCAGTTAGCCAGTTACTCCTGGTTTTTAGCTCAGAGCACACTGTAATTGCATTTTTCATTTCAGTAATTATAGAGGATATTAAAGTGGATAGACAGTTGTAGCGATCTGGCTCTTTAGACATATCCACTTGTCCAAGATCAAATGGCTACAGCATATTTAGGGTTACACGCTCCTTCTTTTCCTTCTTGTTCTCTACTGCAGTGGATTTTTTTCGGCGTTACCATGGCAACGCTATATCTGGCTGCCAGCTCTGTCGTAAGTTATTGAACTGAGACTGGCTTTTGGTTTAGCAGATAATTAGGTTCTGTCTCACAGGTTCATTTTCCTGTGACTGGGACGTGAATATGACCTACAGCTGGCCTCAATTTCAGTGTCACAGACAAAACTTTAACCCTTCCTAGTCTCGCCACTACCGTACCCTCTGCGGCGGTTGGCGGCGACTGCAAACGCTTTCGCGGGGGTGTTGGACGCAGCGCACCCTCGTGAGTCCTGGGGGCTCATTGCCCAGGCTGCGCTAATCCTCAGCGAGGAGGGGGACAGCCCGGCTTGGGCTCATGCGCTGGGCGGGCGGGGGGAAGAGTATTGCTAGCACCAGATGAATATTGATTGTCTCGTATGTAGATTTGTCGGAAAGGTAAGTTCACTGCTTGATTAGTGACCCTTTAAATAATAGAAATTCAAAGGGCGGCAGCAGGCATTTTTTGCTTGACTCGGGAGTATGAAATATTTACGAGACCTGTTTTAGCGCACAGGGCCCCATCCTTGGCTGGTACCTGCGGCAAGGGAGCGAAGCTGCGAGGAACCGCCGGGTCGTTTCTGTGTGTAACTCCCTGATTTTCCTTTTCTCCTCTGGGAGAAGGGGGACCCAGCCTGGGGGGGTGCAGGGCACCTGCCACTGGAGCCCGTCATCCCCCAGCACCCGGCCCTGGGGCGGGCGCAGGCAGCACCGCACCAGACGGACCCTCGAGCCGGCATAATGAGGCCTGAGGAGGAGGAAGAGTCACCATTTTCTTCAGCGCGGTTCTCAAACCTGCTCTTTTCCAGTGTTTGTACACAATGCAACGTGGTCTTACAGTTTTAGCAGTTTCAAGCCGGGGCGTAAAACACTTTTCTGTCTATTGAGAAACCTGCAAGAAAAGGTATCGATCAAAGGGAAATTCCACGAGATTTCGCTAGCAGACATTTCCTTAGTTTGTCCATGGGATGAGGCAAGGTTTTTCCTATCCTGAAAAGAGCAAGGCAGGTTTCTCTCCCAAAGCTGGCACGTCCCAGAGGGTCTTCCAGAGAAGCACAAGACCATTGGTGTAGGAGTCACGTAGCTGTTTCTCTGGGGCCACAGCTTCTTGCTGGCTCTCTGGCAGCGCACACCATAGTGCTGCTGGGACTCGCCCCATCCGTGTTTCCTATCGACGCTCCTCTTTCTAGGGAATCTCACAATTACAAAAAAAGAGGCTAGCTGCAAAAATTGATGGACCTCCACTGTTACCCATCACGGGGCTCTCGCATCCGGGGCATTCTCTGTGCGTGCTACGGAGATGCTGGCAGGGTGGGCACTTGTCCTCGGCTTCCCTTCCCCCTTCCCACCAAATTATTTGTGGCGATGTCTCTTGATTGGAAGGTCAAAGTGTTCAGACAGGGCATCCATCTTGCTCGTATGGAACGTGTCCTTCTGAGGTAATCTCCCAGCCTGCATTTGTTGATAAAAAATAGTATGTTTAAAACCTGCCTATTTTACAGGACAAAGCAAATGGCATTTCATAGACCAGAGACAGTGACTTCCCACCCAAGATAACACCGAAACCTGCAGATTTAGCATGTATGTATAACTGAAATGATCAAAAAAGGCCCTTGAGGTATTTCCTGATTAGCATATTTAGTGTGGATTAGACCTCCTCGCAACAATAGCGTAAAAGTTTTCCTGAAGGGTTAAACTTGGAGTGGGAGTGGGCCAGAGGGGAAGGTCCCCCTTGAATTACAGAAGAGAGATGTGAAACTCCATGTGCCGGTTGGCTGATAAATTATCCAACTGCCTGGTGTTAATGAACATTGCCACGGCAGGGACCCCACAGCTCAGAGCTGGGAAGCTGGTTGATACCACATCATCAGCACATTACAACACATCAGTGATATATTACTTTTTTTTAAAAAAGAAGCAAACTTACCACCCAGGCATTGCAAGGGAACATTTTCCATTATAATCACTGAAAATTTGTTTGTTTGTGTCAGCAATTTTTATGATTTTTTTTTCGTTAGGGTTATTTTCTGTTTTTTTTTTCAGATTTTGTAACTAATAAACAGACTGAGTAGTTTCAGTTTTTGTTTAGAGTTGGTTTCGGTGTCTGGCCCTCATATCCTGGCATAGTCCTGTAATGTTTCATCTGTGATCACAGTTTAAAGCCAAATGAAACACTGTTTTCATTGGAACCATTAGAGAAATCAAGCAAATATTGCCAGCGGGATTAAGTTTTATAAAATATAGATAAGAAATCTGAATGTTTGGCTTAGAGAAACCTGACATTGTCCCAACAACATTTGCAAATGAGGGCATGAAAACCAGCTCACAAGGGGTGGGGCGGGGGGGAGAAGAAAAAAAAAAAGAGCAAACAAACAAACAAAAAACCACCACCAAGATTGCATTGTTGCTATTTCATGATTTCCAGCTTAAGCAGCTTGAGATCTTAAACCAAGAGCCCTTACTGTAGATAAATAAGCCCACTGCCCACCACAATATATACTGTTTACCACAAATGGCAGCAAATTAGTCTCTTCCAGAGAATGCAAAGCTTTCAAGTCTTTCTGAGTCCCCAAAGTCCTTCCATAGCTGATGCTCTCTAACATGAAAGACAAAGACTTGCAGGATCTCGCCTACCCTCAGGTGCTGAGACCAACATACTTGCTTCTGTTTATTCCCAGAACAATCGCTAAAAATCGAACAACAGAAGTTCAAGTTAGAAGGAGTAAATTACAGCACTTCTTGCATTCTGGCAATCTGTACATGCCTTGTAAATTTATCTTGAATGTGAGGCTTTCTTTGCTGTTTAAAACTTCCCCCTCCCTCCCCTTCCAACCTTACAGTCTGTCTACAAAAGGGAAAATAAATGGGGGGGGAGGGGGGGGAACCAAAGAAAAAACCCAAATGAACCACCCCAAAAGCCTATTTTGTGACATTCCTGCAAATGTTTGTTTTTACTGATAAAAGATTTCAGTATAATGTGGCTGGAAATGGTGGGAGTCTTTGCACCTTCTAAATTTATACATCCTAATTAAATGTTCTTTACTACTCTGTGACGGAACCTGCCTCTACATATTGCCTCTGTGGTGGATGTCGGCTGCTAAACTTAGTTACATGGAATCATGTCTGAGTTATGTACCTTGAGTGGGCTGTGAGAATACTTCCTCAAGTATGCCTCATCCTTTTGAGTTCTTATCACTTTTTATCCTTATGAGGTACTTTGAATAGTACTTCAAGGGGAGCAAAAACAAGTCCCTTAATTTAAATATTTCATTGTGACAGCAAAGTCGAAATTGCTGCAGATACTTGGATCAGTTCCTCAGATCCATAACAGACTAACAGTAGTATAAAATATGCTGGTTTAAATTCAGAAACTACTTTTTTTTTTTTTTTTAACTTTGGTTCTTTCAATTTTAAACTAGGTTGCTTTTTGTGAGCGTGTGTGTGTGTAGATTATCAGGCAAATGGGAAAAAAATAGTGTCACAGAATTAAAGAAAACTCTCCTGAAACTAATGGTCAAGCATGATGTAATTCATAAATTGACATGAATAAGTGAGAAAATATCGTTACTGTATCTAGTAGGGTTAAATTACAACATATACCAAGAATAAGAGTAGGAGTGTGATCTCTAAAAATGAAACTTTAGATTCATGATATAACTTAAAAAACTAGCTACGGTTCAGGTTTTTTCTAAAGGAAAATGATTCTTTTTTCCAAAATCAAACTGTTATTTCCATTCGATAGTTGCTAATATGCCATAGTAGAATCCATGAGATGATTCAGCGGCAAACCAAACCGCAGCCTGTTGTGCATGTATTGAAGGATGATGTTTTTAAAGTTTTGGTTTTGCAGGTTTTCTGAAACTTTTTTTCATTAAATACAAAATCTGCATAAATAAGACATCATTTTGTTTCAGCTCTGCAGAACGGAAGTGATATCACAAAACGGTGATAAAGGTTCCAGCAAAACCAATAATAAAATTTGAAGTCTTTGCTCCCAACCTAAGCAGATCTGTGACCCAGAGAGCACGACTGCCTCTTGCCTGGACCGTGGTGGAGCACGTATGTTTAGTTCTTTGGCACTGTTAAGCCCGGGCAGACCGTGGCTGCTCTCGGGGACAGACCTGGGCGGAGGCGTCACTGGGAGGAAGGGGAAACGCAGTACCTTGCGTGCCGGCATCAGCACTCCAGAGGCTGTAAGGCTGAGCAACGCTCACCTTTGCGGTTGCCTTTCTAGTCAGCACAATCATCTCTGCATCTCCTGAATGCTTGTCTTGGGTTTGGACAAGTGTCACCGTGGAATCGTTCTGGGGTGGGTACAGCAGCTCGAACAATGGGTTTTCTTGGCTGCTGTAGCAGAGCTTTGACAGTCACGCTTGGCCAGGGTGGCACTTCACCTGAGCAAGGAGGTTCTTTTTAATCTGCAAAATGTGCACTTTGTTTTGAAAAGCGTGATGGGAGAACTCACTTATTTATTAAACAGTGAATTATAGGTTGTATGGTTGCCACCTTAATCGCTCATATCTAATCATTCTTACTAGCTCCATGGGTGTGACCTTTTCTAAAATAATTTCCATGCAGTAATACCAATAAGATACTTTAGGCAGTGCATTTCTGGGAATCATTGTGCTTCTTAGGTGACTGAAGTCACTCATTCTTCGTCCTCATGCTTCACAACACATCTGAGGCATGAAATTATTCCTTTCCAATGCGATGTCTTCTCCTACTCTTATTGCTTAAATGATTTTTAAGGATTAGTGTGTTAAAAGCATTGTGAGAAATTCAGGGAGGGAAAAAAAAGAGAAGATAATATTTTGCATTAAAGTTATCAACCTGATCCACATTTCAGTGATTTTATTCCAATCATGAGAGTCTGGATCTAATATACACCCATGGTTCATGCTAGCAAAAATATGGAGGGCACAGTATCTTTCTCGACAGTGTGCTGTGAACAAACATTGTGTCATATGTGAAACTACCAGAACAAAAATTGTGTCATATGTGAAACTACCAGAATTGTCGAGCGTTTGTATTTAGAAGAATAAGGAGAAATGCATTACTCTGTCCGTTGAGGGGTATTGCCAGCTGTCTCCTGTATGCAGGTACCATTCTTTGTTCCCAGGATTTTATGCATTCAGCTGTGATTCCTCTCTGAATCGTTTCACCATATCTTGATTGATTTGCAGACAGAATACAAATTCTCTTGAGATAAATGTATGATTACCATTTTAAATTGTAATCTTATTCAGAAGATGTTGTTGGTTTTTTGCCATTAACATTTGAGAACAAAAGACTGGAGTTTTAACATTTGTTGCAATACTGACAAGCTACAATAGCCACCCTTGGGGTTTTTTTCCCACATAAGCATCTAGTTGCAATAGGAGGAAATGGCATTTGCTTCATGTTCTCTACAAAACAATGTGTACGCAATCACAGAAATATAGCTTCTGTGCTTTTATTTTACCGTGAGCAAGGACTGTAAAAGACCAGCATGCATTTTGGCTAGAGGACTAGAGAAGTAACCCTTCTTTGGGGGTCCAAAAGCTCTCTAAAGCCAATGTTTGGAAAATGGTGTATTTTACTAAGTCATCACTTAGTAAACTCCTTATTTACAAAGCTCTGGTGAGCACTACTCTCAAGCTTAAAGTCATATACTTGTCTGCATGCTCTGATGAATCAAAATTTTAGCTGCTTCCATTTCTGCCTCAGTGACAAACTTCATATATTGCAAGAAAACGCTAAAGCTATTACTAAAAATAAAATATTTCTTTGATTCCCAAGGCTGCATCACCGACCCAACTGTTTCTCAGTTTGAAATCATGTATATATGTAATCAAATATTTATCAGTAATACCTTACAGCATCAAATGCAGCGAAAATGATTTTATGCTCTCATACAATCCATCATTCATATACACATATATACAAATACCATGTGATAGGTAATATGCAATATATGATGTATATAGGGCCTATTTGAAAAGCAATTTTTCCTAAAAGTATATCATTCCTCTCCGTTTATTCTCTTCTGCCTCCTGCTATACCCGGTCTCAAAACACATTCATATACCAGGTAAAATGGCAAAAATGAGGTGAGAAAACATGATTGCTTTTCTGTTTCACTAAGTAATTGCCTTAATTAAAATTAAGATTTGTCTCCCCTCCTTATTTGATGAGATATGTAAATCTTTATAACTTGTATTTTACCTATCTTGTATATGTAAGACATGATCACTGATCTGCTTTTGGCTTTTTTCTTCATGAGAGAGAATCCTCATCAGCAGCAAACTGGTCTCTTGCTTTTCACAGGTGAGAGAGCACCCCAGAAAAGACAAGCTAACACAGCTTATGTGTGCAGTAGGTTTTTATACATATGCTTTGTCTTATGCAGACAGCATGATAGTAGTGTCTTGTAGAAAAACGTCTTTAATTAAGGACAGGAGAATTGTCAAAGTTCTTGTAAGTTTGGTCTCCAAGTTCTTGCATTGGATTAATTTCTAGGAGTCTCACTGAAAAGTTCGTGATGGTTTGTTTGAGGCAACCGCGGGTGTCAGTTCAGCTCCGGGTGGGCAGATGCATTGGCTTTTACAAATACTGAAGGAACTAGGAAATAAATAGCATATGGGGAACAGGTTCTCAAGAAGCAGAAAAGCATTGTATGGTTGGACCAGGAAGGCCCAGCGTGGTATTTGCAACATCATTTTCCCCTTTTCCGATTAATTTTTGAACTAATAGATAAGTAATATCTGTAGGCATATGAGGTAGCCTGTTTGTGAATAGCAGACTGAATTTCAAGCAAATTGTACTGTCGTGGCTTTTCAGAAATTTTCATCCTTTTTTCATCTTTTTTAACTCACTGGTTTTGAAAAGTAATCCTTCCTGTTTATGGTTCGGAAAGGGAATGGAGTTGTTACCAGAAAATATTCTTCATCTGATGTGCTCAGCCTGAATATCAGGAATAGACAGTAATGAGAAACTTCACAAGCTCTCTGGTCCCACTCTGCTGACCTTAATGGTTTAGATAGCTTGGGAAGGACTTTCATCTTCTGGGTCCAAGCTGAAAGGCAATTCTGAACACTACGGCTCCAAATTCGTTGCCTCTTACTGCTCTGAATGTCTGCAGCATTTAATATGCTGTGGGTTGCAGTATTATGAAATTAATGCAATCACATTTATCTAAGCGGTTAGTTTCTGTACTCACCTGGGAGAGGTTTGGGAGAGATATACATGTGTTTCACATCTGCTGGTTTCTGGAATTTTGATGCAGTGGTCTTTGGCTTATTCTTTGCCCATTCATATTGTACCGATTTAGGCTCCAGATGTGAACAAGAAAAATTAATTTCTTCCTATCCCATCTTTTAATACTGTCAGATGAATATGAATCTCAGCTCTCTGTAATATATTACATAGAATTTTTATTTAGATTAGCGATCATTAACACTTCTATAGCTGTGAACTTATGCATATTTTTATTTTAGGCTTTTCACAGTATATTACATCTCCTGGGACGTGAATTTTCTGCATGTCGGTTTATAATCAATAACTGTTGTTAGTTACATTTTCTTTCTGGCCATTTTTGTATAATGTGCTATCCTTTTTATTATTCCTAGCTAGAAAATACCAGCATAATTTTATTTGGAACAACTGACATTTTGATAGAAAAAAGAATACTTAGTTAAGTATTTTTAAATTATTCGTGGTTTGTTTTTCTTTTCTTCATAATACCAGATATCACCTTTGATTAATAACAATCATATATAGGCTTTGTTCCTCTTATCTGGGTGTCAGCAGTAATTGGAATCCATATCCATATCCTACCTTGCAATCATGCTGCAAAAGGCCAATAAATTCCCGCTGAGTGTGTTACTTGTTAAATTTAGTGCATTACATTCAGGGTAATGAATAAAAGCAGTGGGCCGTTACTGTCTGGTTGGCAGAGGAGGAGTAAGAACCGCCAGACTCCCCTGAGGCCCCGAGCGGGCTTAAAACTGTGACAGGCAGAATCGAGGGACTCCCTAAGCATCACAGTTCAGCTTGTCTCCCTTAATTTCCACTTCTACCAAGACTTTAGAGGAAATGGAGGGAGGTGAGGTAATATTCTACAGAAATACAAAATACACTGCGCTTGTACACCAGTACTCCCTAGTGCAGATTCTCTTCTAGGCAAGTGTGTTTAAAAGTAATATATCTGCATTAAGCATTCAGCTGATGACAGGCTTGACCTTGCTTTAAGACACACGTGTATCATATATGTACATAGTGTAAAACTATACACATAAATGTATGATTATAACCAACCCGTGTTAACCCTCTGTTGGATTGCTCACTACAGAAATTAACTCTCAGACTTCTATTTCGAGTGTCTGAGTGTTGATTTGGCTGGCACAGAAATAGCTGCGTGTCCCTAAGGGTGGTGAGAAACCATCTGTACTTTGGTTCTGGATGTGGACCTTGTGTGCCCCATACGTGGCTGTGCAAGAGGGAAGTGGCATGTCCAGGGGACCCGTCAGCCCGCCTACAGCTGGAAAGACGCTTTGGAGGCTTTCCCTCTTACCCCACGCCAGCTCCGTGTTCCTTTGGGAGACCTTGAAAGGGAGTCTGGGATGACCACGTTCAGCCTCAGTATTTTCTAAGGCCTATGAAACTATGATTTTTGGCAAGATTTGGACTTCTACTGAAGCTGCAATACTTTCAGGGACATCTGTCAGGGCCAAAAATCTCAGCAAATCTCTGGAAATATTGACTAGCGAATGAATTAGGTAAACATGTATCATGCAGATCCCAAGTAACTACATGTTTTATTTTCAAGTGAACACAAAATCCAACAAACAGAACAAAATTATGGGGGATATCTCTGCTGCAGTCAGAGGCAAATATTTTACTTCTTCAGGATATTATCAGTATGGAGTTCTTTTACTGAGTCCTTCTGAAGTAGTACTTTTTTTTTTTTTTTTTTTTGACAGTAAAGAAAAAGTCTTGCTCTTCTCCTTCAAGAGCAAGGGCAGATTTTCAAAATTACAGCGGAATCATAGGCTCTTTGGACTAAAGAAATCAGGTTATCTAGCTCTTCTAACTGCTCCTGGAAACATCTAGAGTTAACATCTTCGAATCATCCATTAAATTGATGCCTAGCCTCAAAGTGCTGGAAGTTTATACGCACTTGCATTTTCATCAGTAAAGCTGTTTACATGACTACAGCTCTGCTTCTCAACGTGTCTTGACTGTGTTGAACAGGCAGCCGACTCGGCCAACTTTGGGAACTACAAAGTGGGTGTTCTTGCATCTGTATCCCTCACAAACCCTGTTTTGATAGGCACAGCACATCTAAGTAAGGAGATTTCTGCAAAACACAGGCAAAAGGTGGGGCGCTGCGGAAACATCAGGCTCATCGTGTCCACGGATAATGCTGTGGTGATCCTGCACAAATGCTCTGGAAGAGCACGGGGCTTCATGGCAGGAAACTCCTAGTAAAGCTGCAGCCAGTGGAGATGCATGGGAGATAGCAGCACCTGCTTCTATTTCACCTCTTATTGGAGTTTAATTTTTGTAGTTTTAGTAATATTGTTATTTAATATTTGCTGAAATAATTTGATTCATAGAAAATTTTTAAGAAGAAAACCTAATGGAAGAAGATAAACCATGCAGGACTTCAGCCTCCATATCTACACATAAGATGTATTAGGGTGTTCCTTTCTTTCAGGGTTTTGAAGAGTCTAGGCTTAAAGTCAGATTAATTTGTTTTATAAAATGACAGATATGCGATAGCTGTACTCTGGGATTGGACTGTGTATTTAATTCAAGAAGTACTTGCGTTTGACAGTTCAAAATGAAGAAAGGCCTCTGTCAGCAGAGGAAAGAACAAGACCCTCATGGTACAAGGCACTGCATCAGCCCAGGTTGATAGAGCTTAACATAAACCTTTCTCAATATGAAAAGCAGTACTTTGTTTTAGAAAATGGTAATGTTTTGATATGGATGATCTCATACCAAATGAAATATTTGGTGTAATCTGATGTTTTAAATAAGAACATGGCTCGTGCTGGTGCTAGGAAAACCCCTTTCCTGAAATTGCCTTGTTTATTATCCTAAACTTACAACATATCCTGATTCTGTCTGGCAATCACATTAAAACTTAAAATGACAAATCAATATTGCTAAAACACAAACACACGTGCACATGCGTATGGAGCATACACATAGGGAGAGGTTTTAAGATCGGTTCTTTAGGAGGATAGTTCTGGCTTCTGATGTGGTCTTGTGGGAAGTCTCCTAAGTAGTTTACATTTCATTAGAGAATTCAAACAGGTCCTTGATTCTCTCCTTGCTGAACTGGAAAATAGTGCGGTTAAGTCCAGGTCCTCCAAAGAAATCCTTGTGAATCCTCACGGAAAGGAGGCTAGGAATATCTGCTAAATTCTGAATAACTCCACATGTCTACGAGCCCCAGCCCCTGATCACAGGTCAGGCAGTGGTTTTGTTCTGTGCCAAGCATTGACATTTGTTGTTGATAGATTTTTATTTCACCTTCTCATGTTCAACATTCCTTTGAGCTGGAACATTTAGTTTAAGGCTGTCTGGATGCCATGGATAGAATCATCTTTAATCTTCTTACCATCAGAAATTCTGCAGGAGCAGATCCAGGTGCAATGGTTGTTGACTGGCTAGAAGTGTTTTATATCAAGCCGTTAATTTTTGCAGAAGGTTTGTGGGTTTTGTTTGTCTTTTAATCTGTGCTGTTTCATGCACTTTTCATCTCTACCTTTTTTCCATTGCTCTGGGGGCAAAATAAGCTATGACAAAAATGTCTAACGTAAATATGTATGTAAATATGTTGATTGTTTTAAGCGCCATTATCTGACATGAGGAATTCATGTTTGTCAAGTATTACTTTCTGGACAATGTGTGCCAGTGAGGTCTATATAAGTAGAGCCAAACCAATATATCTGGAGAAGTAATCAGCCACAGTACTGTATTTGTGTCCTTTCCAAAAAAACGAGACTGTTGCTTCTACTGCCAAGATGTGGCAGGTAGGTTTGAGAAGATTAATCGCCCTGGTGCTTGTTATTATTGGTGCCATTTTTTTTCCTTCCTATCCCTAAACTATTACATTCCAAATGCTTATTTACTGAATAGCCCGAATGTACTGAAAAAAGCAGACTAGCATACGGGATGTTGTGATCTGACCATGTATTTGTTTATAACTTTATGTTCTTCAAGGTACTGGCGGAACACAGCCCTCTAAAGTACTCAAGGGATCAAAATCAGCTGTCCTTTCAGAGGCAGTCTATCACTCCTATGAAGGTTATTTTGGTGCTGCCAAATGGTAATGTATTTGCTGGAAGTTGACTCACTCGCCACTGATGAAGGTGGAGTTGAAGTTACTGGCAAGTCTCATGTGTTAGTTCTTCGTCTCTGACTTGCTTTGATCAACTAACATTGCTGCCAGGATGAGGTCAGATTGTTCTTATCATCAGCTTTTCTTCTTGATTTGGTGGTTGGTTACCAACTCTATTCTAAATACTCTGGAGTATTTTCTCCTATGAAAACTTTTGTGTGATAGGGTCATAGTGTGGGAGAAAAATAGATGAAGTCATATTATTTGGATCTTAGTTGAAAAAATATCCAGTGACCTGTGTTCTGTTTCTTGTTAAAAACTAAGATGAACAAATATGCACTGAACCAGTAAATAGGTCCATGCAAGTATGAGGAGTTTCTCTTCTATTTCAGCATACTTTTTTGCATGGCTTCTTGATGTGGTGGAAAAAGACTTTGGTCTTCTGGAAGCTTTTATGTAAGCATATTTCCTAGGCCACATGAAGATGTGTCTGTGGCTACTGGCTGAATTGTTTAGAGAATAGTGCACCAAAACAGGTGGAGATATACTTTCTGTGGTTGGTTTTTTTTTAATGAATGCATTTTTCTGTGCACTTTTCTTTTCCACCAAGCTTTACATATTCAAATAATTAAAGGACAGTCTTCAGAACTTCACTTAATAGTTCCCAAAACACAGCATGTTACCCAAGGATCTTTTTCCAGCTTTTGTCTTGAAATTCACACAAAGTTAGTAATGTCTTTTGTTTCATTATTGTTATTTCTGACTCTGGGCGAATCCTCTCTTTTCCCATTATTTACACTATATCATGGCCCTGAGTAGGCTTTAATGGCCCTGACCAGCCCCACCTGGGGCCTTCATCCACACCCCCGTCTGTGGACCCTTCAGTTATATATAAGCTCATGCCCTTACTGTGGGTGACTCACTTGTTGTCTGGAGAATTTATTTTTGGTGCTGATTTTTTGTCCATTAAAAGATTGTTAAGGGAAGCATTACTTGCCACAGAGGGTGGTGGGTACAGCTGCATGTGGGGGTTCTTGAGCAAGGGGAGTTTGCCAACAGCCTGTTCAGAGGTTTTGTCTACAGAATGCTTTGGTCTCTAAGAAGCTGTCTGCAGAAAACAGTTGTTTTCTCTGTAGGTGCTTTTGTTAAGGTCTATAGAAGTGCTATGTGTTTCACTGCTCTTGTATACTAATCTTGGAGTCTTCTATTATGGAGAAAAGAGGAAGGAAAATGTCCTCCTACTTTTAGTTTTATTTCCCTTTCCTTTTAGTGGAAGTTCAGGACAGCATAGGGAATTGGAAGTGGCATGCTATTTTAAATATCTTGCTTTTTTTTGTGGCAGACATATTTTTTTTTATTAAATATAGACTTTGAGGTATTTTAGAAAACTAGTAAAATAATTCATTTTGTTTATGAGAATATCTGATAGAAGTCTGAAAATGTAAAATGAGAGATCAAAAAGGAAGTACAAATGAAGAAGGGAGACATTTTAATAACTCAGAGAATTGCTGTTATCTTAGGATAAGTTAAACTCTCTCTTGACAAATTTAAATACAATCTAGTGTAGTTACAGACTTGTTGGTTTTTCTAAGGAGTCTAATGACTTTTTCAGACGAAAATAATATAGGCAAGGGTTAGGAAAGGGCTCTTGATAATGGATCTTCTAGATAGTCACAGCCTATGATGTCAGAAGAGAAGGAAACTCTCCCCCTAAAGAATCAATAATTGAAAGAACCAATGGCCCCGGCTTAGTAAACTAGGAAAGGACAATGACAAGGAGGAGGCTTGTGAAAACCTGTATCTGGAAGAACACCTAAATGTACTTCTGAACATTAATTCAATCTATGGCTGCAGAGGCTTAGCTGGAGAGTTCTGATACAGGTTTTGCTGGACTGGAAACCTTGAGGTGCTCAATGGCTTCTGGCCTAACAGAGAAAGCACAAATACGGTCTCTGGTTACCTATAAAATCATCATCATTGATGCTACTAAAGATTCCTCTTCCAGCTGGTGAGGAAGAGAAAGAACACAGCACAGGAAAATAAGAGACTGTTGGGGATCTTTATGCCTATCTCAAAAGGAAGTAGGATGGTTTAGCAAGAAGGGGGAAAGAACTGAACCAGTCGTTCTGGAAAATGTAAATATAGAATAGAAAAGAATGACTAAAATCTAGGGAAATTCTTTGTGTGAGACACTCTCGTTAAAAGATGGATTCATCTAAGCCCAGGTCTCATACCAGGTTTGCTTTCAAAACAGGGATGAGAGTCCAAAAGGAGGAGCAAGCATGACAAAGATTCTTCATTTCCCTTGGGCATGCCAGGCATCATCCCTACGTGTAGGGTGAGTGGTATTTTAATTAGTAGGCAGTGTGTGTCAGCAATGTCTCTGACAAAAAGCTACAAGCAAATGCACATCAGTATAAGCCTAGATGGAATGTGTGCTTACAGTTTATTTACACTATCCATCATTACAATGATGATATGTGTATATATAATAGAAACTATAATTTATCCCTCAAAGATAATTGTATAGAGCAAACTTGAAGGACAAGAACAAGGTTAATTTGCGGAGAGAAAGAACAATATAGATACCAAGTTTTGATCTGTGATTCCAAAAGTTTTTTTTATAATAGGAAATACCATGATAGAGTCAGCTAGACTTGGGACAGCTTTTTAGCTTTTTTTTTTTTTTTTTTTTTTTTTTTTCTGGCAGACCTTTCTCAAAGAGGGGAACAGCGCTGAACTGGAAATCAGTCTTGGAACAGCAAGCTTAGAGTTTTTGCAAGAGCTCTGTAATCTTCATAACAGACGAGGAGCTGAGTTTTTTGATTACTTGATTGTGAGAAGATTGTTAGTGTGGTTGATTTATATTTACTTCTTAAGCTATGATTGGTCTTGTTGTGGAAATCGGAGTGAGGCTACCCATCAACTTGAAATGTGGATATTATGCCTTGAGAAATATCAAACACCTGGCAGAAATAATCTGCCCAACATGATTTCATTATCTTGACACCTTAAATTTTCAAAACATATGCTCGCTATAGATTTGGATACATAATAGTGTAGATTCAAATGTTTTCCAGTAGTTTTTCCTGATGAAACTATCTAAAGTGATGAGGAATGGTACTGGTGCAGCCTAGATGATATCTCAAACTTACGTAGTAGCAGTCCTTCACTACCAAAACCCTCAGTGTGGCATTGCAAGTGTAACTGAAAGATCCACTCTGGTGTGGCATGGATGAGGGGATATATTTTGTTTCCAAGTTTATCACGCTGTAATCCAGAGACACAAATGATCTGCTGAGCAATTGCTGTACATACAGATAGAGCTGTCTGATCATTGTAAGGTGCTGGTGAGGATACACAAACACAATGCCAGCTTTTTGCATTTGCAGATGGAAACCACCTCCCACATAGAGTTGCTTCATATCGCAGAGATTAGCACTCCAGAATACCAAATGCCTTACACAGGCCATATGCTAGCAGAAGACTCTCCTCTTTGAAGTACATTAGAAATGCAAGTATGTGGAAATGGGTCTGCCTACATTATCTATTAGGTGCTTAAAGAAGACTTTCATTACTGATTTGAACTTGGTGACACTCTAGCAAATGGGATTTACAAATGTTGCCACTTAATTACACAGCTTTGACAAATTCTTTAGAGGAAGACCACCTCTCAGCATGTGTTGAGCGCTTCTGAAGTTCCTTAGGAAATCTTCCACTTCAAATTTCAAGCTTTACTTTCCTGTTTCAGCAGCTACTTCACATTTTCAAGGAATATGAATGGATGTGGTAGGACAGCATGGTCTGATGGTGTGCAAGTCAAGGGGATTTACAGATGTAAATAAAATATCAAATATTTTGGGTAAGTTGTATTGAAAGACAGGTCTGTTCATGGCTCATGAGTAGCCATTTGCTTGTTTCTTCTCTTTTCTCATCTTTTTCATATGTTCTTTCACAAGTAGTCATAAAATATATGTAACTGACTTGCTACTGTAGAGACTCTTCTTTTTATTTATTATTTGCATGGTTTCTTGGGAAAAGTTTAATTGTTAAGGGTTAAATTGCTTAAACTGTTCTGCTCTCTTCCATAGGATCACTGTAGCTGTGTGCACTGCTTGCTGTTTCCTGAGATAACAGCCTATCTTCTGTCATCAAGGTCTAGACAAGATCTACACTTAAATTTATGGCAAAACATAATCTTAAGAAAAATTACACTGAACTGCATAAATCTTTATTTTAAATTAATGTTTGTGGAGGAGGGCAGTGTGGTACAGCAAAACTTGATGGTACATGGTTTTTTTCAACCAATAATGCACTTCTCCTTATGTGCTTATTTCTGCTGAGCAGTTGAAGGTAGCATGAGACAGCTGGTAAAATGAAAGAGGAGTTAAAGGTATACCTTACATCTTTGTTTTCCTCTAATGAACTCTGAAACTCCTTAGATTTTCATGCGCATTATCTTTGTTATATAGGATGTTACCCTTTTTTTTTTTTTAACAACTCCATTTTCTAAAACTTCACTTTCCCCTGCCCAGGGAAAGTAATTCATAAATAACACCTTAGCACTTAACGCTTTTCATGTTTGGTGCTGGTAAAACACATTAGAAAATGATAGTGAGCATCATTATGTCCATCAGATAGGCAGAACATATGCAGCAGAAAAAGGTTAAATGACTTACCAGAAGGCACCAGAAAAGCAGCAGTGGAAGACGACCACCCACAAGTTCAAGGATAATTTCTGTCCCTTAGTACTGTAGTTCTGAAAGGTAGAAATAAGAACAACACAACCTCTTCTCCTCTGTAAGATGTCTTTTCATAACATGCCTAAGTTTGCGTCTCATTGCTCTCCCTCCTGCTTGGCTGATACAGATTCAACTTTTTTAACCATGTGTGACAGGAGCTAACCTTAACATCTTTGGAAATTGCTGTCTTAAGTTTGTACTGATGTTTTTAATAAAAGAAGAATTTGGAAGATCTCACTGTTGAGTCTCATCTTTGTACCCATAACAGTAGGTGAAGTCTCTTCTTAAGCTTAACTGCCATGGAAGAGGATAAAAACATTGGGAAAACTATTTTACCTAACACTTAATGATTTAAATGAATATTTTTAGGCACCTAGAAGGCAGCAACAACACAAAGAACAATAAACAGAGTTTTTTGTTCTGAAGAAATTTGCCTACTTTCTGTAACAGAGTAATAGCAGATGCTCTGTATCCTGACCTTAAGGAAGGTTTTGGTCATATTTCATGTGATGTCATCATAACAAGCTAGGGAAGTGGGGTCTAGATTAAAAAATTAAAAGATGAAAACAAACTACTTGGGAAGCCATAGTCTGATAGTTCATAGTTCACTATCAAGATGGAAAGCTGTTTTGAGAAGATTTTTGCTTGTCCATCTCTGGGTAGGGAGGGATGGCCAGAGTGGTGAAAGACAGGCCTGGAGCTTAAAAATATTTTCACAATTTGGAGAAATGACCTGGGGAGGGAGGGGAAATAGGATGAACTTCATTAGGGACAATTGCAAGGTGCATTAGGTAGGAATAATTGGCCATGCAAAGGCAGGCAGGGGAACAGCAAGCTGGCCTGTCCACGGAAAGGAACCTGCAGATTTTTCAGGATAAAACCAGAAGTAAGTATCATTATGCTGTTGCAAACCAGGAAAAGACATACCAGGGTGTATCAGCAGATACGTGCATCTTAGAGAACAGGATGAACCACAACTGTATTACTGTGTTCAGTCTTGGACACTGGTCTTCAACACACATTGAAGAGAGTCTGGAACAGAACAAGAAAAATTAAGAAGTCCATATAACTTGGTTTGCAGTGTAAAACTGCTTAGTTTAAAGAAGATGAGTTTGATGAGAAACATGAGATTAACCTTTAAGTATGTTAATGTCAAATGCACAGAGGAGAAGAATGATCTGTTCCCTATCTTTGTGACAGATATGACAAGAAGTAATGGACTTCATTTTCAGTAAGGAACCTGAAAGTTAAACATCAGATAATCTTTCTATCAGGAAGGAAAGTGAAACACTGCAACAGCTGGCTTAAGGATACTCCGTTGCTGAATGTGGCTCAGGACAGGTGGCATGAGGCACTCCACATACAAAGGCTTTAAGGCCCAAATTTTGCAGGACCTCACATAGCACAAGATCTGGGGTTTCAAGATTTCATAATCTCATTAAAGCATAAAACATTTATAGCTGCCACATGCTTAACAAAAAGCATAAATGTTCCAATTGGCTTTATTGATACTTCACTGGGTCTGCAGACACCAAGACAGAGGTGTGACCTATGCATTTCATCCTGAGTATGGAAATCTGCTGTCACTCAGAGTAAAAGTCATGAGAGCGTTATCTGAGACATGCTTGGGGTCTTGCCTTTGTAAATAACATAAGGGGGTGAACAAGGTCTTTCTGGACCTTTCTAGTTAGCTTTGTTACAGTATTTCTTTAGCATGCCTTTAGCTTAATTACAATTTGGCAAATATAAGTTAGAATCAAGAGTAGGTAAATTAATGCGTTGCTGATGAAAAATCTGCTGAAGCAACTATGTCTTTTCCCACTGACTCAGTATTGGCATGTGTCTACACGGGCATACCCCACCGAAGGAAGTGCACGGGTAACTTTCGTATGCTTCTCTGAGCTGGGTTTGGTAGACTAGGTTATTCCTTGCTTTCCTTGGACTTTGGTGTAATCGGGCTGATTTATGTCAGCTGAAAATCTGATGCTTTATTTGTAACATTTAAGCACACAGAAAGAATTCATGGGTTTGGTTTCATCTGCTGGGACACTGGGATTTAGTAAAAAGCCCGTGTAGAGATGTCAGGACTACTGGCTACCATAAGCAATGGAAGATGAGGGGGAGGAACATACAAAGAATGCTTTTGAGAAATAGATTAACTTTTTGTGTACCTTTTTGTCAGGAATTTTAACATGCAGTTATTATTGAACAAATAAATGGGAAGGTTCTTTCTCTTCAGAAGGGAAAATTTTACTCATTTTCACAGATAACAAGTCTATTTCTGTAAAGTTAATAGGACACTCTCAGGACTTTCTTCCTTGTGTAGGTTTGTTAGTATGTTTTCATTTCTTCAGTGAAACACAGAGGGATTATCTAAAGAAGAATGGAAAGGAAACTGGTTCTGAGTAAAATTTCAGAAAGGAGCATAGTGAGGTGAGCTGCATTGCCAAGATACAATTGTATCAAATACAAGGTACGTATATCTGACAAGATGTTGTTTGTTCCATACTTCTGTTTCAAAGTGTAGTAAATGAGTTAGCATGGAATTAATAATGAACAAATTTGGTCTATTCCCTCTAGTATTTTGGCATCCCTATGCTGTTACTGCACACTGGTTTGTCTCCCACTATGACAGTCAGTCTCTTACTTATCTTATCTTCTCTCTGTTTAAGCTGGACCAATCTAATTTCAGCTAGACTCAGATGCAGCAACAGTAAAACCAGCTTGTTGGGAACCTTGCATTTCCTTAGGCTGTCCTATTTCTGGTGAGATGAGGATTCAGGACACCCTACAGCAGAAACATTTGTTACATGTGTGTGAATGTGGGCAGGTGCCCGTATGTGTATGTGGCCCCTATGCTGGCCATCGCCCTCAGGTTGTCCCTTAGCTTCAGATGAAGAGCAAGAGTCTGAGAATTCAGCTTGCAAGGGTGTGAAGAAGCAGCCCTTGCCTGCATCTCCGGTATGGTCTGTGTTTGTTTCCAGTAGTGAGAAGAGCTGGGCAGTGTTTGGTCCTGTGATAACAGTTCATAGGAGAGCGACAAGTTGGCTGCAGATGTCCTGGATCACAGCTCCGACAGGGAGGAGCAATGAAGGAGGAGGACCTCTTGCAACAAAAGCCTAAGCAGACAACAGGAGCTTGAGAGGGTTGAAAAGAAACAGGTTTCTAAAACCCCTTTTCTGGGACTTCAAATATTATAGCATGTTATGAAGTGCTTTTCAAAGTATCAGTGAGGCAATGTTCAAGGTATTTCCTGGAGCATTTAATCACATGTAAATTAGATCATTACAGCTGTACAAAGGTATTTCATTTTTGCCCTTAAACAAAACTTAATATTGCTCTTAGGCAATGAACTCTAAGAAAGAAAAAAATATTTTGTGGAATAATTCCATGAAAATACTTATCAGTATGAAGACATTGTCAGCAATCATTTCAAAACTCCATTTATTTCACAGTGAACTTTGTGCATGTCTGCAGGGGGTATAAAATGGAAAGACAGGGAAAACAATTTATTAAAGCCAAACTGTGCCAAGCATATATGCCTTGTCACCCATCCCACAACGCGGAGTTTTGCCTTTCCACTTATGCCAAATGTCACCATTCTGGTGAATGACAATATATACGGCGCTGAGTTCACACTAGTCTTCCTAAAGAAACTTTATCTGTTCCCAGTTCTCGTTTCTTCTGCTAAAAGAGATGCTTGCAGCATATAACTGCCAATTGGCCTGATGATCAGTCCTGCTTCTCCCACAACCCAGCACTGAACAGCCGTGTAACAACACACCCGTTGTCTGTGTCACAGTCAGTCACTATTTTCTCAGATTTGCTGGGTGCATACAGACACTCAAGGGCAGTGGCTCCTCAGGCATGCTGGAAACGAGACTGAGCGGGTGGGATCCATCTCATCTACCTTCAGGCATCTGCGTTGCACAACGCAAGGGTGTAGGACAAGAACAGCAGGCTAGCTTATGTTTAAATGCCTGGCTGAAGACACCTCCATAATCTCCCAACAAATGGATAAGATGATGGCTTTGCCTCTCTGAAAAATGAAGCAATGGACCACTGCTGCTTATTATTGAGCTATTTTCCATGAGATCTGCATCTGAGTGGGCAAGACTTGAGGGAGGAGAAGAAGAAATGAAGAATATCTGAGCAGTTCCCAGAAGTCAGAAAGAAGGAAGACCAGGAGTTAATGGGATTTCTCCGAGTTGAAAGGGGGGAAATTAAAAGGCTGAGAAGCCAGCAGCAAAGTTTCTGTTCACCTGCCTCCACGGGAAGGAAGGAAAGCTGTGGGAACACAACAGACCATGTTCCTTACGTGGAGATGGGACAGGACTGTGTGTGCATGAGTCTCACTTGCTATGGAGCTGGACCATACGTGGCTGCCTACTTGAACCTGGGACGTGCCATGATAGCTGATGGGTAGACAGGCAGCTTTATAGAAAGAAGTGCTCTGTCACATCTCTTCCTCCTCTTCGTGCCTCTTTGGCATGGGATAGCAGCTATATATAATTCCTCCCCTGGCCCTGGTCAGCCTAAGGAGCTCTTCTTGGGGAGGCTACAACTTCCTAACTCCAAGCAGCCCTGTACCACTGTTCAAGATATTGCAAAGACATCAAGAGCAGTGGCCCAAGAATCTCATTTCAGTCCTCCAGCCCAGCTGTGCTTTTTGCCACAGGCTGAGCAGGTGCAAAGACTGTGACATTGTGTGGCTGTGGAGTAAACCTTTCCTATTTTACACAGATCTGTCTGAGTGAATAAACTGTCACACTGCACTCTTGCACAGTTTTTATTTCATTTTGAGCTTATGCATTTGTACTTTTGTATATTTTTCATTTCAATAATAAAATTAGTTAGGAACTTTGTGGCGAAAACAAAGCATCATTTTATTTTTAGATCATAGTACTTGCATAGTAAGACTTCTGTGCAGTACAGTTGTTAATTCGGTATGTCAACTCATACTTAATTTTCCTCCTTGTTCAGTGGACAAAGCTTTAAAAAAAGAGTAATAGGAAAATATTCTTACAAAAACAGTAGGAGAGAACTTGCCTTGACATTCTGGAAGAAAAAAACCCCAAAACAACCTTGAAATATTCACGTTGTGTTGCATAGACTGCCCATGAAATATGCATGAAAAATTATACAAGGTACAAGAAAAAACACATACCACAGGAAATTGGATTCTTTAATTTAAAAGGCAAGTCTTTATCTAGCAAGTAAAACAAGAATCTAGTAAGAGCTAGACAGGTCCCCAGTCACTATCGTTTTGGAGAAGGCTGGCTGCTGGCTGCTTCTCTGTAAACCTGACTGAAGCTGTGCCTTCCAGACACCAGAGATCTGCTTTCTCATGCTTTCTAAGATGTTATGTAATATATAACATGCACTTAAAATACCAGGTGGAGACATTGCTTAGCAAGCACTAACCTAGTTGTGAAAGAGCATCAGATTCACCTCCTCCAGCCAAATGTAATTGCTTTGCTGACGGTTAAGCCATTCTGTTGAACATCCAGTCGTCCAATAAAAGTCATTATCAGTCAGGATAGCATCTGATAGGTAACTTCCCCCGGAATAACAAGCATCATATCCATACCTTTGCTATGCTCTCCAAACAAACCTCATGGAAAAGATTATCCTGCACATTTAGGACAGGTCTTCCCAGAACTGCAGGAACAGCAGCAGGGCGAGAGCACAAGTGATCCCTTGCTCATTCAAAAGCATGTGGCTGCTTTTACCCCAAAATGCCATCCTAGCTGTTATTGATCATTAGCCTATGAATATGATGGGAGGCAGATCCATTGATGAGAGACGCGTTTCCATTAAGAAGGTCTTGTCAGCGTAGATGAAAAGGCATGTCAATCTCTAGAGAAGACTACTGATGAGTCTGCACAAAAAGTGATTCCCAAATTACACCAAGGCAAGTAATGATATCTCTAATCATGTTCTTCGTACGGTTGTCCTCCACAGATAACACATTTTCTAACCTACTGGTTGATCTGGAAAGACCCACGTTGACTGGATGAATTCAACTCACTTTTGTTTAATTAAGAAAGGCCAGAATTTCTCACCTGTCTACTACCATGGACAATAATGATGATGGACATTACAGATGTCCCATCCTGACATATCCTAACCTTTCCTAACTTCTACTACTCTGGCTGACGGATGAGTCTTTGCATTTTGCCAAATGTTGCCAGAATGCCTGCAGCCGGCACTGAACTCTGGGTGGTGCCTTTGGGAGAAGTTATCCCCAGGAACCTTCCTCCAGCCACGTTTGTGCCTTGTCCCCTTGTGGTGGCTGCAGGCGAGTCGGTCACTGCCCTGTGACCAGGCTCTGGCTGGGCTTTGGCAGGCTGGCCTTCTGCAGTTGCCCTGGGCCCTGGTAAGGTACCAAATATACCTGCATATGCCCTTGTGTTGGTAACCACAAATGTAGCATGCAGCACCAGTTCCGCTTGGGTGGCTGGGGGTACTGCCAGTGCGGGAGGAGGAGATGGATTATGGCGTGGCAAGAGAAGAATCAGGGGAACTGGTGAAAATGTGTTTTGTTCGTTTGTTGCTGTGGTACGCAGTGTACAGCAGGTGAAATTCTGCAGTGCTGATGGGCTGGTAGGAGGAAAAAGAACATGGAGTATGTTCATGTAATGCTTAATATCAATAAAATCCCCACAAATATGGAAGCAATTATTTGCACTGTAGATGTGAGCCAGCTGGCTGTGTGGCCGTGGCTGCAGCCGAACATTAAATGTGCAGCAGTTACTGAGCTGCAGCTCACTGTGAATGATATACCTCCCCATTATCCCTCCTTGTGTAGACAAGCCCATAAAGGGGGGGGGGGGAAGAAAAGGAAAGAAAAGCTGAACTGAGCATACAGTCTACTTAAATGCTTTCAAAAGAGTGCATGCCAGTCTGTTTTGGGCTTCAAAGATTTTCCTTGTAAAAGTTAGATTTTTTCTCTTATGTTTCAATCAAGAAAAAATATATTAGGTTGAGGCATATGCGGGCAATTACAGGCTCCCTTCTAGATGCTTTGAGATACATACATACAACAGAATATGAAAGTTTACCATGTTCAGGTGTAAGTTACAGTCCTCTGTGCATAATAAAAGTATTTTCCTTATGATAAAGACGATTGAGTACTGAAGAGTAAGTATCTCTCTTGTTCTACTTAATTGATTTCTTTGCGGACCAAGACATCTCTTAGATTAAGAAAATGATGTATGAAATTTATCTTATGATCTGTTTATGGGAAAAAATCATTTTTAAAAGATTATACAGTGAAATGGCATGGTTTTATATGGTGCTATTATAGTTTCACTCATTCTCCATATGGAGTTGTAGTTGTGGGACAAAAGAATAAGACGAAGGGAGGAGAGGATAATATGAATTTTCTGGGAATTTTTGTGCATTTTGTGGTTTTGTTTTCTCTCTTTGTAAATAAGTTCAACCCTCACCATGATGCATTATAACAGCATGTGATCAATTTTCTAAAATTTTAGTAAATTTTAAGATCACATGAGTCTTAATGTCACACATCTGTCTGAAATGCTTTACTTTTCTCTTGATAAAGCTGATGGTTAAATTTAAGAAGGGGAGGAGCTCTATTTTTCATTTTTTCCTATTGTCAACATTTTATACATAGCCAATTTCAGTGGGTCTCTATTTGTGATTTGTTGTGCCTCTTTTTTTTTTTTTTTTTTAATTTTAAATTACTACTGCTAGCATGTTTCTGGCTGTAATAGGGAATATATATACCTATACCAATGTCATGATCGATCAAAAAAATTCACTGAACTCAAAAGCATATGTGGTAATTGAAACTACTGACAAAGTTTGGGTTTGAAATAAGTACATATTTGTGGGGGCACTTCCACATCAGCTGATAGTTATCTGGTTCTTACACTGAAATTTAAGTAAGTTGCCTGAAGGCAGTGGTATTAATACCCTGTTTAACCCATGCTGCTCCATGCAGACCCAGGCCAGCGGGTTTCCTGCGGCAGGGCCCCCGAGCTGAGGGCAGAGCGGGCAGGAAAGCAGGCAGGGCTGAGCAGGGCTTCCAGCGGACCGATGGGGAACTGGAGCAGCCAGGAACTGTACGGACAGGAGCTCGCAGCAGAGCGTTTCAAGGTGGGATGGGGGATAAAGGCCAACCGTGCTCCCGCCGAGCTCGCCCCCCAGCCCTTGCTGCCGTAGTGGGGTCAGAAGCCGACCGAGCGGCTCCTCTCCCAGCTCACGTCGGGGTCCACCACTGAGTGCAATCGTGCAGGTGCTCAGCTGCAGGGAATGACTGCTGATGTTGTGACGACCTTCCCACCCTCTTTCCTCAAAGCCAGCAAAGGCTGGGGTGGTGGCAGCCCTGCTCGTAGCATCAGCGGTGGTGTGGGTGTTGTGTAAGTGTGGAGTCAGGACTTGGTGGCTCTTTTGGGGCACAGGGTGAGTCAAGTCTCCAGTCAGATTTAAAAAGACTGACAAACAGTACTTTTCTTTCTAAAACTTAATGTGTCTGTACAGTAAACGCTGCTCTTAAAATGTGAAAACTTATTTACTCAGTGTTTGGTAGTTTTTTGCTGTTATTGCTATGTAATATCTGAGTTATGGCAGGACAAGTGCTGGCAACAAAATTTTGTTTCCACTTGCATAATTGTAGGAGTCATAAATTGGTGGAAAAACGTATTATTTTTTTTTTTTCCTCTCAAGGGAAGTTCTATCCTAATGTCCCATCTAAAAAATCTATGGCAAGAATCCTAATGATTTTGGAGGAAACTAGATGGGGCCCTTATGAGCCTCTTAAAAAATGCCTTTAAAATGTTTTTAATGTGTATCTGTTTCAGTAATGACCCATCTGATAGCTTTTGTCTTGATGAAATAGGCATTTTAAATTTCTCTGCATGAAATTAAGAGTATTGTAGACAAATAGAAATTTTATTGGATGGTTTTGTCTTTTTCAATAAGTAGGTACATCCTTTCTCTAGGCGTAAGATTTTTATTTTTTTTTAAAAAAAATCTATCCCTCCTAGCTCCCCCCCTCTTTTTTTTTGCCTTCACTGAATACTTACTGGCTCACAAATTTTCACTGCATGAGACCTGTTGAAAACTCACCTCTTTCCTAAATTACAAAGTAATAAAAACAACTGAATCTGTGACTTTTATGTCATGTTAATAGACAGAGATGTATAATCTGTAGACTGGAATAGTATCTCTATTCTGTAATTTAACATTGAGACAATACTTCGGTCAGTAGCTGCCTGTGGTCTGGGCTATGATGAGCTGCGGGTATATGTTCTATATACCTGAAGAATGTAAAGGCTTAATGGAGCCCCTATTACTCTCCCATCTCTTGCCGCACACTAAAAGCAACAGTTTTAAAAGACTACAGCTATGACTGTAGGGAAGAAACAGCAATGTAGGTAAGTAAGACTATGAAATAAAGAGCTGAGCTCTGTAGGAGGAAAAGAAGCTAATTCTAGGCAGTTTAATGTAGGTATTGCGGTTTGGTGAAAAATATGGGCGTCATTCCCTTATCTTTCCTTGTATGAAGTAATCACAATAAGAGCTGAAAACCTGGTATTTCTCCTAGCCTGGGATTTACAAAGCCATATATACAGTTTTCCAGGCTTTGAGTGTGACTGTAAAATTTTTTTGTTAACCTGAGACAGTTAAAGCCAATCACTACATAAAAGGGAAAAAAAAAATACTGAAAAAATTTTTCGACTGGTAGTTTGGGGTAAAAGGTAGTTGCGTGTTCCTTGAAACACGTCTACCTGGTGTTATGCTTGAGGCATTAGCTTGCTGTAAGAGGCTGAATTGATCCTTTTCCATATGACAGGTGAAATAAGTCAGAAGAGGGTACTTGTTCTGCTATAACCCTGGGCCAAGTGCCAGATGAGTGTGTTGCGCAGATTGTGTCTGACCAGGGGAGCCTTCATTAAGTGCAAGACAACCTCTGTTCTTATCTCTGAATGGGACTGAGAAGCAAAGAGCTGGTACTTCATCTGATGGTACAGCCCTACACTGCAGGCTAAGAAAGATGTTATGTTTGGCTGTTGAATTTCAGGAAGCAGTTCTACCAAAGGGTTTGAAGGAACCTAAACGGACATGGAGTTACCATAACTAGGAGGCTGAGGATCAAGCCCTGCTTTTGATTATATTGCAACAAAGTCAGTGTGTAAGAACTACAGTGTAAATATTAATTATGTTCTTGCTCGCTCGTGCTTTCTGTAAAATACTTAGGTCTTTCTCTCCATCTTTTGTTGCTTTGTGACTGAATTTTTATTGTCTTTGCTTGTCTTGGATGTGAAATACACTAGGACAGAGAAATTATTTATAGAATTAGGTACTGGATCTGCGTGGTTGTAATTCTTTCCAATTTACTTGCTTGCTTTTTTTAGTACTGAAGTGCCCACACATGAATTTAGTGTTCTGAGCACGAAATGATTACATGAACTTCAAACACATTTCAAAGTTCAAGTCAAATGAATGTTACATCTGCAGGACTATTAAAACAAATTTTAAGAAGTGTAATATTTAAATGGTTATAGACCTGCCGATGTTGCATTCTTTACTGTATGTCTCCACAAAAGTGATCTTCAATGGAGACTCATAAGCTCCACTTCCAATTTTCTTTTAATATACTGAAAACACAAATCGAAGCAGATGATAGTCTCTCATTTCATGGTTTCCTGCTGTATTCCATGATACTATGGATATAGGACCAGCTTAGAGGAAAAACGAAGCTTGTTAATGGTGGGAATAAGAACTTGGTTAGAAATTATAAAGCATGACAAAGGTGAGTGCCAAATTCCGTACTAAGGAAACTAAGTGAAGGCCCTGCTGTTGTTTACAGGATTTGAGGAGGGGGTATTGAACCATTCCGTTCAATGGGACTTCATGCAAGTACAACTGTGCCCCCATGTGGATATCAGCATAGCTTTAGAGCTCACACTGCCTCTTTCAGAGGTGTCTAGACCCCAAAACTCTTGCTGGTTTCAGTGAAGATGGAACTATGTCCGAAAATTTCTGCTTTGAAGAGCCCTTCGGGCATAGATTTTGCTCTGTGCTCTGGATGCAGCTAGGAGAGAGAAGAACATTATACAAAGAGAAGTAGAGGTTTTTTCTTTTTTTTTTAATGGCTGTGCTTGCTTTCCGCTTTAGATGCAGATGCTGGTGGTGTTTTTATTTAACCAAATTGCTTTTTTCCTTTAACTCACACCCTGTACTTTCAACGGCTGCTGCTTCATTTCTTAATAATAGCCCAGCTGCCTCTTGTTTTTATGTGTCTTTGTTGATGCATTACCTAGTTATGCCTCCTGAGAGTTTGCTTGCTGAGGCTTTATAATACCTGCTGGAAACAGTTTTAGGGAATATATCACTTTACAGAGCAACACCTATTTAGTTTCCATTCCATATCACTGAAAGTGCCCTTTGAACAACTTAAGCTTAAAAATAAATTTAGAAGCAGAGAGTGTGGCATTAAGTTAAAGAGTGAAACAAGATCTTGCCCTGGAATTTTAAAAATACATATAAAGAGAAATTCAGCGGATGCTGTGACAGTCTCTGCTAACAACAAAGTGAGGATGAGATGACCCCCCCTTACATCCCTGATGATGTGCGTGACTCTAGTATCAAGTTCCAAAGTGTACTCCCCTTATCTTGACATCTATGGCTGGATGAAAATAGCAGCCAAGGTTTTGACTGAAAAACCCTCCAAATTGGAGCACTGTAGGAATGATGTTAGAAAAATCTCAAATCTATGGTGAACCATCCTACACTGCTGTCTTTCAAAGGCCTTTTATTTAAGTAAAGAGCAAAGCTGTGAGCATTTGGAAAAACCTGCCTGGAGAGCAATTTCTATTTCTACTATAAAGAAGGGGAGGGAGAAACCCCCTTCCCTTCAGACTTGTGAGCCTAAAGAGAGCTTAATTAAAGTAAATCAAAAGGAGAAATAGGAATAAGTAGTAAGAGAAATTAAATATTTCTCTATGCTTAATAGAACAAGTGTCTTCATTTTGGACCTGCAAACTTTGCCCCGAACGGTCTTGTGTTCATATAAAACGATTGAATTTCCAAATATAAATAGATAACTATTGGCAGCGTTCTGGTATGCTTTTTTTATCCTGAGCCTAAGTGAGCGGCAGTGAATATGTGAGCTTTTCTTAGCGAGCCCAGAGGGACTCGTTCACTGGGGTTTCAAACTCTCAGCAGCTTCGCTGCCATTCCCCCAAAGAGGGCCAGCTAAAGTACCAAAGGGCCTGTGGGTTCGGCTTAGAACAGCATTGGTTTCCTTCCCCTGTTTTTTCACAAAGGCGTTATTCTTGGTCCTGTTGAGGAAATGGGTGAAGTTCATGCAGATTCCTGGGAGAGCAGGATTGGTCCTCAACGTAGCCACCTGGCTCGAGCGCGCCATGCTGCTTGGGCATGGTGGCAAGGCACGCGCGTGACCGCGGGCAGGTTTACCAGCATGGTGGTGAATGGGGACCTGGGTAGGGGCAAGTCAGCCCCTTCGCTTGAAACGGGGAATATTTACTTCCTTGTTCTTGTCTGAGGTATTTTGGATGGAAATGTCTGCACACTGGAAAAAGAGGAGGAAAGCAATGAAACAAGGGGGTGTCTCGGCTATCTTGGGTGAAAGGGAGACAAAGGAAATCTGGCAGATATGGACCCCAGCCCCATGGAAAGTGTCTTGTCTGTTGGGCTGTTAGCTGCTATGGACGGGTGTGCTTTTGTTGGCAGGTTTCAGGTCTGCTGAGAACCTGAAAAGGAGAGGAGAAAAATCACACCATACATTTCCACCTTCAAGTTTTAAACAGAATACTTCTGAGGTACTGGAAACCCAACCCGGTAACTCTTTGAGACTCAGAGAACACAGAATCCTCTTTAGCCTGTGAAAGTTAGGAATAGCATTCCAGGTGAAATAATGTAAAATAACTATGGTGCTCTGGCATGAAGGGAAACTGATTTTTTTTTCAGCCCAAAAAATCAATACAAATGGAATTGTGATCATGCCAACCAGATGACCGCATTTGAGTGCATAGGCCTATTTCTGCTAAGATCTTCCCTGATGGTCAAATAGTTACAGTGGACCAGAAAAAAATGGTTTGTGTCACAGCAAACTCTACTAGTCTGGAAACAGCAGGTAAAACTCTACAGCAAAAATAGTTAGAAATCAATGTACTATCTTTTTTATTTATTTTTTTTCCAGCTGTTGCTCACTACCCCAGAGAACAAAAATCTGAGCAGTTGATGATCTAGGGTAGTATTTGGAATGCAATGAGAATTTCTTTAGTGCTAAGCTTTCGGTAACATTTACAGCAAAGACTAGTTGAATATGTCATGATTTAGACTGTAAGGGTAGAAACCTTTTGCAGTAGGTACAGTTTGCATTATTTTAACACAGAAAACAAAGCTTAACCATTCATTGGCCAGATCCTGACACTTCAGGATCCAGTTGTTTCCCAGCTTTAAAAACCGTGGCAACAAATGATACCTGTTTACCAATAGTTTATAAGCAGTGAGCTGTATGTTATGCTTTGAGTGTTGTGAGGCAGCAGAGAAATCTCCTTCCTGGTGCCTCGTGACAGTGTGCGGGACTGGACAGAATTGCCTAAAGGATGGTGGAAAACTCAGAGTAGTTTGAGAGCAACCTTGGAGTCGTTTTGAGAGCGAGCTATTTAATACTTGGGTGCCCTGGCATTTTCAAGAGAGGCATACAGCAGGGGAGCATTCCTCAAGAAATACAAAACCAGTCAAGTCCAGAGGAAGTGGGAAGAAACACATTTTTTTTTCTAAATCTTACAGTGCCTGTCTGGAGGTTGTTGCAACTAGACCAATCACTGAAAGCAGCCCTGAGATAAAGGAGATAAAGGGACTGCCCTGCAGAGGAATGATGGCAACAGAGATCTCTTTTTTTTTTTTTTTTTTTTCCTTCCCCACCCCAATGCTTTTATTTTTTCTTATGCTGTAGAAATTTAAAAATTTTTTGGTACAGGGATTTTCAGTTGATTTTTCTGATGTGTAGTTGCTCCTCAGCGCATATGCTTTGTGTAAGCTCTGAGGCTGTGTAGGTTTTCCTTTATGCTCTCCTCTTCTCCATTCCCCCGTCACTGTATCTGGTCCTCAGGAACACTGGTGTGGCAAACAGTTTTGTATGTGTCATTAAATTGCTTGATGTATCAAGATAAACTATGAAAGATGGGTGATTGGGGGAAGAAGGCATAAGGGTTGCTTTCACGTTGTCTCCTCTTGTTTTCTTTTCACATCTGATTTTTTTCCCTTCTGTTCTCTTTTCCAGTAATTGTGCAGAGTCGAGGAACCTGCTGAGGTGGTCTGTGTTCCAGTGCTGTCACACGAGCCTCTGCAGCGTGTAACTGACTGTGCAGGTGCTTGTGAGCACCGCACAAAGGTAGTGAGCATGCAGCTTTCCTCCCCAAATATAACTATAGATGTTAACAATTCAAGCTAATTAAGCTACTGCAGAGTATGAAATGCTTGTAGATACCCTGATGTCAGTCTCTGAGATGCACTGCTTTACTGTGTAGACCTGCATGTTTACAGTGATGGAGGTGAACTTTTGATGCTTTGGTAGCTTTATTCTGGATATCTTTCTGTTCTGAGATTCACCTGTTTCATTGCCATATTTCTTGGCTCTTCTCTGAGAACCAGTCAACTTGTTGCCTCCCCTCTTCTTTCTGTAGACATACGACCTACTTATTCATAGAGAACACCTGGTTGTCCAAGGAAAGTTTCCCATTGTGACGGTGTGGTTTCTTTTGTGATATCTCTGATTTTTTTTCTTGTTGTAGATGTAGGGTTAGTTTAGGAACATGAAAGCAGATCCTATGGCATTGAGTCATTTAAGGCTTCTGATTTTCTGCGAAAAAGAAAAGTCGACAAAACCTTCAATAGTGCCACTCTGGAATTCAACAGGGTATCGCAAAATCTGTAGCTCTTTTAAATCCGTATGTTTCATTATTTTAAAAACATTTTCTGCTTGCCTTATGGGTTAAGGGTGGTGAGGTCTGGCTGTGGCATCTCTTGTCTGTACTTCATTGCTAAGTGTCCCATAAACTGCTCATCAAATTTGAGTCACTGTGAATGCATTCTCACTAGATGTATTAAGTGAATGAAGGCTTCTGTCTGTATGGAGTATCTCCCATCAAGGCTATCTTAGAGAAAGGAGAATACTAATCTAGGATAGTCATATCTATACTTTTTCCAACCATTTTAAAGCAACTCTAAGACTACTTTTGTGTCAGGGTAGCTGTTCCTTTATTATTTTCACAGGAAGTTTTTCTCCACTTGGTTTGTACTTTGACAAATGCACCAATTTCACAGTGTCATTGTTCCCTTTTCTCACCTCTTCTATTTGATTTTCTTTCAATTCCTACATGACTTTTGCTGATCTTTTACATAAAGGAGTAGAATTGCCCTGTCTTCATGTAGTTGGAAAAAAAAAATGCTTTTGGCACAAAAAGCTTCTTTTGTAAGTTGCTAATAGAAGCAAGAAATATGCTGATCCAACCACCTCATTTGAATAACCATGATCACTTTCTGGAAGTGATTTGGCAGGAGCTTTGATAATTTATCTTCAATTGGGCATGCCCTTCCTCTGCCTCTCATATGGTTTCTTTCACCCTTTTTTGCTTCTGTGCCATCAGAAGCTGTAGCTGCATGTGCATCCTGTGCTGCACACACACACACAGTGCAAGTGTTGTTCGGAGGAAATAGCATGCTACCAGTTCAGGGCTTTGCTGAGAGTACAGATATCTTCTTTGTGTTTTGAGGGCCTTATGGAAAAACTCTATTAATACAGCCAACCTTTCCAAATTCTTTTTTTTAACTTGTGGATAGCAAAATTATATCTTCATTACATATTCATTTACTGTTTACATTTATACATACTTAAGCAAAGTGATGTGCAAGGTTTTCTATTTGTTAGATTTTTGTATTATATTAAGTTCCATCAAGAGTGTGTCAGCATGATATAAATCATGAGATGGCTGGGTTTCTACAGCCCTTCTATTCCTTTCTATGAATTTCTTTTTTTCCTGGATGACATCTTCAAATTCCTCAGTTCTAGTCTGCTGCCTCTCTTTGAATGCAGTCTTGTTGCCATTCAGAATATTGTTATTGATTGCTAATTGTTAACTAAATAGTTTTTTGGCCTAATTGATGAATCGTTTTCCTCTTCTGAAATTTTTCTTTCTATCTCTGTCTGGCTCTCCGTACGCTGAATTCCAGACTTAAATCTGGGGGAGAAAAATGGCTAAACATTGTAAACCCTCAATTTTATCTATTTATTTGACTGAAGTACTAGATAGTATTTCTGACATCAGACTTATTTGGGATCTTGTGTTCAGCCTAAAATCCATAAATAACTGTCAGCTTTTTTTGGCTAATGACCAGTCCATCTCCATTGATGTGCCTATGCTCCAATGTGCCTATACTGTGCATATGATGATGCTTTCAGTTCTTACCCACTGTATCTTGGCTTATGGTATTGCCCTAGCATGTGCCACTCCATATGGTGCTGCTTGCGGTTTGAAATGTAGCAACTGCATGCTTTTTTGCTTTTGATTTATTTCACTGAAACTGAGAGGAAGCCAAAATACAGAAACTAGTCTTTCTGAAACACATTGTTTATATCCCATGAATACCACTTTGAATGCATGGATTACTTTGAGGAATGGTTAAATCTCAGTCTTCCAGTAATTTCAACTTCCAGTAGCCTTGTCCCATCTTCCAACTGGAGTGAAGTGGAGAAATACTGGTTTTTAAAACCAAACACCCTCTCCCTAAATCCCAAACTCTTCTGCCTGTTGTACACATTTGCAAAGAAATTTTTAACTCCTGCATCTCGTGCTCAGTAAATGGTCAAATACATCCCCTCATTGTGGTCTTCTGTAATAACTCAGAACCAATGAGTCTTCAGGAAGTGTTTATTTTCTCAAGAGTTAGAAACTTACTTAGGATCAAATTTGTTGTATAGTGCAAGGGTTTGTTTTATACCTATTATTCCCCTTTGCTGGGACACCCTCTTACAGGTCCAAGTCTTGATTCATTTGGACTTTACAGCTCTAATAATGTTCTGGATGGATGGTTTAGCTAATTGTAATGGTTGCTTATAATATTTTTTTACTGTATGCTCTCTACAGGGATTGTCCATTGACTTAACCTAGCCTTAAATCTGTGGCAAAATCCTCTTAAAGCCTCTTAAAGGCTAAAATGGCGCAATTTGGGGAACTTAACTATTCTTGTACTGTAGGTATTGCAGACTGGTATCCCCTCACTGACAGTTACGTAAAGATACCTGGCTGGATTGTTAACAAGGGGTTAGAACAGAAGAGTAAGTTTCCAACTTTTGATTGGAAAACATGTGTCTTTATCCTACTTTATTACTTTAATTTGTGTTCTGGTCTTTTTAGGTTTTGTTGGTGGTTTTTTGTTTTATTGGTTTGGGTTTTTTTTAAGAAAGCAAAATTATTATCTTTTTGTAGGGCAATATACAAAATGGAAGCTCTGAAGGTCTGTCTGTAGGAGCAGTACCTCCTCTGAGTGTATATCTCAGGCTTCTCTTGAGCTACCTTGGAGAGAAGTCTTCAAGACATGGATGGGATTTATTTTTTTTTCCATTTTGTAAGATGACCCTCAACTGTCTGCGCAAACTGGGAGATTTAAGCTTATCTGCAGGGCTGAACTAACAGAAATATGAAATGTTGGTTTTCCTACAGGCCTAGATTCTGTGCTGTAGTGTGGGACTTGCTGGGGAGCTGTTTCTTTTGGAATCAGGTTGTTGAATGTGCAGCACACACTACTGCTGGTTCATGACCTGTTTTCTTGACTGAGTGTCTGCATTTGTCCTGTAGAAAATTTTATTTCCTCCCCTGGGCAGGTACATGCCTCATCACTTACATAGTGTAATAAATGCAAGTACACAATGCTCTTGTGTTGGGGAACCACACTGAAATTATATGAAACTTGTGATTTTTCTCCTGTTCTGCTAAATACGATATTTTTCACGCCTGGAATATGAGAGGAGGTTGGACTTCCTTTTTATAAAATGTATTAACAAAAAAAAAAAGACAGCAAAACTTCTCACTATATCTTCCAGATTTTGAATGCTTTTTGGCTGCTATGTTTTCTAGTTCCCTCTGGAAATATGTAACATATGAAATTGTAGTTTAATATTTGTATCAAGTGCTATTTTGGTCTTGCTCATTTCAATGTAGTTTTTAAATTTCCACTGAACATCAGATAACATTTTCCTTTGTACTGCTGGATTCATGATATCATGGCAATTGTGATTACTGATTCTTTAATCTTAGAGTTCATTTCAGTGAAATTAATGCTTTTTTCAAGAAGTTTCAACTTTTAGTGTTGGGCCTGATATGTTGCTCAGTGCTATTTGAATTATGAATCTCAATAGTTGGGGGGAAAAAATGGTCTTTGGCAAATTCAGTTAAAGAATCAGAACAAATGCAGAATATGCAATTGTTCTTAACTTTTTGTATAGCATCTGTTTCAAAGCAGTGGCATTATTTTAGTAAAGTAGAGCTGAAGACTGCTAAATGGTAGCTCCCTACACTCCTGTACATTTTAACATATATAATAAAAATATATAGCAAAAGTTAAACCCAAGTACAGCATTGCTGATTTTTTTTTTCAAATATGTATGAATATAAAGAAGATTACAATTGCTACACAAGTGGGCAAAAATTTACGTTTCTTACCCAGCTCTAGTATGAATAGCCTTAATGGTTGTTTCCTGTCCTCTGCTCAGACTGCTCTCTGTTCAATACACAGATGATTCCTATAGGAAGCAACTTTCAAAAGAGTTTGTGTTCTTTAAGAGTCTATGTAGAAGCTACCTGCAATAACCATTTCTTGGCTTTTAAATAGCTTAAAAACATTTATCTGGGTTGTCTTTGTTTTTTATATTTTAGATGACAGTGGATATAATACAGCTTTTTTTTTCCCTAATTATTTTTTCTTTTTTTGAGGGAGTGAAAGGGGGGAGGGTAATAAAACTCTACTAAGTATTATTTTAATCACCAGATTGCTGATGCCTACTTTAAAGATGACTTTCTTGGATTATTTTTCTTAACATGCTTTTTTCACTTTTATCCAGTGAAGTCTTTGTCCTTGACTCATGTTTACTCAAAGGACGAAACTCTTCTGTCTGCATGAATCTTCTGTTCAGCTTTGAGAGTTCCTCTTCAGGTTTGACTGATCAGGTTGACTTATGAGCATCATGTAAACAAATGCTAGGTCTGTGGCACTTCCTACTTATAGAAGCACTTGAGAAATCCACTTCACTTAAACAGAAAGACTAAGTTTCATGCACGTAGTTATATAATTTGTCTTACTAGCGTTTTGCTTGCTTTTTTTTTTCTCCTTCCCAAGGTATATTATTCTGGTTTTCCATGCAAGAAAAATTTCTTTTATATTGTGCTTGTTTAAGTTTATATTTCATTTGTTCCAACCTAAATTTTTCTTCTGCTGCATTGGGAACTGGAGACATTTCTGTGCTATACTTATGCAATGGTTTCAGCTGTTGTCTACTGTTGTTAACAACCACAGAAGTGAGGTGGCAAAGTTGAGTTAAAGATGGGAGAGAAAGGAAACAGACCAGAAAATTGTGATCTTTATGGTTTGTTGCAATCCCAATTGCATTTCAGAGTGTTTGCCTTTTGCTAATAGCAGCTTTACCTAATTCTAGCTTAAATTTCTTCTTGTACATTATAGTTTACAGCTTTGATCCTATCTTCAGGCTTGTGTACCAAATAGATGGAACCTTCATCAGTAGTTCATAATCTTCCAGGGTATCCATAAATCAAAAATTTCCCAGTGGAGGAAAAGATCTCCTTTAGTAATTTTAAGTTTGCTGAATATAGACTTGCTCTTTTAGTTCTTGCAGGCAGAAGTAATCTGCTGACTTCTGGGAGTCCCTAGTTAAAAGCTAAGAACTACTGGTCATCCACCATCTAATGGTGCAGAGTAGTAAACAGTAAATTTGTGTGCATCTTCAATTTCAAGTGCCTATATTTGTATATAATATAGGAATATTTTGCCCATATTTTCATAAATCCAGGCACCTGGAGAGCTCATCTTCCTGAGAGATTCTGCTACTCCTGTGGAAATCAATGTAGCGACAGTAAACAGCTTCAGGTGTGCTATTTTCAGCATAAGTTTGCTCATGAATTGTATGGTTAATGTATTCATTAGCTGTGTAGTCAGAGCTACAAAAATCTTCAAATACTGCCGTCTGAAAACACTGAATTTTATCTCTGTCCACTGATAGCAAAAATCATGCTGTGTTTGAAGATACTCAGACAGATGTTATAATTTCTCTGGCTTCTTGGAAGCTTTTTTGTTGTTTTGTACACAGCTCTAAGGATATCCAGGTAGGTGCTTCGTGACTTTGTTTTATGAATTGCTCCTTGACGTTAAGGAAATAACGCAGACTGCAGAACTCTGATTTTTTGCATTCTTGTAACAAAACCTGAGGTAGAGGGGGTTTTATTGGTAAAGGGTATCATTCTTGTCCTGTTAGTACGTTCCATGAGAAATAGTAAATGTGTATCCCAACTCGAGTTCAAACCCACAATTTTTCAGAAAGCATCTGACAGTTGGTTTTTCAACATAAATAACTTCAGTGGGGCATGCGTAAGGATGAATACGTAAATTCTACTTTTTCATAAAACAAAATCTATCTGAAGTTTTGCTTTCAGCAACACATCTGGGAAATCTAAATTTGGGGTTTGCTTGTTCTGCGGGTTTTGTTGTTGCTGTTGTTGTTGTTGTTGTTTTCCCCAGAAAACTAGTTCTCTAACAAAATAAATGACATAGACCTTTGTGCAGTCTTGGTCCATGGGACAAACCTGATCCATGCCCCTTGTTAAGTTGCTTGTGTCGTGCCCTCATTATACTTCTGACCAGGTGCGACCCTGCAGGACAGCGTGGTGTGGAGAGTCCTTTATGGTGCCAGGCATGCGGTCAGCATGGGGTGAGGAGGTGACTGTCTTTCTGCTGAGTTGTCAAAACAGCCTTTTTCTTGGCCACAGTAAATATCGTTACTTTTCACTCATGCTTTGTGTACTCTGTTTATATGGATAACAGGAACACTGTGGGCAGGGAGACTGTTCATACAGCTTTCTGCAGCAGGATACCTGCTTAGGTGTGGCATCTGTTATCAGCCTTCAGTCTCTGAAATGAGCAACTACTGAATTTGGGATAGCCTTTTTCAACCAAATCCAAATTTGTTTTTTTGACTTCACCAGTTAAACCCACAGGAGATATGAGAATGCAGCTTCAGTGGTCATAAGATTCTTCAGGTGTTTTTCAGAGCCTAATAATGTGTACAGATCCTTAATAGAGGCTTTGTCTTTAACAGCTGCAGTGTGGAGATGGTGAAGAGAGGTTTTGCTGAACTGTTGTTTGAGAAGAGTTGAAAAACTATTTGCTTGCATTTTTCTACCTATGTCTTTTTTTCTTTTTTTTTTTTTGGGGGGGGGGGAATTATGTTGTACAGGTTTTTGTAACTATAGAACACTCTCTTCCTTTTTTAATTACTAGATGTCTGGAACATTACTAGAACAATTTCTTTATTTCAAATTTGTTTGTGAATACAAGAAATTTTAGTCTTTAAAAATACTCTTTTCTTTTTCTATGTATATGTGGGTTATTTTTTTTTTTTTTAATATGGCAGTTGTGTACTTTGTCCTTGGCATTTTGTTGAATTCATTACTAAGCAAAACTTACTGGTGCTGAGCTCTGCTTTCCCCAAGCTTGCTATACAGGTCTATGAACTCATTATGCATATTTATTTTATTTATGATAAAGAGTATCAGCTAAAAGTAGATAACATTATTTATCAAAATACCACTTAGAAACTTTATCTCCTAAAATAAAATAGAAGAACAGTACATAAACCCCATGTAACAGTGTAATAAACTTTCTTGCATATCAAGTATATATTGAATTACCTTGAGATGATCATCAAGATGTATTGAACCAAGTGGTAAATATTGATTGAGTCAAGGCTGAGATTAATATTTACCTCAAGGGTCAATAAATTTTGATGTTGACTGAAATATGAAGTCAATATATATATTGTTAATACATTCTGAATGCATTCAGCAGAAATATCTAGAAATCTGTTCTGTAACCCTAGAGATCCCAAGGGACACCTTCCTTCAACCTAATATTGCAAAGGAAAAACAAGAAATACAAGAAAGTGACCAAGTTTTAATTAGTCAGTCAGATACATATGCACACACACGCACTTCATATCTGATGGGTGAGTACAGATGGAGCAAAAACTTTCTAGAGGGCTGGCCCAAAGCTATACAGCATCTTTGTGAACACCTCAGGGATCACAAACCTCCACTCCGTGCTTTGGCTTCAAGTATAAAGTGTATGTGTTTGACTACGCTTTATGTACCATGAATATAAATGAATGAGTAAGGGTTTAAAAAAAAAAAAAAAAAAAAAATCAAAGGATCCCCTGCCTTCCTCCCTGAATACTTTAGTACATACTACTGTCTCTGCTGAGTGAAGAATGAAACAGTTTTATATCATGTTGATCAGTGTGTTATTGGCGGCTGAATAAGCACTACAGCAATGAGCATCATGGCAGAACAACTACAGATGTTATTTTTGCCAAACTCCAGTTCAGCCAATCAAGATAGTTTTAGCCCTTTGGTTCACATAAATAATAGGGAAAGGCATTCATGGGGCTGATTTGAGTGAAAATGAAACTTATTCATGTGGAGAGAGAAAAGGAGAACTACCCCTTCCCTCCCCATCTGTAAAATGAGTTGGCAAGTCCACGTTTTGCTGAGTCTATTTGTGTCTGAGATCCTTTGTGTGCCACTTTTCCTCCATGCATCTGTTTTGTTGTTACTAAACTAAACAAAAATATCACCTTTCATAGAGCATGTTCGATTTTCTGTTGGAAATAGGCATCTGTCTTAAGCATGGCTTTGGAAATATCCCAATCTGTTACACAGAATGGCTGTGTTTTTTCTGGACTCACAGCTTTGATCAAGATGTGGTACAAAGGAAACTTAAAAATATCTTAGAAAATAACATTTCTTTTGTGAGGTTTAAGATACTAGTGGAAAGAAACTGAGGTTAAGTCTTTGACTAAACTAATTCTTGGAAATCATATGCTCTGTCTGTTTACCAATGGGATGAGATAGCGTGGTGTGCGGGCACAAGTGAAGAGTTAAAACTCAGCTTTAGCTTTGATTTACCCTGTTTTTAAGGTTAAGTCTGACAGAAATGCTATTTTAATGAACACTTTGTATCTAATACAGTTTCATTTGAATGAGCAATGTAGCTGTTTTATTACAATGCTGCCGAACATTCCTGCTATTTCCATCTCTCGTTAAAATAATAAAATGTAGTCATAAACTGTTGCTAAGGACAGAGGTTGGCTCAGAGTGAGATACTCATTTAGTGTTTCAAAAGTTGCACTGCATTCCTTGCAAAAGCAAGAAGAATAGGCAAAGGAAGCCTTTGAGTCTTGCTTACTCAGTGTGCAAGAAGTAATGAGTGCAGTTCAAAGACTGAACAGGAGATGAAGCCTAGCCTGCCTCAACACAGTGAAGAGCTAGAAAAAATTTCAACAATAGTATTGTTAATATTTTAATCTGTTGCTGTAAGCTTTCTTGAAATAAAGATTGTAATGGAGCTGCAGTTCCTAATTTTTAGGGTTATTTTCAATAACTTTTTGCTTTATTTTAATTCATTTTCATCTTAATGTATACACTCACATTAACAGTTAAAAGAGACACCCTGCTTTTTGAACGTGAGAGTGTGTTTTGAACTACGAAGCTAAACCTTCTTCAATTAAAACACTGAAGGATTTCTGTACAGACTTAACTGGAGATATCAGAATTAGAAAATGAGTTGTTCCTTCCCCTTCATCTTTTCTGCACATGCAGTTACTTTGTTGGGGCTTCAAGTGTAGAACTGAGAATTTGTCCAGAGAGTTACATGAGTAGGAACGAAGTCAAACCCATTTGAGTGATGTATGTTAATCTTCTGCTTGAGTTGTCTGAATATCAGTTACAGTTCCAAAGACAGTAAGTTTAGTAATCCAAGAATTTAATGGCACAAAGGTCAATATTCCACATGTCAGTCCATTTGCAGGACCTTCGGTGTCATCCTACTTCGTCATCTTGCTGTGAGTGTCATTCATTTTCCAAAATGCTCCAAAGCATTCTTTTGTTGTCTTATGAAGAGTTGGTATCATTGCTACTCTACTGCATCCAGTGACTAATTTTTTTTTTTTTTCTTCTCTTCCTCCATGAGGTTTTTGTTTGGTCAGTTTTGAGTTAATGGTATTTTTACAGTTCAATATAAACTTGCCATTTCACAAGTCTTTTTAAAAAGAAACCTGTTAAGACATCACTAGTCTCCATTAGAAATATTTTTGCTTATGGCCCAAAATAACTGGTAACTACAGAAACTGAACTTCACCTGTTACCCAGAGAGGATTCACTTATTTGATCCCTAGTACTGCGGTGTTGAGCCACCTATTTAAGGGTTTCTTTTATCTGTGGTTATGATGAGTTATTAAATGTACATCACACTGTCATGTTGTCATGGTTTAATCAGATTCAGAGCAATCGCATTTGATAAGCATGTAAGATAAAGCAACCTATGAACATAAGGGGCAACTCTTTCCTCTTGTTTGTGTTGGATAAAATCCTCAAATCTTTGCTTTGAGAGATCCTTATTTGAAGGTGAGAAGTGGAACTGACCTGTTCACATAAAGTCTGTGCTACTACATACCTCCTGGGACCAATGACTTCTCTTCCTTCCATGCAACCAACTTTTTTAAGGACTCCTGTCTTTGATCCACTTTTTCATTTCTTGGTGTTTGCTTATTGTTTGATTGATGGCAACCTAACTCAGTAATCAGACGCATCTGCCCATTGTGCCCATTGCATTTGAACATGCATTAGCAAGCCATGAGAGTTTTAGATGGCTTTGAAGAGTAAAAGATGTCTATGCAACTTCAGTTTCAACAAACACATCTTTGCTTAAACCAGAATCTAGTTTTGTTTCATTCTACTTCTTTTAACAGCTAGATTGACGCTTCCCATAGACTAAATTTGATAGTGTGCTTTAAGCTCAGTAATAAAGGGAAGATTAAAAGCTTGCATCTTGAAAGCAATTTCCTTCCTAATTCCTAGGTGGTGGAACTGTTGACATAACTTGATGTCCAGCAGATATATTTTCCAGCCAAGCTGCTAGCTTCATGGGATAATTATCCTAGCTCACTGACTTCTCTAAGAGAGATATCATGGGGGAATACTAAGACCTAATAATGATGATTAGTAGTCTACCAAAGTCTTAACAACCTAGTACAGATACTACCTTCCATAGGTGAAGCTGGCTCATTATTTTCTGGTTTCAATTGGTCCTCTTTTTTAAATCTAAACAGTTCTTTTGTGAAAAATTAAAACTGTAGAGAAGCCCCCAGACAATGTCAAACATTGTTTGTAACGCACTTTCCATTTTAAGCTGAAGGAGGGTCGATTTAGATTAGATGTTAGAAAGAAATTCTTTACTGTTAGAGTGGTGAGGTACTGGAAGAGGTTGCCCAGAGAGGTTGTGGATGCCCCATCCCTGGAAGTGTTTAAGACCAGGTTGGATGGGGCTTTGGGCAACGTGGTGTAGTGAAGGGTGTCCCTGCCCATGACAGGGGGGTTGGAACTAGATGATCTTTGAGGTCCCTTCCAACCCAAACCATTCTATGATTCTGTAAGTGACAAAGTTCAGAAAGAAATTCTAGATTGAAAAAAAAAAAAAAGCTTTTAATGATGACCTTGAGATGCTATCTCTGGCATCAGTTTGAAGAAAAAGAATAAATGAGGTCCTATGATAAAACAATAGTCTTGAAGGTGGAAAGTTACCTCCGTGTTTTAGCAATCTGAATGCAACTTTTTTCTTACTATTTACATTCAAATAGTGAAGAATGTAATCTATGCTACTTATTTTAGACTGGTTTAGGCTAATTTCAACCTTCTATAGATGTACTGTTGTTGCTGAGTAGGTGTGTGCATGAACAAATGTGTGTATTCTGATTGATCGAGGAGGAAAGGAATGGCTTGTGTTCATGCATGCAAAAATCTCCTGTCTGCACCTGACACTGTGGATGTGCTTGTATCTACTAGTGCTCAGATGTTGCTCACCTGATCTTTTCCTTCTCGTAAAACAAAAGCACACTAGAAACTGCTTGTGGAGGACTTCTTTGGACATATCTGGATCGTCTGTCTCCATGGATAGGTTGATTTAGTGAATAAATAGTAGACAGCATTTGAGTAACTTCCTTAATTCCTCTTTTTCTTATGTTGGTATATCACTTGCCTGAACATCTTTGGTAATCAGTTTTGCCCAATGTCCTAAAGAGGCTTACAATGTTCTTGTAATTACCAGTCATCTGTGAGACTGATCAGTTCCTCAAAGAAAAGGATCCCCTGCTTTAACAATGAATTCTTCTTTTTTGTTATGTCAATAATCTCCTCAGCATACTTCCACATAGCTGACTTATACTGTCCAGCTTTCTCGACTGTTATGTAGTGGGCAATACTACAGATTGGTGGTAGGGTTTGCTGTAGCTTCCTGATGTGCCAGAGAAACCATGTTCCCCTTTTTTCCAAAGACAGAATGTGGGAAACACCTATGTACTAAAAGTATTAAGATATGTGGTCATTTTGTCTTTTATAAAACAGTTTATATTGGAGGGTACCCTCTGTTAAATGTAGGGTCAGCTTATACCGGGTTGTCCAGGGTCTTCTCCAAGTGAGGTTATGGAATATCCATCCTTGGAGATGTTCAGACCTCTTCAGTAACCTGTTCCTGCGTTTGAGATCCCTTATTACAAAAACTTTTTCCTAGTATCCAGTTGGCATTTCCCTATTGGAACTTATATCTGTAGCTTATCACTGTGCATTTTCAAAGAAGAGTCTGACTTGGTCTTCTTTATATGTTATCATTAGATATCTTTGGACAAATGAGTTTTGTTTTCAGGGGCTGAGAACTCTGAAATGATATCTAGGATTTCACAGTTGGGAGGAAAGACAAAGATATTGAGAGAAAATGAAGCCATAAGAAAACATTCCTTGAACTTCTGTAGCTCAAAATACCTGTGACTTTTAAAGTTTTTATATGCTAAAGTTCATGAATGTAAATAGAGATACATACAGCATGTGTGCGTAACTTGTTCCAAGACCCTGACATGGAGTATGTGATCTTGAGATTAACTGCAAAGCTCTTGGGACATTGTGGAACGATATGTTGGTTTTCTTCACATAATAGCACCCTTTGCCTTTTTTCTGAGCTTTATAACATCTTTTGGGAATCATGACACAGCAGCTGAGAGAAGCTGGTCGGGGGCACTCATGAGCATTGGAGTGTCTGTCTGGTCTGAATGCTCTGAAGTCCTCCTGAAGTAAGTGTCTGTTCAGTTCCATGAAACAGCAGTGTAAAACTTAGCTTTTATATTATTAGTTTCCATAAAAACTTGGATCATATGTTTTAGGATTATTATGTGTTATTACATGTTATTAGTGTTATTAAAAACAGTAAGAGTTGCACTTGGTTGGAATACAGGACATGAACTCAATACATGGATTAACTACACCCCAAAAAACCACCTACAACTTTAATGCTGTTTCAAAGTTAAACGTTTGATGCCCCAAACTTTTATCCACTTGAATTAATCAGTTTATATAATTTGTTTCCTTTAAAAGCAAATATAGCAAAATTGTTTACTGTTTTTGAATTTAAAAGTCACCATGTAATTCAACTAGTATGTTTTATTATGTGACTGTTTTCAGTACACTGGAGTAGCAGAAAATATTCCACATTAAACAGTTAAGAGACTAAGAAAGAGACAATGGTGCATTGCATCCATCCAGCAAGAAACCAAGTATGAAAATAGAAATTAATGTAATGGAGGCTGTTAAATTGTTTGTAATTGCATCAAGAGAAAGTTTTAGTTTGGGTAGTAAAGGACATACTCCAGAGCTGAATAAACTAAAACTTCAAACTTTTTTTTTTTTTTAAATTTTTTTTTTTACTTTTTCATTTACGATACATTGCTTTCAAAGTAAGTTTTTAACTTGGTCTGAATTTCACACTGTCACTGTGCAATTCATAACTTCAAACTCATGGCTTTTACCTACATGTAATGGTCTCTCTGTTTCCACTTCACATCATTCCTAGCAGAAAGGGGAAGCCAACGGTCACCAAAGGCTGGTCCTTGTCCTGCACTCGCTGCTACGGTAAGAAGGTTCATACGTGCCTGTTTCTAGAGAAGGCGCTTCCCACGGTGAGCATGAATCTCGATTCAGTCTTCTAGAAAGCTATTGCTGCTGGTTCCCAAAGGCAGGCATTATCAATACGGTTGGATCCAGAAGCACTAGATAGTATTAAATGCCTTTGGGAGCCGTAGTGAAATTACAGAACATCAACAGTGTTTTCATAACAGATGTAACCATATAAACTACTAATGCAATGTATACCCTGAGGCAATATAGACAGTCTTGGAATGACCTGTAGAAGCAGCTTTTCATACCGTTCAGAGGACAGGGGCAGCCAAAAGTTCTCTCAGTGACAGTGTGAGTCTGTCACTGATCTTCAGATGTATCGAGTTGTCTCTACTGCTCAAAAAATAAGGTCGCCAAAGGCTTTTGAATGTGTTGTACTCATTATGGCGTTCTGAGATATGCAGAATTTGCAGTCATGGGAAATAGTGTGGGTTGTGCAATATGACTGTACATAGTTACAGACCGGTCTCTAGCAGCAAGAAGAAAAGTGAGCATGAAACAGCTACAGAAATAAGAATGTTTTGGAAACCAAAACATTATATTGGTGTTGAAATGCAAAATAAGCAGATCAATGAAACAGCTGTGTTGTTTGAGTGTGAGGAAAGCTCCTGGGCTCTGTTTCAGTTGAGATCAGCCAGGAAGTACAATTCAGAGCATGAGGGCATTTCTGCGAATCTTTAAGACTGTTTCTTTATTGCACTGACTGGATTCTATATTTTCAAGTATGATGATTCAGGATGGATAAACATTATTTGCCAACAATACTTAGGGAAAAATTCCAAAATATTTTTTGAACTGTATCTCTGATAATAAATCACTTACAGGTGTTTCTCTTTCTAATAATTTGATCTGATATAGGGAATTATATAGGTTTAGCATGCAATGAATATGCAGAGATATATGTGTACAGTACTATGTTAAGTCTATTGCAGTATTAACATTTTCTTTAATATTCTTTTTATCTGATTCAAGACTGTGGAAGGGAAAAACTGTTATAGAACCAGAGAGTTACTTTCCCTTATTTTTAACAACAGCCTTTAAAGTGCCAGTACCAAGATGAATTAAACAGCCTTTAAATCCAATGTGCTAATTCAACACTTTCAGTATATTGTAGTGACCTGAAATTTAAAATAATAATAATAATAATAATAATAATAATAATAATAAGCCTTGTACTCTTCTCTATGCTAATTTAAACCCCAAACCTAACCAGACTGAATGAAGGATCAGTGAAAAATGCTCCCAATACCCCGTTATAGCCATCTCTCAGAAGTCACAATGCAGGTTTTAGAAACTACTGGTGGAATAAGTCCTTCTAATTAGGAGATTTTACAAAGGAGAAACTAGTGCTAAAACTTAACTGTAAGCATTTTAGCTTGATGTTTCCGTTCTAAAATCAGTCCAATGCCCAATACTGTGAACAGTAAGAGATATCCAACTGCAGGTGTGTGCTATCATATTTAATTAAGTTTTGCCTTTCATCTGCATTCATTGCTTTACTTAAAGTATCATACTCTTATTATAATCTTTAAATTCCTATAAGATAAATTTTAGGTCATAACTCAAAAGGACCAAATTAACCTCAGATGGACAAAGCTGTTTCCCATATAAGACTGACTTCAGAAATTGCAAAATATGAACTCTTGCACTTTTAGTATCTCCTTCTATTTCTGTCCAGACCTGAATTTATAACAGTGAAGGTCCAAGTTTGGCAATTTTTCATGGAAAAAATAGTGTGCAGGTCCAGGTAGTGTGACTTTGTCTGCATCATACTGGTATCCGTGACTCTGGAATTTTCCAGCCTTTTCATTGCTTCTTTTAATGCACACTAGATACAAATTTTAGCTAAGCTGTGAGCTGCAGCACCAATGTTTTAAACTGGTCAGAAGGAGATGAGATTAACCAATTTATTTCATATGATTTTTGCAGCATTGATGCTCATACTTCAGTTAGTGAAATGGAGTATACTAATCCATTTATTTCTCATTTCTATGTGATTTGCCTAAAGACACTGAAAAAGAATTCATGATTTATTTTTTTTTTTTAATTCCCAAAACCTAAAACAAACTGTCCCAAAAATGCAAGTACCACTGGTCTTCAAGCCGTGTAGTTCAGAATAAAAAGTAAACATGCTATTTGCCAAATGTGTATAAAGGATATGTTTTCTTTCATTTTGTTATCTCACACTATTTAATGTTTGCAATGTGGCATAATCAGGGCACCTAAAGATATATATATTTGCTGTTCTAATTCAAAGACACAAAAATGCAAGATCCCTGAAGTAAGGTTAAGCAGGAGATGGTACAGTCAGGGTTGAAATTCAGACACTGCAGATATAATCCATCTCCCTGACACATGCAGTGCTTCATTGTGAGACTGCCAGACATAGTCTGCTGAGATGGGAATGTCACAGAATACCAAAACAGGGGGAGACGCAGTTTTGTTCATCATTGCTTTTATCTACAAATATCTATCTAACAGTCTACATACATAGCTGTCGCCAGACAGAGAAATATGAATGCAGCATGGAGATGCAGCAGCTAATGTTCAGCGAAGTATATGGAGCATATGCTGGGAGCTCAGAATTACCTGAAAATAATTTGGGTAGTTAATCAGGTTAATTGCTTATCTTTAAGGCAATATTTCAGTGCAGTCGCTGAGCCACCACCTCCGTTGTCTAGCAGAGATCAATGGCATGCCTGGTTGCCTACATCTCCCAGTGAATTCTGAACCGAAATGACAAAAGGGACCCTGAAGGCAAAGAAAGTGCACTGTCATCACTGGGGAGACAGGGAGGCAAGCAGAAAGAGCTGCAGTGGCAGAAAGAAAAAATGCTTTTTCGAAAATATAAAGTGCTACTGGTCTTGCAATTACCTCTCAGTTATTCCTACTCTGTTATATGTTTGAAGTTTCCATGCTGGGGACGGAAGAGGAAAAACCCTGAACCAATTTAGAGAGAATTAAGGTTCCAAAATGAGAGATGCAAATGTATGCATATCTTAGATATATGTGTAAGTTTGGTCTTATGCAAAAAGCAAAAGAACTTGACTTGTCTGTATTGGCCAGTCATACAGATTTCAGTGGATTTTCAAATGCCCATGTCAGGCAGCAAAACACTAAAACTGTGCGAGTGCCTGACCTGTAGCAGTCTCAGCCTGGCATGAGCATAGGTAGTTCTCTAAACGGTTGGGGTCCCTGGGTATTTATGGCTCTAATCAGAAAGGCAGAAAGCTTCTGGGGCTCTGAAAAAATACACCCTTGCCATAGACTTGGCAGAAACCAGGCTGGCCATATGACCAACAGGGCTGGAGGGACATGGTTGTCTGGGTTTATGTCTGGGCATATGGCAAGCTTAGCATTGTGATTAAATATTGTTGACTCCAGCTTCAAAAGCGTGTTTTTATTTGAAATAGGGTATCCTATTCTAGATGTACTGAGCACAGTATAGGCATTTTCCTGCCCATTTGTAAAAGGTAGCCTTTAGCTAAAAGCACCGCTGTGACATGAATCAGCAGTTCAGTAGCAAGCAGGGACACAGCTGAGGAGCTTGGAGCAGTGGGATGGATGGAAATAAAGGGCATGTATCAAACCTAGAATATATCCATTGTAGGGATGCTAATATTTCCCAGGCTTGTGGCAAAAATTTCATGAGGAACCTGCAAGCAATTAAAAGTTTAGGAGAAAGCGCAGCAGGTGGGCTTTCTGTTAGGGAAAGAGAGTTAAAGGTTAGGTTAGATATTTTGGCATTGGTTTAATGCCTGCCCCCCGCCCAGTTCCTGTGATCAATCATTTCATTCTGTCTGCATCATGACAGTTTTCAGTGTCCCCTCTGAATCCCTCCCTCAATCCCAGTACGAAGCCCTGCTCTTTGCAAAGTGGTCTGCACCACCAGAGATCAAACCCAGTGGGTGAAAACTCACTATTTCAACTTTTTTTTCATCGCTTCTATTTGAACTGCAGGAAGTTTTCTCTTTGCATTATCTTGCTCTGAATCTCTTTCTTACCTGTTATAATGTCGTGGTTTAACCCCAGCCGGCAGCTGAGTCTCATGCAGCCACTCACTCACTCTCCCCTGGTGGGATGGGGGAGAGAATCGGAAGAGGGAAAGTGAGAAAACTTCTGGGTTGAGATAAAGACAGTTTAATAAGAAAAGCAAAAGCCGTGCACACAAGCAAAGCAGAACAAGGAATTCATTCCCCACTTCCCATGGGCAGGCAGGGGTTCACCCATCCCCAGGAAAGCAGGGCTCCATCACGTGTAACGGTGACTTAGGAAGACAAACGCCATCACTCTGAACATCCCCCTCTTCCTTCTTTATATGCTGAGCATGACGTCATATGGTATGGAATATCCCTGTGGTCGGTTAGGGTCACCTGTCCTGGCTGTGTCCCCTCCCAACCCCTGGTGCACCCCCAGCCATCCCGCTGGCAGGGCGGTGTGAGGAGCAGCAAAGGCCTTGGCTCTGTGTAAGCACTGCTCAGCAACAACAGGTCCACAGAACAAAAACATCTCTGTGCTATCAACACTGCTTCCAGCACAAATCCAAAACATAGCCCCATGCTAGCTACTATGAAGAAAATTAACCCTACCCCAGCCAACACCAGCATGTATAACCAAAAGTGTCAGGGCTGGAGGGAAATGCCATCATGTTACATCAATTTTCTAGAATATATAACTTCTGAGGAAAACAGTGAAGATCATGACGACAGAAGATACTTATGCAGAGTTGGATGTCTGTTCCTCCACCTGCACTAATCTCAGGTAGACTGGGATCTCATGTGATAACCAGTTCCCAGGAGCCTCACTTTGCATCTCTTTAACATTAGCATCTCCTACTACATATTTCCTCAGAAACATTCTGGTATGTTGAATTACTGGGCATAAAGATTAGAAGTAAATCTGACCACTCCTGTCACTTAGAAATGGATTAGACCTATCTGGTTTGGTGGTCTTATAAAAAGAGCTTAATATGTCATTCAGCATTCACCTCGCATCCTTACATTTTGTGTAAGTCTGAATTTTTTGGGGGTGTGGAAAAAATAATACATTTCTGCATATGTTGTTTTTGTATTTCCATATCTAGTAAAAATTACAGGAAAAGTATATTTGATATTTCTAAGCAGCTGACAGTGAGAAACACAGGTATCATAAGAGAGTTTGCTTTCTTTTTCCTTAATCTGTTATTTCAGGGAATCAGAGAAAAATATTTTTATCAGAATTTTATAGATACAAGCAGTATCTTTACATACTACTACATACAGATACAAGCTCTGAAGTTTTTACTTATTTACAAAAGGTTCCTTTTGTAGTTTTGTTTCATGGAAGAGAGAAAATATGTGGCAAAGATAATATGTATTTTTTTACATATTAGATTTTTATATATTACATAGGGAAAAACGAATTCTCCATTTTGAAAACTCTGTAAAAAATAGGACACATTTTTCATAAATACATGAAAGAGATCCTGTTCTACCAGTTCTGTTAATTGATCCTTTTTTCAACACCTAGAACCCAAAGAGATCCCACAGCAGTTGTTCAAACTTAATCATGAATTCAGCTCATTTTTTCCTAAAACGAGACTAAAAGTCCTTAGTTTTTGTATTTGTAAATAAAAATAAAATTGATGTTCAAGATGTCCTCCAAGGATTTAATTTCATACACTCGCACTGCTTAATTAGTAAAGAATATCAGGTACAGGAAATTTTGACCTTTCATTCTTTAACCATCCTGTCTACCATAATAACGCTTCTGACAGTAAGCAAGGTACTTACTGTCTTGTTTTGCTTCAACATTATCTTTAAAGAATAACCTAAAAATAATCTTGAGTTTGAGCTGCTGAATTTGTAAGCACAAACATATATGGAGTTATTGACAGAAACAAATGTTTAGACCTGTGAAAAATGGATTTTTATTAAGGAGTTTTACAATCCTTCAGACATTAAAAATGTTTGCCAGAGAGCTTTACATTCTGTAACTTCTGTAATTCAGAGTAAAAACTTCAGAGTTTTGTTTTCATATTGTATGTTTTAGTTGAAGTTCATCTGATTTCCTGCAGCGTACTGTTCTCTCTCTGTAGCAGCAATGTCTTTTCCCATGTTTCTTGCTTAACTGGAAGTAGAGAATCAAGTTTGCATACATATATGCCCACATTAAATCATAGATATGAATCCATAATGAAATTCAGTTAACAAAGATTTCGGTGCGATTTCTTGATGTATTTGAACATGCATTCTAGAAAACTACAGAGATTAGAAATACCCTGCTGGTAATTTTACATTAAGAAATTTAAGAAGCTGAAATTGAGTTGTAAATATGTTACCAATTTCAAAATCCTAAAAGAGATATGATCTGGCTAGAAAAGGGAGACACACACACACACACACACACAAAATCTACAGAAATTAAAAGTTTTAATCTAAACAAATAGAGAAGTGTTATGATATCTCATAAAATGGTTTTAGATTTAATTTCTGTTTTTATTAGCTCAGAGTAGTATGTCTTAAAATGCTTCTCCTTCCAGTTTGGATGTTAGCTTTATCTTCACATCATCACAGAATGGCCGAGGCAGGAAGGCATCTCTGGACATTGTCTAGTCCAACCTCGTTGCTCAATGCAAGGTCACCTAGAGCAGCTTGCTCAGGACATTGTTCAACTGGGTTTTGAACACCTCCAGAGATGGAGATTCATCTTCCTTCTGAAGTGGTGTTCTATGCACTATTTCTGCAAGATTTCCATCTAATATTTCTGTTTTCACTTGTACGATCACAACTCTACTGGAGAAAGAGAGGAAAAAAAAAAAAAAAGAAAAAACACACACCCCCCAAACAAACCAACCAACCCAACAAAAACAAAACCCCTCATGCCTCTATTTCAGTGTCAGAATGTTTAATTGTTAAACTAAAGGGAACACTGCCCTTGACAATCCTTAACCAGGATTCTCAGCAGATTCACTTGATACCGGGTTGTTCCATGAGAAAGAAAAAGGTGTTGGAAACTGTATTCTTGAAGTCTTCTGGCATAATCTGCTTTTTTTTTCTTGTTCACTTAGCTGATATTGCTAAAATGCTTGCTTAGTGCCTAGCTTCTCTGCAATGCAGAGTTATGTGTGTACTGTAATGTCATCAACAGGTACAAAACCACTACCAGCATTTCGCCCCTTTTCTTCAAATGTACTGCCAGTCTGCTACTCTTTCTGCTTTCAAAATATCATTATTGGTTGGTCTTTACCATCTGATAGGCAATTACCCCTGTTCACTTGTTGTAAAGCTGTGGAAAAGCCAAGAAATTGAAATTGTTGGTTTTGCTCTAATTATCACTGTTCATGAAATACCGGATGTTTCTAATCTAGCTTCACAGATATTTCTATTTATGCATTTTTGTCTTCTTGATCACGCTCAGGTTGCTTGTTGAAGGAGCTTTTATGGAAAGAGAGATAAGGAAAACAGCACCAGTAAAACAATAGCTCTCTAAAATGTCTATTTAAGTAGTCTTGTCTGCAAGCTGTACGCCACAGAGAGAATCAGGAAGGTGCACTTGAACCACGGCTGTATCTGCCTTGACTGGAAAGTGATGCTGTTATTTGTGGTGTGAACGTTGACATGCTTTATTGGTAGGGTGTTGTCTTGAAAGCAGAAAGCCTGGACAAGTGCATAATTCTGCCACTGCCCGATTTGTGGCCCTGAGACGTTGCTTTCCCTCTCCGTGCTGTGTGCTCCCTCCTGCTCCTGCCTTTCCTGTTGATAGCTTTGTCCCGTCAGCGCGGGGACAACTCTTGCAAAGCGTTTGGATGACATCTTTTGGAAGAGCTGCTGGTTTTGTCAGCTGCTGCGTTGCTGCAATACGGGCAACGTAAATGTGTACCTGTCTTTTGGGGTGGCCCCATATTGTTGTGGTTTTTACTCAGGCAAGAACTCATATACAATTAAAAATACTTGTAGGCTTGAATCTTTTGTGCTAATTGGTTTTCCCCCGAGTCCCTGTTGACAACTAATAGCTCCACGAAATTACACTGGACAGTATATTTAAAACTAATAATAAAAAAGGGAAAACTGCCGGGGGAGGTTCCTTAATAGAAACAAGGTTTGGAAAAGAGTAGAAAGTCAAAGACAAAGCAGCAGTCTGCTTGTTCTGCAGGACTGAAGCAGCTGCTGTGTCACATGAGCCGGCAGCCGCCAAGGCCCTCGACTCAGAGGAATCCTGCTGTAATTATCCTGACTCGTTACAAACTTCACCTGGCTTTCATTCAGTAAAGTAACTTACTGAATATTTTTCCATTAACATGACTTGTGTGTGTAGGCACAGCAGGGATTCATTTGGGGACATCTGACTTTTATTCCTTCTCTTCTTTCCTACGCTTTTCCCTCTTTATTACGCTGAAGGGCAATAGAGTTCCTGCACATGGGAGCGCAACCGTCACGTGAATACCAAAAGAATGCGGCATGTTGTTTCAAAAACAAATGCTGAGTAAAGCAATTATGATTTGCTGCTTATTGTAAAGCTTTGCCAATTTAATTATGTGTTCTGCTCTGAAGATTTGCATGGGATCCTCACTAAGACTTTAGAAAGACTAGCAGCAGTGCAGCTTGTTCAGCCCTTTTCTCTCTCTCTGATCTGCCTGTGCATCCCTGACTATGGTGCGTGGTTTCCATGTGCAGTTGTCTAAAGTACGCTATTTCTGAGGATTTCAGCTGGTCTTTGTGCAACTGTAGCTACTCTCTAATGCCATTTTTGGAACATGATATAAAACTTTGAGCTCTTTTATCTTGCAACATTGCTGTTATATTAAGTTTAAATAAGATGCTAACCAGCTCTTATTCAAATATCTTTTTCTTGTTGCTCTTTTATACCACTGCTGGCAGCTTATTTTGATCACAGACCTGCATTCTGTGGATGTAAAAAGGGGTTTCTTTGTTTTCCTTGCAGTATATCTGAACGCAAAGTGTTTTATTTATTTAAGAGTCCCAAAGCAAACAAAACTGGAGTTTGAGTTGACTTCTTAGACTTAAACTCTCCTGTAAAGGATTTGGTATATAGGTACTTGGCATGACAATTTATAGGAGAGAGATTTTAAAGGAAGTGTCACTTATATTAATGGATGTTGTTGTTGTTTTAAGAGGTGTGAGGGTTTTTAGCTGTCAAATTGAGAGTTTTTTGGTGTGGGTTGATTTAATTTATTTATTTTATACTTTTTTAATCCAGCTGAGGATAACTCTGTATGAGTGCCTAAGGAAACAAGTAATAACAACATAAAAAATATGTTATTTACAATTGACAGCTAACTTGGAACATGTTGTACCTCTCAAGTTAGCAATATCTGCACTGATCCTTCCAGCTAACAATAGCAGCCAATGGTAATTCACAACATGGCAATGCAGATACAGTAACTGTCTTTATATTTGCGCCTCTATTATTAATATTTGTAGCTCTTCATTGCATGTATCAGAGCAATTATATTCTATTTTGCATGATAGCATTACTTTTTAAAAATTAGTTATTGATTAGTTTAAAAAATTTTAAAGAGCTTTTTGAGTGAGTCTGTCCCTTTCATGCATTTATGAACCTGATTCAAAGCCCACTGAATTCAGTGGGAAGGCTTAACATATCTTGCTTTCCTTCATTGTTTTGTGGTTTGTTTGTTGGGTTTTTTCCCCTACCGACTGGATCATGAAGGCAACAAAGTTTTGGTAACAAGTAATGGGACTATTCATGCAAAACTGAAAGAAATAAGAGGGGGACTGGCCTTTGTACTTTGCATCTGAGATTTGAGGCTGTAAAACCACACAAGAATTGAGCCATAAGCAGAAACGTCCAAGCGAAGTCTGAGGACAAGTTGCAGAACAGGTCCATGGGGCTGTACAGGACCTGCAAGTACTTAGCACCTCTCCAGCAAGGGCCCAGAGACAAGTGTCCTTTTATTGGGCTGGTAACACTTGACTCCCTAGGAAGGGTTTATTAATTCTCTGAATACAAAACCAAAAGTGGCCAAATGACAGAATACCAAAGGTGATCAGCTTGCCAAAGCGTTTTGATTTCAAACGTGTCTCTAGAGTGGTGTGGACTTTATGGGTAGGTTTGTGCAGCTGAAAGATCCGCGCCAGATCTGTTTCTTTTTCTTCCTCTCTGTTCCCCTTGTTTTCTGTTTTGTAGTTGCCATTAAAATCTTTCCTATGGCTGTAGACCTTGCGCTAATTTGCTGTGACATTAAAGCTGGAGAATACTGCAATACTACTAATTAGGCCACAGGAAGAATGATGGAGATTTTTGTAGTTACTGTTGCAGATGACTGCTGCAGATAGAAGCAGTCTTTCAGTTGCAATGAATTGTTAGGGCACATCCTGACCTCTTTCTACTCCCTCTCCTATTATGAAAATTATCTTTTTCATATACAAGCTGAACATGAAGGAGTTTGATTTAAATGTAGTTTTATTTATCAGATAACATAGTATGTTAAAATGGTCACAATTATTTCTAGTTATCCTCTCATAGAAACCTGGAGTTACCTGAAACAATCATGAACATTTTATTTTGTCTGCTTTTCTTGAAATATTCTGGATAATAATCTGCCAAGAGGAGTGACAGATTGAAGAAATCTAGGAAAACACAAGAATGCTTTAGCACCGCTTTCTTCTCAATTTCTATTTTCAAAGCCAGATTATAATTTGTAAAGACTATTCTGATCACAGTCTCTTGTCAGGAGAGTAGCTATGGGGCAAAATGGATTTGCATACAGGTTAACGCTTGTACTGAAAGTAATTTTGAAAGATATGTCTGTTTTGATGCCTTATTCAAAAAACGTGCTAGATGCTAACATGTTAGTGCTCTGGGGTAGTATCTATTACTGTTCTTTTCCAAAGCAAAATAAATAGTAATTTAAAAAATCAAGTTTTCCTTGTTTCAGTGAGTAATTTTATTTGAGAAAAGAAATATTTCATTGTGTATCATGATGCAGCACAAGTTCATCAGAGGAGATGCTCTTTTTGTTTCTGCTGAAGAACAGATAAAAGCAAATGCTGCTCTTTATCCCCAAATTTAACAGACCTTTAGCTGGTTCCTTCTGTTCTGTGGGACAGAGACACCTTGGAAAGATTTAAGAGGCATCGTGGGGGTCAGCATGGTTAAAGGATAAAGATTAGAATCATAGAATCATAGAAGGGTTTGGGTTGGAAGGGACCTCAAAGACCATCTAGTTCCAACCCCCCTGCCATAGGCAGGGACACCCTCCACTAGACCAGGTTGCCCAAAGCCCCATCCAGCCTGGTCTTAAACACTTCCAGGGATGGGGCATCCACAGCTTCTCTGGGCAACCTGTTCCAGTGCCTCACCACCCTCACAGTAAAGAATTTCTTTCTAACATCTAATCTAAATCTACCCTCTTTTAGCTTAAACCCATTACCCCTTGTCCTGTCACTACACTCCCTAATAAACTGATACTGTCTGGTTCCTCTTCATTCAGGGATATTTCAGAGAAGCAGGAGTATAAAAGATGGTTCAGGGATGTTTGCATGAGACACTGACAATTAGGTAGGGACTGACACTGCAGAAAAAGTAGAAAAGGTGGGGAGAGTGATGTGATAAGTCAACCTGTAAAAGTAAGCGTATGGCTTGAATATGTTTCATTTTGTGTCCTAGTTATTTCTTGATTGTCTCAGAAAACCATCAGGACACACAGAAATAAGTCAATGGTGAGACTTTTAAATTACAGTTTACTCCAAGCACCATCAGCAAGAATGAATAAATAAAAAATAAATAAAAAATAATAATTAAAAAGCAAGCTCAGCTTTTCTCAGCATTCAGTTCTTCTTAGGGAAAGAAGACAACTGGGAACTAAGCACTGCAGGCTAGTGGCATAAGCTCATTTCGTTGAAGTGTACAGCTATTAAAGTGACAATTGGGAAAGTCATTTGGAGAGGGGGGAAACTGAAACTGCTTAGAAAATATATCCCTAACTGGTAGAGACTGTGCTTGTGATGCCCCATCTGTCAGATCTAGGTGAAGAAATAAAAATACATTCGATGGATTAATTTAACAGTTTAGTAAACAGCACTGATGTTCTTTTATTTAATCTTATGTGCACCCGCTAGATCCAGTTCACAAATAGTCTTGAGTGAGTACAAACCATCGTGCTAATTCCTTTCTGACACTAGCGGATTTCAGGAGAGTTAAACAAGCAGAGGGGGACACGTAACCTGGGGTCTGTCAAGACTCCTTGAAAGTTTGCTTGTGCTTATTCCTGTGTGTAACAGTATATGCCCTCAGACCTTTCTTTTCTTTTCTTTTAATCATTGTTTCTTTCAGAATATTATTTGAATAAGGGTAGAAGCGGTGACTTTTTCTTTTTTCTTTCGTTTCCAGGTTTTTTCTTCTAGCCTTCCTCGTCAGTAGTTCCTTTCTTCCTTTATTATTTGTATAATTAGCAAACAGTGGGTGCAACAGACCAAAAGGTCTATGTTAGTCTTTTAACTTTGAGAACTGAGAGAGACACTGTTGGTTTATATAGTTTCTGGTCGTTCTGTAGAGTATTTGTTTTATTTCTGAATTACCTTTAAGTTTTTAGGACTAATAACATGGACAAATGCTTGCAATTAAGGAGGAAGATCCCAAAGGTTCTCCATAATGATTTTTTTCCTGTCCCAGTACATACTTTCCCTGAAGTTAATGGAAGTTACATGCATGCATCGAAGGAAGACTGTATCCCCAAAGGTTCTACTGGAAAATTTGACAATGCTAAAATAAACAGAGGGTTGTGGCAACACGCTTCAGTGAAAATAAATGCTCACTCTGTTAGCTCAGCTGCTCTGGTGCAGGAAAGCGGTTCTCTTCCAGAGGGTCTCTTGTCAGATGCCCATAGGACTCTGGCTCATTTATCATTTAACATTTCCACTGTGCTTGGCAGAAAATCTGCAAAACTGCCAAAATGTGATTGGATATCAAGGAGGTCTATGTCCTCTCCAGTCTCTTACTTTCACTTGAGGAGTCTGAGTCAGGGCAACCTCTATGTAGATTAAAGGCACTAGTAGAGAACAGAAGTTTGAATAGGGTCTGTGGTTATGTAATATGTATCTTATTTTTTTTCATTCTTTATAGTGACTTTGCTTTTCTCAAGAGACCAGCAATTGTACAGTAGTATATGAGATCTTGGAGAGGGGAGCAGAGACTGAACCTTCTTTGTTTTCATTCAGATGCATTTTGGTTGCTTGGTATTCCCGAGGAGTTGCTGAACGATGTGGTGGAACTAGGCATTTGCTCTGAGCATGCCGTGACTTTCTGTAAAGATGGCATGCATGTGCTCTTCCACAAAGATTACATCTTTACCTTAATCTAGTCATTTCAGATTGAAAGTCTGGGATTGGGTTTTTTTTTTCATTTTCAAAGCATAAAAAAGATGAGGGTTGGGGGTTGAAACAGTGAAAAGTGAAGAAAGAAAAAGAAAAGAATGAAGTAGTGTTTTGTCATTTCCAAAGAGATTATTCCCCCTTCTTTATTTCCTTTCCGCCTACAACACTAGTGTATAATTACTACAATATTTAGGTGAAATAGACTTTCTGTACCTACTCAAGTATACTGAATAAGTCAGAGTTGGAGTAGGTATAGTTAGACCTTTTTTTTTTTTTTTTTAAAATCTGAGATACACAGCAACACTGTCCTGAAATCTTGTTAGCAGATTTTCAGCGTTTAAAGGAAAATTGAATCCTTTTCTGTTTCAGCAGTAGTACCGGGACTTTGCTATGGAGCTGCTGCCGAAGTACTGTGTGGTAATATCTAGCTCACTAGATATTAGGAGAAAAGCCAGTGTGTTCATGGAAACAGTGCTTCCTCAGTCAAGTAATAATCAGCCTAATGTTGATGTCATGCTGCAATCAGACTCTGAGAAGGTTTGCAAATATCTTGAAAGGAGCTGCTCATCTTTGAATGCTGTAGATCAAAGCCCAACTGGAACAAAAAACAAGTATGCTGCATGTCAGCTGCAGAATTTTGTTGATGAGCACAGCATGTATAAGCAGAGGCCACCGCTATCATCACCGGCAGGAACAGCCAGATGGGCTGGGCTGGTCGACTACTTAAAATCTTGCTGCATAACCACAAAAAGTAGAAATGAAGCTTAAAAACCCATTATGCATCTCCAGAGCCCCAGACTGTCTTTTTAAAGATTCAAGTCCATTTTTAACCTGCGCCAAAGACTTTTTTAGACATGTCTGTTCTCAGGAACTTCTGTCTGTTTTTTGCCATTCATGAGAATACAATTAGTCCTGGGGAGGGATAGGATGTAAGACAGTGATTCAAGCAGAGGGATAGTCTATGAACCCTCCCAGCTCTGCCACAGATATGCATGCTCTGCAACTGGGAAAGTCATTTGCTCTCTGTATGCACTTATTTTTCCAACTGTGAAATGGGGGCAATATCTTATCTATAACTGTAACACAAGGCCTGATTCATTAATGTGTTTCTAGTGCACTTTAGGCTCTGTGGGATGAATAGCTAGCAGCCTGCGGGAAAAACAGACAGCCAACAAGATAAAATATAACTCGTGTTACACCAGACTAACCCTCTGGATACTGTGCTTTTGAGGCAAAATCATTTGCTTTTTTTCTGCTGTGGCGTCTCTATTATCTTTGAGGATTTAGAGGTTGTAGAAGGCTAATGCAGGCTTCTCCATGCGTTGGCACCTCTGCCACCATTGTGGCATGGTGAAGCCGGCCTGCACTGGAAGGGACTTGTCACATGCATTGCATTTCCTTGGACTGTGGGTCTAAACTGACCTCCAGGATGGCCACACCAGAATTAAGAGGTGGTGTAGCCAGAAAGGACCCAATCCGGTGTTGTCTGCATCTGAGGCTAGTGAATCTCTCTCAGTGATGTTGTGCAGAGCTCCAGAAGCCTGTGTTAGACGTACGCTTACTTCCTTGATGTGGAGGAAGGCAGTGGCACCCTTGCTGGCATGTAAGGCAGGAAAGCCTATGTCTTAACCTATGTAATTCAGTCAATATTGCAGTTTGAGATGACACACTGTAACGCTACTATCTAACAATTCTAGGCAATTGGTTTATTCAGAGTAAAAATAAAAGACAAAGAAAATGCTCAACAACTTACATGAGGTTTGGTGTTTTGTTGTGGTTTGTTTTTAGAGAGAGTTTTACCTTTGCCCTAGACTTCCCTTGCAATGTTTAAATATGGAAGTTATGCAGCGAGAACTTTTCTTTCTCAGAAAAACATAAATCACCTAAGAATCACATAGAGAGGAGCCTCTAAACCAATTTTTTTAAATCTCTGCAAGCTAATTCTTAGCTCTTTATCTTATAATGAGCCCTGTGGGGCTTCATCTGAAGGGTGTTTCCGTTTGGGCATGTTCACAGGTGGAAGATCTTCCTGGAGCTTACCAGGTTCCCAACTGAATCCCCTGAAGCATTGCTCTTGTAGTGCGATGTGATGAGAGAGTGAGTGCGTTTATTATTACCTGGATTATAGCTGTGCTTTCACACCCCGTCAGTGCTTAAAGCCTAAAAGGAACAGAATCTCCATGAAGGCCTCCAAGCCAGGTAGACAAGCAAGCATGCTCAAAGAAGTGACGTGGATGTCCAAAGCCACATAGCCGCTTACAGAGCCTGAGACAGGCACGGAATCCATCCTCCTGTTCTGCTTTGCAAGTCAAAAACCTGTATTTAAAATTTTGCCTGGTACTTTCTATCAAATGCAGAGCTAATAGCACTTAATTTCAGGTGGTCTTGGAAAGTGGTTAACAGACCGTATCTTAGGAGTTCAGTGCCAGATCCTGGGAAGTCTGAGTTTGTATCCCCTTGCAGATCACACTAATTTTTAGTAATCTTGAGAAGAAAAAATCCAAACCAAAACAAACCACAACCTAAAATAATTGCATAACATAACATTCCAATTCATCTCACCTAATAACGCATTTCTATGCATATCTTTTACCCTTGTAAAAATAAGCAGATGTTACGGGGCAGACTCTCAACGTGATTACGCTGATGTAGATCAAGAGACACCTTTGAACTTGTTTTGTATATCTGCAATGTTCTTGGGTTTTATGTGGTGCTTTGGAAAAAATAATTTGGAACTGTGAGAGCTGAAAGTAGTTTATGGGAAGTTTAAGGGCGGGAAATAGTAACTAATCAGATAACTACAATTATTTTTGTTTACATTCATAAACTACGGTAAGACTTCAGCTCCATCGCTTTATGGTGAAACAGTTCACATTTGTTTCTAAAATAAGAGACAATATAAAGATCTGGAATAAAATTCATAAAAAGCAAAGAAGAGGCATCCTAGCAGAATTAAAGGGCATCGTGAAGATGAAATAAATTCGAACAAGCTTTTTCTATGTTATTCTGTGATTTCTGCTAAATTTAGGTTTTTATATAATTATGCTAAAAACTACAGCATTTCTCATATGGCATTGAATATTGGCCACGATTAATTTAAGCTTTTTTTTACTAATTTATCTCTGCTAGGACAGTACCATAAGCTTTTGTGTGTGCTATGCATCTTGTCTGGCTCAGGAGAGCAGCTTAGGCATCTTTGTTTTACCTATGCTATCTTCCTGAAGCCTGAAGGACTACTTAGTTATAACTATGCCAGGAAAATGTGTTCCAGTACATGTATACCTTCTCTGTATTATATCTGTAATAGAAAATGATTGGAAACTGACATACACTGACCTCTAGTAGATAATTATCTGATAAAATTGATACTTCACTTCAAAATGCCTAAAAAATTATAATGTCAGATTGATGTTTATTCCTAAAAGCATTCTGGAGAACGTCCCCTTGATCTTAGATCAGTCCATTGTCAAATTCCTTAAAGGCCACATCATTTATAAATGATATGAACTGCAGATGTATAATTCATGTGGAGCATAAAATAAGGTTTAAAACATTTGTATTAAAAAGGTAAGGTGATCCTATATTAAATCATATTTATGGCCTAATTTTAAAGTACAGAATCCTTCTGACTGAAGTTTAGCACTTCTTACTTTTTATTTTTTAGAATTTATTAAAAAAAAAAAGTAACTGTGACAATGATGTTGGCAGACAAATGCGCTCTTTTTTAAAAATCCTTGTGTTGCTCTGTCATATTATTTTCCATTAGCTACCCCTACACTTTCTGCAGATTGCTTTCAGCCATATTTTTACTAAATGTTTTTGGAAGTGCAAAGAGCAATGTAAACCGCAGATTTTGCCATTACTGTTTTGACATTGCAAGCTCAAGGTTAATGGAATTTCTTTGTGGATAAAGAAGAAAGATAACTACATTTTAAGTTAAATCACCTTGTGGGTATAGCCAAATTGCAGGAATCCTAGAAACCATTGCCTATATAAAATAAAAATTAAAAAAAAAAAAAAGAAAAAAAAGGAGAGATGTGCGTATTTTGCTATTTTTTTCTTCCTTCTTATTAAGCTCTAAAGACTCTTTCTAAATGTATGCATTTTCTTGTCCTACTGTGTAAAACCAACTTTGGTGTTATCATTTCTTGTCAAACATATTTTAATATATTTTGAGAAGTGTAATAATGCTGTTTGATATGATTATTATTTTCTTATTGTTAAAACCTTAGCCTTGATCTCATTATGAAACTTTTACTAACAGAAATAGCAAGTAAAAATTGACATATAGTGTCTGGTTCAAATGAGTTGGAAATTTGCTCCTGGAGGCCTCTCTCTAGCAAAATGTAAAGATTCACCAGTGTCTAAGTTCATAAATGGCCTTAACCACTTAAAAGCCGTGTCTTTGATTACACCTTTGAAGATCTGACAAACATTTACTAATATAACATTGAACAGTGTTTTGGCAGTATTGTCCCTGAGATTTGTTTTCTTTGAAGTGTTAGGTAGAGTTATGCTGGCTTTCCTTTAATAGCAAAGAAAAATTGCAACAATAATTATTTCCATATAATACAAGACGGACTTTTCCTTCCACTTTGCCTTAGTGATATGAATTGTCCTAAAGTTTGCTTTTATCGTTCATGGGCCCTAGAAGTTAATAGTCATAAGTGAAAACAAGCAAGCTTTCAGAAAGATTGGTTGCTTCAAAAACATGTCTTACCTGATAAACAATGCGATTGTTTTGTCCCTCTCTAGGTACGCACTTGCTCGCACCGCACAGAAGTGAGCGCGGACTGCCGCAGCATCACTGGCACACAGCTTTCAAAGCAAGGGAAAAGCAAGGCTGCTATTGCAACTCTGAAACTGGCCGCATGCCTCCTTAGTGCAGGAAGAATTTTGCCCTTAAAAAAAAAAAAAAAATTATTAACTTTCCTTCTAATACTTTTTTCCCCATGCTCTGCTGTGTTATAAATCTTGCTCTTCCCGATTCCCAGAACAACCATGCAGCTTATTGTCATATCCTGCTTTTCCACACAACCCCCCACCCCCAACGTGCTGTTGTCTTGCTTTTTTCCTCTGGACTCCTTTTCATGGTTGTCGCAATGGGATATGAAATTGCTTTTCGTTTCTTGTCCCAGGAGCAGCTCCTGTTTCTGATTTTCCTCTTTTAAGTGACTTCAAAATAGTACCTCTCCACCTATGGAATGGTGGACTGGGGGTCTCTGCATCACATTCATATCGCTATTGTGTTGTGTTGGCACCAGGTAGCTCTTTCATCTCCTGTGGACATCCAGGCATCAATCCTCATTCTCTAATGCTCATGGCACTGACTTAGTTTCTGATATGTCCTATCAGCTGTGCACTTGAAGAGGGCACGCAGGACAATGAGATGGGAAACACCTTCTTTTCATATTCTGCTTCTTGGTTTTCTACAACTCATGTCTGCAGCTGATCTTAAAGTTGGAAGTTGGGTGGGTCTGTGGGACATAGACCTGGGGGAGATGCACAGCTCCCTTGGGTGGAGGCCCTGAAGACTTGGTGGATGAATTGTGAAAATGGAGAATTGCCTGAGGTTGGTGAGTTGGTGAAGGCGACATGTAGATAACCCATGGGGCAGATCAGGTAGCTGACAGTAGCCTCGGTTCAGGAGGGGCTGCATCAGGGCTCGCAAAGGAGGGAAAAGGGTATGTTGAAAATAGATAGCGGTGAGTGAATCTTCTATGGAAAAACAGTCACTGCAGCTGAACGAAGGCCTGATTTTGAGTGTGCCCAGTCCCAGGACAGCTCTAGGATGTCCTTCGGGGCATGCTCAGGGCTGCATGTTTAGACCAAAGTTGGAAGTGCAAGGTGCCAGGCGATTATCCTGAGCTGCAGTTTCGGAAAAATGGTGAGGGGAAATCTATGGTGCTTTGAAAGCCTCTGTAAATCTGGCTTTAACCAACCATCAAGAAGGAGGTTATGAGACCTGGGGACTAGGAAACTTCCCATTTGGGAGGAGGTGGGGCAGGAAGGCATGCCTCTGCTTTTTCAGAAGTACAGCTGTTACCAGTGGAGATGCCCAGTGAAACTAGTTTGGGAGGTTCCTTTGTAAACCATCAGCCTCTGGCAGAGAGAGCTGGACCAGATTTCAGTTGATTCTGTAAACTTTCCTTTCCAGTGAAGAATTGGGATGCCCCCTCCATTCTGCTGTGCTCGTGTTTTAATGCTGTGACATAAGCCCCCTTTCAAAAATGTATAGAAATCTGTCCTTCATGCCATCCATGCTCAAAACTCTTCCCTGATGCAGTGCTGTAAGAACTCCACTGAAGTTAGGTTTTATGGTCACCTCTGTTCACATATGGTCATCTCCTTTGTGTGCATTGAATCTGCCTGCTGCCTTTCCTCACACATAGGTAGTAATTATGGAGCACTCTTTTGTTGTTAGGATGCTTTGCAGAAGTGCTTCCAGGGTGATAAGATAATATCAACAATAACAATAATAGTTTTAAGGCTGAATGTTTACTGTTTTCAGCATTTAGGTTTCTCTGCTTAAATGCTACTACTGCATTTGTAATTTGACTGTGCTACCCAGTAATAATACTTGGGTTAGAAAAATATGCAATATGAAGAATAACCAACAATACAGTTATCATTATCTAGTTTTCACAGGTGGTTTTTTTCACCATACCTCTTAAACTCCGCATTGCCAAAAGATTTGAAGTTACTTTGTTCAAGTTCACCCATCAAATTCTTAATCTGCCTCAGTAATTTGTATCAATATAATGAGGTTTTATTGAAACAATAACTGAAATATGGCAGCAAATAAAAAATGGGATATATTACAGCGTATGTTTATTAACACAAGATCACAGTGGATAACCTGATATTTTCATTAAATGAAGATTTTAAGTAACTGATTTTGTAGGCAAGGAAAATATTAGATTTTAGTCTATGTGGACTTCTGTAATGAATTTGAAATAGTACCACACAGAAAATTAGCTATATGGAAGAAGATGGGGATAAGTAGCAGAAATCTGAGATCAATAACAAATTGGCAAAAGGTTTGGTCTTGGAACGAAGAAAGTTACAGATGAAATTTCCTTAGGATTGTTCCTGAGGTTTTTCTTACTTAATATTTCATTAATACTTTTCACATAGGGAGCATGCTAGTGAGAAATTATGTAAAGTGGTGCTGGCAGTATGCAGGAGAGCAAAGATTTCATACTGGAAGAAGTGGTTAAACCTGAGGAATGGAGAAACAGAGGCGGGGTGGACTTTATTACTGCAACTTGAAAGTTATGGATTTGGGGGCAAATATAAAAAGCATTCCTGTTGCCAGGTAGGAATTCACCATTTAGAAGTAATGAGAGATATGTGTGCATTAATCTTCGAGGCAATCATGTGCTGCCCTTGCAGTACAGCTACAAAAAGGCAAATAGGACTCCAAGACTTACAAAGTGAAGTGCTTGCTGTTGTGCCTGGGAAAACTTAACATCATTGTTCAAAGACCTGTGAGATTTCATTTAACACCAAATGAACCTAAAATAGTTAGAATTTTAGCTGTGTAACTGACAGAGAGGTCACAAGTACAGGGGTTTTTTTTCATTATTTTATTTTGTTTTGGTGAACGGTGCAAAAAAATAATGAAAGTAATTTACTGGAAGTGAAACTGGTGGGTATCTCTAACACTTGTGAAAGGCATCTTTCTCAGGCAGCTGAGCAGGTTTCTGCCAAGTCGCCCTGTCAGGACAGATATGAAGTAGTACACACCGATGTGGTACCGCTGACCACAGACACTTCATTCACCTCTGTGGTGCTCTGCTACGATGCCCCAGCCAAGAACATGTCCCTCCTCTCGGACAACAGGAACACCCTGCTTCAGTCTGCTGAGTCCTGGTCTGGCCACGGGGCTTTATGAACCGCTTTCTAAACCCTTACCTCATGCTTGCAGAACTAGACTATCTTTTAACAAAGGGTTCAATTATTATAGAGATGTGGTGATTCTATTTTCCATTTAAAACAAGTAAATACAGACTTCTTTTTTTGATGCTCCTACAAAGGTGGTCTCTGTTTCTGGCTTTATACAAGTGACTACACAGACTGTAGGAATGTGAAAATGATATAATTTCCAAGGTAATTGTTCTCCTTTTCTTCTGATGTCTACTACAAGGATTGTGATCGGTGCTGCTTTCATAGTAGGTTTCTACTGGAGCAAACAAACAGGTGACCCTGGAGACAATTTTGTACTAGAGCCTGATTCAAGACTACAATTTAATTTCTCATAGGCTGCCAATCTTTATTGCTATAATTCACTATGGTCCTACAACTTTTATGTGGTTTGAACAAAACTGTTGTTCTACACAGTCATTGTTTACCGTGAATCTATTCAAACCTCTCACACCCACCTCCATGCCATCTAATGTATTTTAACAACAACAACAACAGCAACAAAAAGTGTATATAAAGAAAATAAATGCAGGTGTTTTCCCAATTCATATTAAGTTAATAATATTAGTTACAGTGGGTACTTAAACCAGTTGTAGTCAGTACTTCCTTAAATTATACTTTTGCTACTGTGGAAGATCATCATGAATAGCCTTACATGTTTTACCCCTCACTGATGAAATTGAGGTGTCAGCAGCATGCAAACCATAAGGGGATAATGAGCAGCTGGTGCTTGAGCACCTCTTGCTGGCATTTCTGTGGAACAATTTCTGTGTCACTGGCTGTTCTGCTCTTTTGAACCTGCAAGGGTGTTGAAACCATGAAATAAATGGGAAAAGCTGAAGAAAAATTGTGCATTTCCCTCTCTCCTCTTCAAATGGTAAGACAGGGATTGTCAGGTTCTCTGGGACCAGCCTTATTTCAATTTTGAATTAGACAGAAGGTTTGGCTGTTTACCCTGGAGTGGGCAGGGAGGCCTTACCAGTGCTGCCAAGAATAAATCATAGATAGTAATAATAATATTAATAATATATTGCCTTAATAAAGAGTGCATTCTAGAGAGCAACAAAGGTTGGGTCACCACCAAGAGACAACATGTCAAGTTAGCTTTTATGAAACGTGCCTCTAAAACTCGGTCCAAAGGAAACTATACAAGGAAGCACTCCATGGGCACAAGAGAGACCACACTGGGTGAAGTGAAATAAATAGCACTATCATCTCGCTTAAGTATTCATGACTTGAATAAGCATGTATTTGGAAGAGACAAACCAGCAGAAGATGGGCAAAGTAGCAATTATTTTCAATGCAGGTTAGAATCTGCTTATGGTTTATGCTTCTTGGAGTAGCTTTAAATGAGCAAAGACCGTATCTTTATCTTCCTCATTATTTTCCTTTGTCATCGTTCTCTACTGCCTCCTCTGTATTTAACAAGCCCTAAGTGTAGTTTAAGAGAGGAAGGGACCTTTTCTCTATCTCTTTATATGGAGAGGAAACTTTTCTGCCAAATTCTCTTAAGAGCAGATTAAAGGAAAGGAATTTTGTGGGAGAGGGAATGAATAAGAACATTAACATAAAAATAACTTTCTTTACAGCAACCTTTATAATAATGAAGAAGGAAAATGTACAGATACAATGTTTTGATAGTGCAGGGTCTGAGCTAAAACCAAACCAACATCATCAACAAGAAGAGTTCATTGCTGCTGCTGCTGCTGTACAGTACAAGCCACAAAGGTTTGCAATGATAAACATATCTTATGTTTTCAAATCAATTACTTAAATTCCTTTGTATTTCTTCTCTATTATTCTTTCTATTCATCAAACTTTCTTCTGTATGTGTCTTGGCAGAGGCCTGTGTATCTTTTTTTTCTTTTAAGGTTTGATTTCAGTGGAGAAGTTATTCCCTGGATGGATTCAGTATTCACAGCCTTAATATTCCCATAATTGTTAACAGATTGATTGGAGCTAATGTGCTTCCTTCCCCATTCTCCCAAACGCATATGTAGCAGGACATTTTGTTAATTATTTTAAATATTGCTTTCATAACTTGAGGTCTGGATTATCCTAACCTCATCTGTGCCCAGAAAAAGCCGTTTCTGTGAAGCTCCCTCCCCTCTGGATAGAACAACGGCGACACTGCCGCACTTGTCCTGCTCCTGTGCTTCCTCCTCCTCCTCCTCCTCCTCCTCCTCACCCTGGGGTCCGGAGGCCATTTGAGAAGGAAGGGGAAGACTGAGGGAAGAGAGGCTTTGAGGAAAAGGTGGCTTGTGTCAGGATACTAGGACCATTCCTTAATTTAACTGATGAAATGGGAGCTCAATTCATTAGGAAATTTAGCTTTTAGCATATGTGGAGTAACAATCCTTTCCCCCACTCTTTGTATATCTGAGGTCTTAAAATTATAATCTTCTACTTCATGTATACATGTAATGTGTACTGTTCTGAGACCAGACCATGTTATTTTTTTATTCTCTACCCTGTTAGATTAGTTTTGTATTTTTTTTCCTCAAATATTCTTTTGAAGCTTCTGCAATCAATATGAAAGTTCTTTCTATTAACTGAAACAATATATATATGAAGTGGGTATAATCTGAGCACAATACATTGTTCCAGGCAGCAGCAATGAAAAAGTGAAGTATTGTTTACTGCAGCACAATAGAAGTGGCTAGTGCCTGTGGTATCCATTCAGCTTGTATTTATTCAAATAGTGTGGAGAACACTTTAGCCAAAAGCAAATTTGAAAGGCAAAAGAGGAGAGTAAGAGTGAATAAAAGACTGGGGAGAGGAAGGGAAGAGAAAAGGCTGACAAAAGCTAGGGAAGGGAAACGGGAGGTGAAAACTTCTGAAAAGGGAAGAGAGGCAGAAGATGGCTGACAAGGAAAAGGAGGGTAAATGGGAAAGAAAGAAGATAACTTTTATATGTATGTTTTAAATGGTGTTTGACATGTCATGTTTAATTCTGATACAGAGGCAGGCCTACATTGCACAGAACTGAGAATGGTGCAGTGAACACTTTAAAATGTCAGTTATAATTTTTAGTATAAATTTACAAAATGTTAAATTCTTACGTAGAAAAAAATGAGGTGAGGCAGAGCCTGTTAGAATTAATTGGAAGGAATTAATATGGAGTGTCTCTGTATTTTTTTGAGAGATTTTTATTTCAAGATGCCAAATCCTTCTCCTAGTGTACAGTTCTCCCCCTAATACTGCTTCCTCACTTCACTCACCCTGCTCTAGGCTTTTGCCACTGTTTCCCTGCCTTCTCAAAGTTGCTATTTCTCTTTGTTTCTGACAGCTGTTTTCAGTGGTAGATCCCAGACAATAAACTCAAGAGGCTTATTATCTCATGTTCTGGCCAGTTCTTTGCCAGGACTGACTTTGGATTTGGGGAACCAGCAGATGGAAATGTGGATCAGGCCACGCAATAAGCCAAGCTTCAAATTCTCTCCTATGCAGATGTGGCTTCAGGGAAAAAGTCTGTGTAGTCCTGAAGGTGAACAAAAATGTGAATTTATTAGAGGGTTTGTTACAAATAGTGGCAGGGAGCTGCTGCTGAACTGACACTCACTGATACTATTTTTTTTCCCCATGAGCTCTTTTCAATGTTTTGAATGAGAGAAGTCTTGTATCCACATTCTCTGCTTTCATACTTATGGAAGCTTGATCCTGATGTGAAGATTTAAGAGCTCTTTGTATGTTATAGTCATTAATTCAACTGATCAGAAAATAAACATGCATGTGTACTCTTTCCTGTTATATTCTGGAGGGGTTTTAGTCTGTAATATGCTGTTGCAATTGAACTATATCTTTGAGATTACAGTGAAAATCCTCTCTCCTGCATTATTGGTAGTACCAGTTATCACTTATTTAAGAAAGTAGTTACTTAAATTATAATAGTTAATTCTCTAACTTTTGTAAGTTTTGCCCTAGTTCTGTCCTTTTGTAAGATAGCAAGGAGGGTTTACACCAGTGCATACGTCCTGAAGATTAATTTTGCACATAATCTCCTATAGAAAACATGCATTCTTTTGAACACCAGGTTTAGAACCCACCAGCATTTACTTGCAGTTAAATTATTAATAGGTATTCTGCTCAGTATTAAAGCTTTTACTCATTAGTTATGAGGTATACATACTAACAAATTGCTGTAGCTTTGGTTAAAATACATAAGCCTTCCAAAAGACATACCTGTTCAAGTGAATTCTAGGCTTTGTGCAGAATTAAATAATAATAATGTGTTGTGGCACCCGTTTGTATCCTCATCTCTGTGAGCAATGTTCAGCCAAGATCTAACTAGGTGTTTTTATTAGGTGGTGTGTTTTGCTATTTGTATTGGGGTTTATGGGTATTTTTGATCAGTCCTAAAAAGTGATGATCCCATGATGGGTCATGGAAATTTTGTTTGTGCAGGGCTGGGAGAAACACCTAGCTGATTCTTGAAATAATTATAAAAGCTCTTGATCAGTTGTTAAGGGATTGACTGTAGGGAGAAAAAAAATTGTTTTGGCCCTACTGGAAAGGTTGACCCTTTTTTTTTTTTTTTTTTTTTTTTTTTTGGCTAGCTTTTGTGGCCATTTAAATAAGTGCAATGGTAAAAGTAAAGGTGAGAGTATCTGTTACCTGAAAGTTACCCCTAGAAATGCAAATTAGCTGAAATAATTGTTAATTCAGTACCAGGGCTGAGGTTCAGAGAGGGAAGCAATTGACCTCCATTTGTACATGTAAAACTTGGGGGTTTGGGGAGATGTAATATTTTTTTTTCTTAATGGATCCAGTTTCTGTAAAAGGCCAGTTTTATGAAGGGACAATTGTAGCTAATTATATCTTTAGAACTTCTCAAAGTTTTTTAGGTTGAGTCTGTGTGTCAGAAATAATTGTGATGAATAGGAACAGGTTAGATTTCTTTGTTTCCTTGCAGTGTTGCTTCTTGGGCTTACCTAAATATTCCCAGGCTAACTCTTAGCCTGCTTCCAACTGAATAAACTGCTTGTGGACCCAATATGTCAGAGTACATCATATTTTAACCATCTTTCTGAGTCTAGACTTAATACTCAAGAAAAAGAAGGAATTGTTTCTGAAACAGGATTTTATTTCTTTGTAAAGATTGGTATTTGAAGCTACTCTGGATTTTTAGAATTTGAGAATTCTTTAGTGACCAGACCGAGTCTAAACTAAGCAATAAATTCAAAGTGTTATGTTATTGGCATTAGGCATGCACTCTGAGGTTTTTCAGAGCAACTTAGGTAGCATAGATATACAGCCCCTATAAAACGTAACGAGAGCTTCATACTTGCAACTTCAGCACAGTTTTGAAAGTCTCTGCTGTAGTGACTTTATGAAAATATTTTGAAGCAATTTTGCTATCCTTTTGTTTCCTTTTGCTGCAGCTGATCACACACTTTTTCTTTGCAAGTTGTGATCAGCTTCAACTCTTCTATAGCCTTCTAATACTGAGTCAAATTTAAAATGTAAAAATATGTAACTTCTGAAATGCTGTGGCTTTAATAACAGTAAATGATGGGGAGTTGGAACAGAAAACAAGGTCATGACCTGGATTAAACATGCTTTTGATAGATTAAGTGTATTTTAGCAGTCTGGAAGGGAGACTAGAGAATTTCACTGTTTCTTTTGGAATAGGTCATATTTTCTGCAACTTTCATTCTGGTCTGCTTTCTTCCTGTCATCGTCTCCTTGGTCTCAAGAAAGAGTGCCTGACTTGTTTATGTAAACCTGATGACAGAATTTGGACAAACAGGAAGGTAAGGAAATCACTATGGTCTTAATTCTAGGAGCAAGGCAAATATAATCCATATTTCAAGCAACATTTGGCTTTAATAATTGTTCTACAAAGGGAAGGGACATTGCCCAGACAGAAAGCAGCATTCATGGTGCGAGAATCAGAAAAGTGGAGAAGGTATATTCAATCCTTTGAGATTTATTTGTGCAAAAGTTAGTTTAAATGGAAAACAGAAACTACATATTGCCGTATAATTTTTTAATGGTCATAGCCAAATCCCTGAGGATAAAATGCTTAAAGAAAATAAGCAACAAAAGAAATAAAATTAAAACAAAAGTCTCAAGTGCTCTGTAAAACAATCTTGAAGACTATCCAGAAAGTACATCTGCTGTTGGGTGATGAAAAAGTACACGATAAACAACCAAATAGCAGTGCCACTGGCATGGAAGAATACATTTTCAGATAGTTGAGATAAAGCTGTGAAACATAATAATACCTACCTCTTGTGTCTGTAGAACTTAGTGCTTTACAGGATAAAACAGAGAACAACCAAAATCCCTTTCAAGGTGGGGAAAGCCAATGCACAGGCACCATTTACTCAAGGTTGTGTATGAGAGCCCCTGGAAACTGAACCAAAGTCTCCTATGGCCTAGACTGGTGCCTTATTTGGTAGGTCATACCTCTCCATGGTGCATTGGGGCAAAGCTCTGTCAGTGTTTCTCTAAGTGTATTTTCTTCCCTCCATTTTCTTGAACGATTAGAGAGCTCCTGGAGAGAGAATGCACAAGTGTTTTGCTTTCTGCCATCATGTAGCTGTGCAAAATGATTAGGGTTATAATTGGACTGAGCTGGTATTATCTGATTAATTTTTTTAGGTATATAGAAGCAGCCCAATACCTGTTTCAATTCTTTTAGCATAGTGACAGTAAAATTAGTCCAATGTGTGAGTGCTGGATGTTTAAACCTGGGAATTCACCTGGTGGAGTGGGATAATGGGATGCAAAGAGTTAGCACAGCTAAATGTGTGTGTGCTACTGTCCCAACCTGTTGTCTCAGAGGATAAGTGAGGAGGAGGAGGATGGATGCATGGTGGTAGTGTTGACAGGGTCTGAATGTGCTGCAGCCCTCAGGGTGGTTGCAGGCTACCCAACTCCTACAGAATTTCAGTTACTGGAAGCACAGTGCTAGAAGCCCAGATCAGCACTTGCAGACCTTTGGACTTTCCCTTTGAAACCACTCATGCAAACTCTTTAGCCTTTTCTCAGGACTGGGAGAATGGGACATAGATGAAGTGAGTCTCCACCTTCACTGTTAAGTTTATTTTTACAGGTCAGGTGAGGCATTAGTGCAACATCTGTAAATATCTGAAAAGTAGGCACGCAAATATGGTGTATGAAGACCTAATTAAAACCTTTGGAAATTTTAGTAGAGCATATGTATTTTCCTTCTTTCAAAGGACAAAGTGGAGACATTTTTTAAATGGAAATTGTTGGCTCTTCATGTAGTTAAATTGCTGCAGAACCACCTGCAGTCCTAGGGAACCTGGACTGTGAGCACCCTCAGCACAAGTTGGTCAAGGGTCAGGACATGTTGGGGTTGCTATCACGAAAGCAAATAGAATTTAAATATATTTACTTTGATTTAGTACTGTCATAGACCTGCATGTGAGCTATAAGCCAAGCTTAGGCACCAGCCTTACCATTTTTACCATACGGAGTTGGTGTTTGCTATCTGTGCTGGGAATGGGAGGTACGAGTGAGTTACATTTCAGTAGCATGTAACTGTTTAATATGCAGACAGGCATAATTAACTGGCAATGCCAGAATGTTGCATGTCAAGGTTTAATTCCCTACTGTACACCTTGCCAGAAACCACAGAGGAATAGAGCCATAAAGCTCCTCTAGTCAACAGTTTTGTTTTGGAGTGAGAATGCCAGGAGTCTGCTAAGAGTTAAGGCTTCCTGTGAGACGCATGCATTCAGCAACCATTGTCTTCAATTTCTTACTTCAGCCAGTCTTTTGTAATTGTCTGTGGAGTGAGAGAAGATACAAGTAGACTTTTCCTTACTCAAAATTTAGATTCAATTTATAGCCTAGCCAATAGCTAGAGAGTGAAGGAGCCAGACTTAAGCACTTTCTTCCCTGGATCCATTTTTATCTCCTATGCCTATGAGAGTGTGAAGGTGTCTGCCAGCAGTAACTATCTGATCCATTTTGAAGCTGCTACTTTGCATGCATTCACTAAAATAGGACTAGATCCTGGTCTCTTGAGAGAATGCCTTCAGCAGCGGTCAAGCATAGACTTCCTTTTTCCTGTTGCTTCAGGTATTTCTGTATTTTAGACGGAGCTGAACAAGAAAGATTAAGAGCATGGGTGAAAGTTGTTGAGGTATGCACATTGAGCATCAGGAGTTATATATCTCTGTGTGCACATTGCAAAGGAAATCTGAGTGTGTCAGCCCTGTTGATGGAGGCTTAACTATGCAGGCACTTTATTTGCCTACAGATAAGGAAATATCTGAACAAGATTTTAAAGATCTAGGTGCACAAGGATGCAGACCTCAGCTTGAGAATCTTTAGTTGTTTTTTCCCCTCCACAGGTGAATTTGGTGGATAAAATATATCTCAAAATGTTGGATCCTGTTCCTTTGACAAGTTGCATACGTATCATAACTATCTACTGTCTGTGATGATACTACTTGTCTATTTTTTAGGTGCTACTTTTAATGATTTGCACATCTTGCTGATTTGAAGGACGGAAGGGTATGCAGCTGGGAATGTAAGCAGTTTGTGAGTGCAGACACCTAGGTTTTCAAAATTGCTTGGAAAGTATTTGCATTCTGCCGGTAGTGATGTGCTAATATTCAATAATAATGTATCATCACATATTAACGGAGTCAATATTGTGAAACACGTGCTACAAAAAAATAAAGTTCCTCCATTCTCTACCTTGAAAATGGAAACTGCCTGTTAGGATTGGAGGAAGGCAAATATCTGGTTTTATTGCCATGAGTAAGGAAAGCCAAATGACCTGGTTCACTGACAGTCTGGTCATCCCGAATTTTTAGCATGTTGGTAGGAATTAGTGACTTTAATATTTTTCAGAATTTAAAAGGACAAGAATAATAACTCCCTATTCAGTGAAGTTATTCATCCAGGAGATTATGTTAGAGCAATTTTAAATTGCAAGGTAAATAATGATAGTCATATTCTGCTCTTTCATTGGAGACTTGAGATATATGAAACAGGTAAATGAAGAGAATTAGTTAAGATGAAAATACCAATGTTGAATTGTAAATACTTATCCGGGAATATAATTTTGTTGGTTTTTTAAAGCTCTCTGTGAATACATTACTTCCTGTTATTCAGCTGTTACTGTTTTATGAAAGAAGACCAATCCCTGCTTCAAGGGGGTGGGGCAAAGGACAAGAACCCCATCATCTTGTGTACAATCAAAGCTATGATACAGAAAACTGGCAGTGTGGACTTAGAGTTTCATTTAGTGATTGTAAATTTGCAGTTTGAAAAGGGAATTGCAAGTTACTTGATAAAGGAGGCGATGCTATTCAAATAATTGCTGAGCAATTGGAGACAAAAAAGATATAAAAAATATTTAGAAGAAAGAGTAGGCAATGAAATAGACGTGATGGTCTTGAGGTTATGACCCTGGTTTCTGGATGCCTGAGTGGAATGTGTGGTCTATCCAAAATGTGTTAGGACTGAAAAAGAGAAAAGTTAGCCTGTCTTCTAATTTTATGAGGTCTTTAGGTACCATGATAGGCACTCTGTTTTGTTAGCATGAAGACCACTTACCTTTGTTACAATATTGCTGTTACTCAGACACAAGTGCTCATGGATAATAGTCAAGCAAAGCAAAAAGGAACTATATTTGGAACATCTTTTCATGGGTTTTAGAGTGCTTGCACTTCCGTCCCATTGTCCCATTTCCCTTGTGTCTCTAGTGAATATCTCTCCGGAGTCTTCTATAACTGGAGGGAAAAGCTGAAGAGTTGCCTATTAGCTAGTGCAAAAAGAACAGCAGTAGAAATCAACAAGCCAAAACTTCCAGCAGCTAAATGAGCTGTTTATAGGTCAAATAGTAGTAAGATTTTCTTTTTTCCTTCAATATTTCCAAATACGATCAGACTCCCCTCCTCCCCGCCCAAAAAAATATTTTCATTGGGTCATTGTACTCTGCCATCACTTGCATTTGTGGGTTCCATAATTAGCTTACTAGAAGTATTAGGCATAAACATGGAAATTGCCATGATGTATTCTGAACTGAGACTACTCCCTGCTGTTGGGGAGGTGCTGCAGCTATTGCAGAATAAGAGCTTTGGGAAGGGTGCAAGAGGATTGTTTGCAGCTATTTCTGATCTCTCTGGACAACAAGAATGGGAGAATAAAAAGTGAACTGAAAAGGCAACCAGGATGGAATTCTTGTATTTATGCTTTACTGGAACTGAAGTCTTTTAAACCCTATGTACAAAAAGACAAAAAGTACAAAAGACGTGTCAGTGTCAAAAGAAAGGAAATTCCAGTAAATGCATCAGTGTAACTGTGTTTCCAATAAGCTAACATTTAAAATTGGTTTGTTCTATATTGCATAGCATAGCAATACAGATTCGTAGGCAAGGGAAATCCTTACCTAGAACTAGAAGCATTAAGAATCAGGTTTAGGAGAAATAACTGCTTGTAAGAAGAGATCCGTGTGGTTGGGGGTTGCAATAAAATCTTAAGAGAAAGTAGGAATGGATTATAACAAAATTTTGGAGTTCAGTTGTTCTGTGTTGTCAGAGATCTGCTGAAGCTGAGGAGTCCTTGACAGTGAGTATCTACCCCTAGAAGAAAAACAAATCTGAATCTGAATTCAAGGCAATAGGAAAACCATTAAAACTGAGACTAATGAGAAGCTTTTATTTGTCTGTTTGAGACAGTATTAGTCAGGGCTCTTAAAAGGAGGTAATAAAAATTTAGGGTATCTTTGGGGAAAAAAAAAAAAAAAACACCAAACTTTTAGTAGTAAAACAGGCTTGTAGAGCTGAAAAAGAATGAGGAAAAGGGGGAAAAAAACCCCCACCCAACAGTAAGAGAGATAACATCTCAAAAGAAGAATAAAAAGGATAATAAAGGGTCTGATAGAAATATGGCTTAGAATGTAATGGTGTTTTTCAGCAGCAAAGAGTTAATATGACAGATGCAGCCCTGGTCATGCAGTGCAGGATAATGCACTCCCTTCTGCTAGTGGAGGAAGCCTTTTGTCATTCTTTCTAGATATCTACAACTAGAAATTAAAAATGTCATGAAAAAGGTATTTTTAACTGTGTTTCTGGATAATAAAAGTGAGAATGAGAGCAAATTTTTCAACTGCATGAACCAGCTCCTTTTTAGATCAGTGTTTATTGAAACAACTGACCCTTTTTGTCTAGAGTGGACTCATTACCATAGCTTTAAAAATACCTTTTTTCTGCCAGTTATTTTCTTAAAACCCTCAAAGTTCTGTTTAAATCCTGAGTGAACATCAGGATAGTATGGTATGCTTGTTCTCTGCTTGTACTCATTCTTTTGCATATCTTAGTTCTAGAGCAAAAGAGAGAGATATCTTATTTACAGAAGGTACATAGATATTTGATTTCTCAGTCAATGTTGTATGTGAATATTAAGACAATGTTAAGACAAGATACCTAAATACAGTTCTCTGCTATTCAGATTGTGATTCTGGTGCTTCAGGTTTAAGTTCTATGCATAATACTAAAGTAAATTTCTTGCGATTTATTTATGAACAAACTACTGATATTTATGTAATCTGTAACTGGAGAAATCCAAATTAATCAACCAAAAATCTTGGTCACTTTTGGTTTAAATTATTCAAGTAAATTATTTTTATTTGGCTAGAGCTGTGGTAGAGGTTTAACTTTAACATGTATTTTAGCTATAGCTTGAGAAGCACATCCATATTATGCAGTGTCTTACACCTACGCTCTAGTCCCAGTATTTGTTTGACGAATATTAGTAATCTTAGAAGCATATTGCGCTTAAGAACTGTACTTGTCATAATTAAACTGTATGATGGATAGTTGTATCTATGGAGCTCTAATTAACGCAGAACAAGCAGAAATGAAAATAATGTATGTTTATTGTCAATCGGATGTAGATTCTCATGAGGAAAGTAATCAAAATCCTATTTCAAGTTCCCTAAGGAAATCACCCAGATGACATTTTTCAGTCCTTCTCAATCTTCAGTTTTCTGGATTTGGTCTGGGGAATGGTGAAGGAGAGAAGTCAGAGAAAGTTAAGAAAGGGGCACTGTCTTCCTAACTGAAGAAAATTCAGTAGGATTACCTGAGTGGAATATAATATTCCTTTATGTGAATATAACCTGCAGTTGTGAAAACTGGATAAGGAGTAGTAAGTTCCTGATTACATCATCAGTGTCAGGTAAAGCATCTCTAGAGAGAGATGCCTTTTGGTTTTGACCTTGTTGTAAAATATATGAAGGAAATTTGTTTTCCTTTTGTTGCTTGTATCTTTATGTAACCTTGTAAGTCTGTGGCTCTGGATATGCTCTATTTGCTTTTATGTTATGACATGAGATACAAGTGATTTCAAATTAACTAGTCAATGCTGGTGTACCGATGCATGATACTCCTATGGGGTATGATGGTTTTGAAACACAGCAGCCTGATGTGTTGTTCCAAGATATCAAAAAAGTAGCAAGTCCCTTTTAATGGGGGGAAGGGGAAGGTTCCTTTGCACCCAGCAATAGATGAAGAAAACCCCTAAAAGGAGTGTCCTCCTTTTGGACATGAGTCTACAGAGTCAGTGATCTAGTGGTAAGGGGTGAATACAGGCACAATCTCCAAAGTGATCTTTAGGTACTAGGACAAATATTTGAGGAGACGATTTTCAGAACACAGTGAGTGACGGCTTCCGCCACCATGTTAGCTACTAACTTTAAAAATAACCACGTACTTCCTGGATTCTAAAGGCTGCAGAACATCAGGACTCCATGCTATGGGATAATGAGACCCGCAATTCTTCTTTAAACTGTGCTAGCTAAAAATCTGACAATTCAAAATATTCTTTCCTTATGGACAGGCTCATGCGGCAAAAACACAAAACCGAAACAAACCCCCTAAACTCCAACAACCAAAAAACACATAGGCAAACAAGATAATCAGAACTAATCAAACATTAAAAAAAATATTCACATCAGGTTTACAGTCCAGATGACAGCTCAAAACATCATAGTGTACTCTTCTTTTTCATGCAGACCTTAAATTTTTGGGCTCAGTTTGATCTGGGATTTGTTAAAATTTTTTTTAGAGACTAGAGATCTTGTGTACATGTGTACCTCCCTGAAGAAAGCGCCACGCAATTAACAGATCTATTAGATAGACTTTCTATGTCTGTAGCTTTTAATGGGGCAGACATGAAACAGCCAGAAATTTACAGTCTAGTCATTTTTGAGGAGCAGTGACAAATACAGAGAGTGGAATGAGAGCAAGAGGTTGCAGCAGCAGAATTTCTTGCCTAGAAAGGTTTTGTATATGTCACCTTTGATTTGTACCAACCTTAGCAGCTTCAGGATTGGTGATGTAGGGCTACGGGGCATGTGGGTTTCCAAAGAAAATGAGGACAGGCCAAGGGTCATCCTGATGTGTCGAGGTGCTTGGTGCTCCCTCTTCGAGGGATGTGATTCTCCCCATCTACTCTGTTCTCGTGGGACCACACATGTCCAGCTCTGCTGTCCCCAGTACAAGAGACATGGACCTGTTGGAGCGAGTTCAGAGGAGGGCCACGAAGCTGATCAGAGGGCTGGAGCACCTCTCCTATGAGGACAGGCTGAGAGAGTTGGGCTTGTTCAGCCTGGAGAAGAGAAGGCTCCAGGGAGATCTAATTGCGGCCTTCCAGTACCTGAAGGGGCCTGCAGGAAAGATGGAAAGGGACTGTTTATCAGGGAGTGTAGTGACAGGACAAGGGGTAATGGGTTTAATCTGAAGTAGGGTCGATTTAGAATAGATATAAGGAAGAAATTCTTCACTGTGAGGGTGGTGAGGCACTGGAACAGGTTGCCCAGAGAAGCTGTGGAGGCCCCATCCCTGGAAGTGTTCAAGGCCAGGTTGGATGGGGCTTTGGGCAACCTGGTGTAGTGGAGGGTGTCCCTGCCTGTGACAGGGGGGTTGGAACTAGATGGTCTTTGAGTTCCCTTCCAACCCAAATCATTCCATGATTCTATGAATACCACCGTACCTGCAAGCAAGGCTAGTCCCCTGCCTTATGAGTTGTGAGGCCCACAACTGTAAAGCACCTCTCTTGCCCTGCCTGCCCATCGGCAGAGCCAGAGGGAGGAATATTCGCTATTTTGAACACTATATTGGTGTTCATAAAATGGAAGCTGCCCTCTCAATTATTAGTAGTGCTGGTAAATATGAACAAACATATATTGTTGAACTGGAAAACAGATTTCTGGAATCCATGGGCCAAATTTCTAGATGCAGGAAGGTAAACAAGCTGGATGTAGGTCTACTCAGCATTCATAAACATTAATATGGTAATGCACACAGACCAAAGAGTGTTAACATGATCACAAAGATGTGATGTAACCAACATCACATCAAATAATTTCTTTCTTTTTCTGTAGAGGCTAAGGGAATTAGCTAATTTTAAGTGTTTATTCTGTCAACGCAGCTGTACAAAATGCCACATTTTAGGTAAAACAGAAATAATGAAACAGATCCATAGTCTTGCCTGTGTCCCCCATCCCAGCCTCCGCATTGCAACTGCAGCAGTCCAGCTCTGAAAGCAATATGCAAACGTGCATCTAAGGAACAACATTTCGACTTAACTAAATGACCGCTCATTTAAATACCCTCTGTGTCATCCTGAGGACTGATTCTTTTTAAAGAGCAGCTCCACTGGAGATGATAGCGTGGATTACATGATCGTAAAATCAGTGTAAATGGGATCAGAAGCAGATCCATTATCTCTAATTAGGGACTGTGGTGTGATCTTACTTCATTGCACTGTATACAGGCTGTACGGCTGTTATTCTGAGTGACAGACGTTTGTTTTCCGGCACTTAATTTGCACATAGAATTAATGGTAATGCATCCAAGAATTTATATTGCTAATATAGAGCATTAGCATAGCTTGCTCTGTCCCCAGCTTCTGCTTGGAAAAGGATTCCAAAAAGAGAAAACAGCTCAGACTCAGTGGAATAATGATATTTTCTGTCTTCTATAGTGAACCATTTCAGCCCAATGAGTGTCGAAAATAGAGGTTATTATTTACTTTTCATGGTAGTGGAAACCATTTTCAATGGATTGCGCATTTCTATTAGGGTATAACGTTTGCTCCTCCTGGAAGCAGGAAAATTCTGTAGACAGATTTTTGCCTGTCTTTAAACCTTTCACCAGCTGACTAACCCCCAAGGTTTAATAGCTGGTAGACATCTGTAGGCAAAAGTAAGAGAAACGAGTTCATCAAGGAACTGTATCATGCTTCCAACATGTGGCAACATGAGTGCCTCTTCACCATCTGTTATTTTTGTGAGGATTTTATTATGTAAATGACGGTACACACTGCGCTCTAAACAAAGGAAAATGATTCCCCTTACAGTATGTTGTGACTGCCAGGCTTCTGTGTCAGCCCCGAAACAAATAATGAAAACAACAGAGAAGTGGCAGACAGAATATCTTGGGTTCTTCTACTTGTCCTCCCAAAAAGGAGCAAATATATTTAGGAAGAATTTGTTTCTTACATGTATTGTGACTTATAAAGGCAGGTAGTTAATGAAACAGCAAACAGTAGACAGATGAAACTAAATCAAGGTGAGGTTTGAAGACTTAAAATAGATTGAAGAGATAATCCTGCAAAACTATGGAGAATCCTAAAACTCTCTGGTCTCACTGAGAGACAAAAGCATGGAACTTGGCCCCTAGATCATCTGCAACAGAGAGAAATTAGTATTTTGTGATAGGATTGGAAGTGCATATCCTGCCCTACATTCTGGTTTAAAATTTTCCATTAAATTACCAATTTAAATTGAAATGTAATTATCTTAACTGGCATATTTTTGGCAGCTGCGATGATTAAAAAAAAAAAAGTCCCTGTGCTACTCTGGATCAAGTAAAACCCATAGGAGTTCTAACACTGGCCCTTAATCAAAGTCTGCAAAGACACAAAGGCTTTGAGCTAATCTATGCCAAGCTATGTTGGACAGTATGGCACTGCCTAGAGCATCCTTCTGGTGGTATTTAAAGCACCTGGTGCCCTAGGAAAAGAAATTGTATCCAAGGCTGTAAATTCTGTTTTCCTTCTACCCATCTACCGACCAACAGTGGCTGCTCTGATAGCGTAATAGCTCATGGGAAAGAAAACGCACCACTATTTTTGTTTTATAAATTTATTTAATGTGTGACACCCAAGTGGTTATCTGGACACACACTCTTCCTCATTGTGTGTGTCATGTGGTTTAATATAATTAAACTATCATAGCATTCATTGATTTAACTCAACTCTTAATTTGATAATTGGAAAAGGTATGCATTGGGGATTAATTGTTCTTCCAAGTGAATTTAAACAGAATTAACTGAAACCAGTGCCAGACTTGACCAAATTGGTGATTTAAGGGTGTTTGTTACTTCCTGCATTGTCTTTGTGTGTTTTCTTACACTTGTATTTGTCAGCTTTTTCTGACTTAATTATGATTAAGTGTTGAACTTTACAGATAGCCAACTGCTGGTACTGCTGTATTGATTAGTTGTTTTTATTAATGTGTTAAATGTTGTGGTTGTAACAGGAATATATTTCGTGATAGAGCAGCTAATAGCTGCAGTAGCTGGAGAACTCTGCCATGAAATTATCAAGCAGCTCTAGAAGGTTGTGGGGTCTTTTTCAATTTTTTTTCTTTTTTTTTTTTTTTGGACATCCTTAACATCAAAATCTATCATTTCTGTTAGTGCCTGTTGTTGTGTTTTGTTTGCAGAATTAGAAATCAATGGTAACCATAATCCAATTCCTTGAGTCAAACAATTTGGTTCAAGTTTGCAAATGTGACATAAGCTTGCTTTCATCATTGCAGGTGTCAGAAACAGTTTAAAAGAAATTAAAATATTGATGAATATTACTGTGTCATAATCTTTCCCTCTCATAGTGCACGTCAAAAATTCAGCCATCATTTAAAGTTAAATTTTTACATAGATGGTCATCAAAGCAGCCTAACAGATCTTCATGATGTGAAATGGTACTGAAAGTAAGGAAGCGTGGTGGTTTAACCCCAGCCAGTAACCACACACCACGCAGCTGCTCGGTCCCCCCTCCCCTTACCTGAATTAAACTGTAACGGTAGAGTTCCTGTTGTTTCTCCACCATACACTGTTTTATACATCACATATATGCATAAATGGTATTCATAATTATTCTATATTCTGAAACTTAGAAGAGATCCATTCAAACAGGAATGCCAATATTCTTTGTCTTGAGATACAACATGTTATATGTAACTATAATGGATCATTCCAATGTAATATACTGTTCTTTTCCATCAGTTTGTATATGTAAACTAATGGGGAACAGTTACATAATAAATACTCTGTACAGCTGAAGTCTTTGTAACCTTAGAAGCCTGGAAATTACGTTATTAATATCCCATATGATGTTTTACCCAGTCATCTGTTTTCTGTTTTTCAGAGCGCTTAGGCGTAGGGGAAGGAGCCCCGCTTGCACAAGACTCCCTGATTTGAAGAGGAGCTGAAACGCTTGGGAGAAAAATCACTCTCCTCTAGGCACGGTCACGGCAGTAGGACTTCAGCTCAAGGTGGGGTCGTGCAAGCAGCTGCCCCTGAGGGTCAGCAGGGGGAGGGCACAGCCCAGCCGCCGCTCCACGGGAGCCTGGCCAGGAGTGTGGGCTGTCGCAGCCCCTCGGCACCGCTGGGGTGGCGCGAGTGGGATGCCAGTAGATGTCTTGCAAGCTCTGCAGGGTGCTAAGCTCAACACCAGCTGTCAGAAATGCCTTCCAAGGCCTTCGGTCAAACAACGGGGTGACCTAGGGGGCGTTAAAAGTATTGGCCAGCCTTCTAACCTAGGGTTATGGAACAGGCTCTCAAAGGAAAATACTCTGGTCCTGGTTTTTGGACTCCAGGAAAACTAGGAAATGAAGTTGTGGCTTGGATTTGGTAGCTGGTTATGCCATTTGCACATGCAAAACCCCGAAGAAAGAACCACAAGCAAAATGAAAGCAGAAAACTGTAAATGCAAGGCCTTTCAGTGCAAATTTTGACTCCAGGATGCCATTGAAGGTATAATGATATAACAATTACACAACTTGAATAATTTTTCTGTCTTTAGAAACTGAAAATTCAAGCTGACATTCGTGCCTCGCATAAGTTCTGATACGTGTCTTCTCTCGATTTACACGTGCTTGGTTTTGCAAAACAAATAAAATTCCTGCTTTGATACTTGATGGTGCTATCTGTTGATGTTTCTTCTCTTACTTTCTGATATCTTCTCTTCATTTTTGTGCTGCTGCTCAGACTCCCCTTTTCCCACGTCACCGGTTGTGTCTTTCAATCCTTCTGTTCTAACACTTTGTCTAAGTTATATTTTCTTTCACAGTGCTTTTTTTTTTTTTTCTTTCTTTCTGTATTATCATCGTACAGTCTCCAATGTATCTAGCAACTCTGGGGGTAGCTTGAATAGCTAGAGCACAATGGACTTGGATGTCTGAGAGTTAGTATTCTTTGTAACTGCCATTAGCTTTAAGCATGTCAGTTTGTTTTTCAATATTTTGCTTTTTTTTCCCCCCCATTTCTAGTAATGCAGATAGAGATATCCCCCTTTCTGAGCAAAATGCCATAATGTTCACAAGAGCTATACAGATGGCAAATAATGTTGGTAGCAGAAAAAGAGGAAAACTTTCATTGTCAGAACAAAATGGACATAAAGGTTTTATAAACTAAAGGCCAATTATTCCAGAGGTGCATGGGGGGCCAGTTCCACTGTAATCAGTCTTGTGAATGTGAGGGCAGAATAGGACCTTGACTGTCTGTATCTGGACTTTGTCAGGCCATTTGTTTGTGACCAGAATTGTATCGTTATTCTGGTTTTCAATAAAGGGATGTTCACTGAGGCATCACATTGATATTTTTGAAGTATGTTCCACATTTTCAAAGGAACAAATTTATCAGCAAAGAATTGAAATGTCTAGCTGTTTCAGTACGCTATCGAGATTTCACATCACACTGCTGTGCAAGCGCGTTCATTTTTCACCTGCTGGGTGTAATGGGAATGAGTTCAACAAATGAAAGCATGTTTTAACAAGGAGATGACTCGGCCAAATCTTGTTCCTTCCTCCAGAGAAATACCCCCACCCCACCACCCGACCCCCGAAAAACAAAACCCAAAGGCACCAACTTGTTTTCATTACTCAGAGATCAGATCTGATCCCAAAATCCTATAGTCAGGGGCATTGTTGGGAGTAGACCCATGGGATTTCAACAAAATTGAGCTTCCACTTTTCATCTCACCTGTACCTGGGTGGACTGCTGCCTGAAGGAGCCTAGTCCTTAGGCATCTCTTGCCTTATTGTCTTAAAGCTGACTCTTTGAGGAAAATCTTGTCAGGCTTTCATCTCTGAGTTCTGTACTGGGCAGACCCTTTGCAGTTATTTAGTGTTTTAGTCTTTTAGTGTTTCTGTAAAACATGACCTTTAGCAACAATCTTTGGACATTCCATTGAGTATGTTCACAAAACCTGAGGAGGGCTGCTGTTCTGGTTGCTCACAACCCTGCGAGCTGAAGAGCTTCCCCCAGGACCAGGCAGCCAACCAGGCTGATTCCTTGGACATTGAATCTCCAGCATTACTTGCTAATATGGCTGTCCCGGTTTTGTCTGGGATAGAGTTAATTTTCTTCCTAGCAGCTGATATAGTGCTGTGTTTTGGATTTAGGCTGAGAATAATGTTGATAACACACTGATGTTTTAGTTGTTGTCAAGCAGTCAAGGACTTTTCAGCTTCTCATACTGCCCTGACAACGAGAAGGCGGGGGGTGCCTGAGAAGCTGGGAGGTGACACAGCCAGGACAGCTGACCCAAACTGGCCAAAGGGATATTCCATACCATATGACGTCATGCTCAGTATATAACTGGAGTGTGGCTGGGAGATGGCGTGGCTCAGGAACCAGCTGAACATCAACTTTGTGTGGTGAGCAGTTGTGCTGTGCGTCACTGGTTTTGTATATTCTATTATTATTATTAATAATTATTATTATCTTCCTTTTCTGTCCTATTAAATTGTCTTTATCTCAACCCACAAATTTTACCTTTTTCTCCCTTTTTGATTCTCTTCTCCATTCCACTGGGGCAGGGGGAAGGATGGAACAGCTGTGTGGTTGTTTCAGCTGCTGGCAGGCTTAAAACATGACAATGGCACAGAAAGCAGCGGCTGAAGGTGAGTAGTTACTTTGTGACATGATTATTCTTCTGGGACCTATGGAAAATGGGTGGGTGAGCCCAGTCTGGCTCTTTGCTGACAGGCCAGTTGGAATAATTGGTATCTTTTTTGCAGTGTTTCTCAGCAGAAAGAGCAAGGCTGGAACTGAAAGGAGGAAAAATCTCTTTGTGGAGCATTTTATGTCTAAGATCAAGACCTTTTGAAGGATTTAAGTCCCAAATACAAATGTAACATCCGACGAGCTATAACAGCTATTGGGGGACAGAGGGAGAAAAGAGGAGGGGAGAGGGAAAGGGAACCACATCCAAGGAAGGTGATGCTGTTTGGAAAAAATGTCTCATACAGTTTGGCATCTAGCTCTCAACAGGCTATTGCCAACCTGCAAGTTCATTTGAGGTTTATAGCAAGTTACAGGAAGAATAAAAACTTAATCATGTGCAGAGCCTTGGTGTTGTATTCTTGCCATCTATTTCAATAGCAGTAATAACATACAGACTGAGAAGTGATTAAAGAATGGCACAAGCTGCTTTCTACTTGAGTTTGCAAATGTATTTCCACTTAAAGCTTAATTTTTATGTTTTTCATCCAAATTTAAGAAAACAAGAGAACATGAGGTCCAAGAACTCCATATATGGGTTGGATCTGGGGTCAGGTTTTTTATCAGTTTTTACCTGAGTTAAACATGGGAACTTTTCACCTAATATCTAAAAACATAACAATATTTTATTGTGGCTCAAAAATACAAACAGCAATAAGATGAAAAGTGAAACTCAATGATGAAGGTGGTGGCTCAACAGAAGACTCACCTACATGTTGTAGCCTGTACCTTCTTAACAAATCACAAAAGTTCCTATTAAAGATTTTTAGGATTTAAAGATGAGATCTGTTGAAATGCTGTCTGAGCCTGGATCTTGTAGTCCAGACTAAAGATTAATTTAATTCTCTTTTTAAGAGCTGCAAAGGTTATTTTCTTCTTGCTAGTTCTTTGGGTTTTTTTCAGTTCATAACTATGAACTTTACTGTCATCAGCTGAGATCAAAGATCTTAATGCATCTAAAATTATCATCGCTACTTACAAGAAGGAAGTAAGCTTCTCAGTAATAAACCATGCATTAGAAAACCTTTTCAGTGGATAAAACTTTTTTCTTTCTGTTTCTGAAATAATTTTTTGAGTGGTAATCACCTCCTTCAAAATCTACTTTTTTCTTGTACCTGGCTGCAAACTTGGCAGAAGGTTTTTGTTCCTTGCTCTCACACCACAAACATGGAGTTTGTGTGAATTTTACCCATGGGAAATCTGTGCCTTTAACTACGTTTAGCATCTTTATTAGCTTATTAGCGTGCATCTGAGTTATCCTGATACATTGTAAACACACTGGACCTGAGATATATAGCAACAGCATATAAAGATTTTTTAAATTTTTTTTTAAAGGACTTGAAATTTGGCAAAAGTTTGCTGTGAATGAGTGGTCCTACTTATTAGGGATGACATTTAGCAACTCTAGTCCACAAATTAATGCTGCCCTTTGGGGAAAAGAAAGAAACCAATTTCAGAAAAAATGTTTTCTTTTAATTTCTTTACTTCTTGCCACTTTTTCTTCTTTTGATATATCAGTTTCTTGTGCACTGCTTTCTCTCCTTGTTTATCAAAGTTACTAATTTATGGTCTATTGATGCACAACAGTTCTTTGATCTTACAGTTGGTACTTGGCTGTCAGTAAGAAAGATGAGAAGCAAAAGTGTGAAGGATTTTCCTAGGGTAGGATAAGAGTTATAGCCATGTCTCTAAGCGAGAAACTTAGGCAGGTGAAGAAAGGTTGGACTGCAGAAAAGTAGGACAAGACTATCACTTTGTTTTGGGAGATAATATAGTTTGAGTTATGTGTTTAAAATCGTTATTAAGATTGGTTTATATTCAGCTACTTCAAATTGTCCAACACTTTCACTACTTAAAATAGTGAAGTTTTTTGATTTATTTGGTTTTTACCTTTCCAACTGGCCCACCTCTTTCCCCTAGTTTCTTGCCTCCTTTGCAGTGTTATGCTAGATATAGGAGAGAAACCTTTCCACTGATTTTGATAGGAAAAGTTTTCTCAAAAGACTAGCTTTTTGGTTTATAACCTTGGGTTGTTTGTTCAGTATTTGTTCAATCACCTTCTTTAGCAAGAGAGCATAAAATCTATTTAACAATGCAAATGTCTGGCCGAGCCTAAGTTCGCTGAAATTTCTGGACACATCTAATACTGTCTGTATAGGTCTACCATATTTATCTGCATGGAGATTATACTGGTCTTGCTGCAGTACTGATTTGCACTTGAAATGTGATGCCTGTAGGGACCAGCATGTTCAAGTTCTAAAAAGAGTTGGTTGATAATTTGAATTTCAGCAGAAAAGACAGGGGAGAGAGGACAATAAAATTCTGTTGAATAATTTCTTTTCTCCAGCATTGTCACTACAAAATTTTAAACCTAAATCTTGATGTTTGTCTCCCCTCCTCCTAGAAAATTTTACATTTGAAAAAGAGCCTGAAGGCTTAGTAACAATTTAGTAAGAACACAAGAATGTCATCATCTTTCCTAATGAAGTTTCATCTCAGAGAGATTTGCCTTGTTCTTTCAAATGAGGAGGAAGTTTCTCTCTCATGGTTTACAACAGTTGAGTCCCATGATGGGTATCATATAACGCATATGATTTACACATATGATTGATTTTACATTCATCTAAACTACAACACTCGTCAGTTGCTGCCTTGATGCCATTGCGGCTATATTCCTGTCCTAAAGTGAAGGCATATGGATATCTTTGTAGCTCCAGCACTGCAGGTAGGAATTTAGGGGTATGATTTCACTTATTTGAAGTTATCCAAATGCTGGAAGCAGAGATCAATGCCAAATAGATAAGTTGATTAACTACTTTCATTTTCTCTCCTAGAAGATTGGTTATATGAAAAAGAAACACTGAAAATATGTCTTTCAAAGAAGTAATTTTAGAGCGCCAGACAAATGTAAAGTACAATTTGTCTTGTTCTCTGAAATGTTGACTGATAAATATGAGGTGAGTTGGAGTGGCTATGGTGAGAAAGCTGTTTCAAAAGACAGACTAGAATATTGTTTCAGTGGTAGAAGTATGTCTATATTTTTCTCATAACTTTCTAGGGGAAAAAACCCATATTATGCATGTCCTTGGTTTGAATTTGTACAGGCTAGCTGCCAATTTAATAAATGACAAAAATATTGCTATGTTAGGATGTTGCCATGAAAGTATTGTTCCTAATATATACTTGAATATAATAGTAATAATACTGTAGGTTACTTTATATGTATTATAATTATGCATTTTTTTTTCTACATCCACTAAGTACATGGAATAATTCAGCTTCTGTAATTTATTTTGTTAAAAGACACACTGGTTTTACAGCATTCATGGATATACATACAATTTATAAATTTAAGACACTAAAACTATGTATTTCTGATTTTTAACTTCTACTGAAACTATAGTGTCATGATGGTATGTACAGAGTAATATCCTTGGACTTCCTTGGACTTCCTGAGGCCTTAGCTGGCAGAGTTGTCAAATTAAACTGGGACATTTTGTAAATGTATCTTTAATAAATACATATGTCTGTCATGCTTCCCTACTCAGTCTTATAAATCAGACTGTATCTAGCTGTCAGATACTCTCAACCCAGCTGTCCTAATCTGTCAAGTAAAAATTATAGCATCTAGGCTCACATCCTTCTCTGAAAATATTTATTTATACCAGTGACATGTCAAGGACACACAATTTTTTATTTATTTATTTATTTTTCCCCAGCAACAAAACCATTAACAGCTGGCTCAAGTCCCTGCCAGGAGGGCAGTGGTTAACACATAGAGAGAATTTATAATGGAAGAACACACCAGCCAAGCAAAATAAATGTTGGATAGCATTTTAAAAAATCCTTCCTAAATGCCAGATATTGAGCATTCAGGCTTGTCTTACTCAATATACAATAGTAATTTTATGCCATTCATCATCCTCACCCCCATTCATCTACAGATGAGCCTACACTCCTGTGTTGCAAAGAGATGTAGAAGTTGCCTCCAGGTTTTGCGTCTCTGCAGTATCTAGTAATTAACCATTACAGTTCTAATGACACGTCGGACACATCATAAACTATTGCCGTAACGTGAGAGGAGGAGAATGCTATGGAGAATATGAAGCCATTGCTTATTGTAGTTCCACCAGCTCTCCCTGAACAGAGAATACGACCTCAGAGGTTGAGAGTCAGAGGGGGAAAAAACAGGATGAAGGAATCCTTGGTATTTTTAAAAGAATAAAGCATTTTATTACATATGCATAAACAGATGTTAACATCACTTGTAACTTTTCTTTTTTAGAAATTTTAGACTACACTCTATTTAAAACAAGAACTAAAACTCACCTGCATTCAGTTTAAGACAGGAAGAAAATAAATCTTAACTCTTTGAAATATTGTGCCCAAATTATTAAAGAATCAAAATCCCAGTTTACTTCAAGCTTGCAACTCATTCTAGTCATCCTAACAGTACTGGGGGGGTTTTGCATTTTGTTTTTGGTTTGTTTGGTTGGTTGGGTTTTTTTGTCTCTGAGATCAGTAAATTCTCAAGTACTTTTTTAGGTGTGATAGACTCAGCTTTATTTTGAGCTTTCCATTTGTGTGTTCATGTTAGCCAGTTTCTGTGATGATCTGCATTCTTTTGCCTAAAGTGTTAGTTTTTTGCTGTAGTAAAATTGAGAGAATTGCCAACTGTCCAAAATAAAGTTATAAAAATCTTTAGATAAAAAAAGGTGGATTTCAGTTTGATATATTATGAGAAGATACTTAAGTTCTGGACCTCTCGTTCTGGATATATTGGAGGAAGTATGGACAAGAGGGAAGGACACCTGATCCAGCAGTAAGGAGATCTGTTCTTTCATGAGCCAAGGACCAGTGGGACAGGACACAACATTAGGGACCTGAGTATTGGGACTTTCTCTGGAAATCTGCCATAGCTTGCCTTGACCGTTGTTTAAAGCAAGGCCATAAGTCTGCTTTTTACATGAATAATTGCCGAAGGAATTGCTTTCAGAAGAAGGGTGATACTTTCTAAATAATAATGACTGTTGCCTCCATGCCAGAACTGAGTGGAACTTGCGTGAATGCACTGCATATGGGAAAACAGAGTGGGAATAGCCTGGGGAGGAAGCGCATTGCCTCAAAATCTTGAAAGGAGTTAATCACTTTGGAATGCCCCCAGGTGTATGACAGGGAATTGAACTTATCACAAATGAAATCTTTCATCAATGGCATTTTACTAGTTATCTCCTTCTCTGACAGGCTGTCTTGTTTAAAAAAGAATAGAGTCCTTTTTTTAAAACCCATTATAATTGTTTTAATAATATTATTTATAATGAGCTTTTCGAGAATTGCAATATGATAGCTGAAGTGAAAAAAAATCATCCTGAAAGTAAAGCATTTTTAAAAACCAGAAACCTGGAACCATATAATGAAGGTTGGTTTGGCTTCCCTAGTATGGGTAACTTTTTAACTGAAATAGCTGTTTGTTTTCCTTTCCTAAAAGCCCTGGGCTAATTCAAGCATAACCATTCAATTTAAGGTAGGACCTGATGAAGAGCAGTCCTATGGACTGTGATAGGCTGTGATGAATGTTTGTCGTGGTCCTTTCTGCCCTTGAGATCTGTGTATATCTGAACTAGACACAAACAGCCCACAAGAGTTTTGAAACCAGGTAATTAAATAACTGCAGTCCTGTTAGGCACCATGTGGGAAAGCATGGATGAAAAGCTAGAGGGATGTGGAAGAAAAACATTGCCTCAGCTTCAGCCTCTCAAGTCAAAAGCTTAAGAAATTTAAATAAAAATTATGAGTGACTGTTAAGAGAAAGAAACCTTGGGTTTCAATCTGATAAAACCTGGATTAGAAACAGAAAGAGACGGCAACAGCAATTAAGTTTGGACAAATTCTATGTTTAGAGAGGGACCGACAAGATTAAAATCCCTTTCTATCTTGAAATCTGGATGATAAGAAAGCATTTAAGTACCTTAATTTTAAATTGGATAGGTCAAATGCTATTTGATTTGTTCACATGTGTGTGATCTTTCTTCACAATTTTACAAGGACACCCATCAAAAGTGGGCTGAATAAGAACCCACTGTAGATCCAACTAAATAAGGAAGCAAGGATACAGCGATTGACTTGGGGAATTCTACTGGATTTCTTGGGGTAACAGCATTCCTCCTCTGGTTTTAGGAAATCTAATTCCTTTTTTATTATATTCTCACAAATTCATGGTAATAGTAGCACTTTGAAGTTTACTATCTGGATTTACACTTTTGAACTTTTTTCATAATGGTTCATGTAAGTATTTTCCCCCAAATAAACTACTAATATTCTTGTGTGAAATTAACTTGGTGATTAAATTGCAGGTCTTAGTTGCAGCAAATTCACCTTTAACCTTCTCTAGAGAAGGGTGCAGCTCTTAAATACACATAGTGAATTAATCACGAGCTTGTTTCTCTGAACAAAAGCTGTATTTGAAAGAATTTATTGTGAAAGAAGTTGTATCATACATAATGAAGTGTTATAAAAGTCCTGAATGATTTCAAGTGACTAACCCCACATTAGACGTTGGGAAATCCGTGCCTGGAACAGCTAGAAGTACAGAGGGCCTGATGTAAAGCATGTTGAAGTCAATGACTTTTTTCCATTGTCTGCAATGGACATAAGGTTGTTCAATTTCATGGGATGGAAAAAATTTATTTTATGGAACAAACATGCACAAAGAAACACAACTCATTCCTTAGATACATGTGCTTGCTTCCTGATGGTTTTTAATGGGAAACATATGTGCACCGTGAGGTGAGCACATTGAATTACCCAGCTCTTTGAAGGGAATTAGTCACTTTTGCAAGCGAATCAATATCCAATAACAGGAGCTGATCAACAGCGCTTGAGTTCAGTTGAGCATGCCAACAAGGTGTTGTGAGATACGAGCTTCCATTGGTTTTCTGATTCTTTAAAAATTAAGGGTTGAAGGAGCTAGACTGTCTCAGGATCAAGCATTGAATTTATGTCATATTTTTCTAAATCTGGAAATGGGACAGTGAAAAGCGTTGCTGTGTAGTTAATGTATATTCCTTCAGCTGCTGATGTAGCAGAAAAAAAGAAATGAATGCTTGCAAGCTGCATAAGGCTTTAGCAATGAGAAAAAGCTCTAACAAACTCATGATTGTATATAGTACAATAAAATATTAAAAATTCACTAGCTTTTATGTTCTGAGGAGCTGCTTATTCCTCCAGACTATGAGCCAGATCATGAAGATCAATCTCAGTAAAAGAAATAATTTTCTGTCTTGGTTTCAGCTGAGAGAATTGATTTTTCTTCATAGTAGCTAGTGTGGGGATACGTTTTGGATTTTTGCTGGAGACAGCATTGATAATATAGAGATGTTTTTGTTCTATGGACCTATTGTTGAGCAGCGTTTATGCGGGGCCAAGGCCTCTTCTGCTTCTTGCACTGCCCTGCCAGCAGGATGGCTGGGGGTGGACAAGAAGTTGGGAGGAGACACAGACAGCACAGGTGACCCAAACTGACCCAAGGGATATTCCATACTATATGACGTCATGGTCAGCTTATAAGGAGCTTGGGGGAAGAGAGAGAGGGGGCAGCAGTGGCGTTCAGAGTGATGGTGTGTGTCTTACCCAGTAACCGTTACACTTGATGGAGCCCTGCTTTCCTGGGGATGGCTGAACCCCTGCCTGCCCGTGGGAAGTGGGGAATGAATTCCTTGTTCTGCTTTGCTTTGCTTGTGCGCGCGGCTTTTGCTTTACCTAGTAAACTGTCTTTATCTCAACCCACGAGTTTGTCTCACTTTAACTTTTCCAATTCTCTCCCCCATCCCGATGGGGGGGAGTGAGTGAGCGGCTGCGTCGTGCTCAGCTGCCGGCTGGGGTAAAACCACGACAGTCCTTTTTGGCGCCCAACGTGGGGCTCGAAGGGTTCGAGATAATGACAGATTTGATTGGAATGTGCTAGATTGAATTTATAGCTGTTATTAGCTGTTCAGCTATTAACTGGCAGGCTCCTGTGCTTGCCGTGGGGCTTGCTTGCCTTACTATCTATTAGGGTCTAGTGCTCATTAGTGGCTGTTTTCTGCTTTCGCTGCTCGCTGTACTGCTGTCCTGCTTATCATCTTACTGTGCTGTGCCTGGGAACATTTTGGTAACAGCAATGGCGATGCGCCTGGGCTGGCAGGTGGCCAGGGCATCGCTGCTGTTTCTGTGCTGCCGTCCTGGACAGGCTGGAACTCCTGTGTGCACTCGAGTCGAAGGGACTGTGACCTGCGGATGATTCCACGTCGGAGCAGGACACCCCAAAGCGTCTGTGGCTGTGGTTGTGTCTGTGCCGCAGCAGGTATATCTCAAAGTGTCTGGGGCCGTGGTTGCGTCTGTGCCGCAGCAGGTATATCTCGAAGTGTCTGGGGCCGTGGTTGCGTCTGTGCCGCAGCAGGTATATCTCGAAGTGTCTGGGGCCGTGGTTGTGTCTGTGCCGCAGCAGGTATATCTCAAAGTGTCTGGGGCCGTGGTTGCGTTTGTGCCGCAGCAGGTATACCTCTGGAAGGATTGTGAGCCAAGGATAAGTCCATGCTGGAGAAGGTACACCTCGGAGCATCTGTGGCAAGGATAAGTCCATGCTGCAGCAGGTACACCTTGAAGCATCAGTGGCTGTGCATGGGTCATGCTGGAACATTTCAAAGTGTGTGGCCATGGATGAGTCCATGATAGGGCAGGTTTATTTCTGAGAGGACTGAAGTGACTGTGATTGTGGGCAAGGCCACACTGGAGCAAGTGTATCTATGAAGGCATTGTGGCTCATGGAGAAGGCCATGCTGGAACAGGTGCACCTCGAAGTGACTGTGGCTGTGGATAAGTCTATGGCACAGCAGGTGTACCCCTGGAGAAACTGTGGCTCATGGATAAGGCTCCACTTGGAGCAGGTACACCCCTAAGGGACTGCAGTCTGAGGATAAGTTCAAGCCGGAGCAGGGGCAAGGGGAGGTGTTCATTGCAATGGTAAACTTGATGGTCTGACTCGAAGGGACCAGGGGTGGAGATTGTAATGGAAATACCTTTAAATTGTTGTAACCCATGATTTGAATTGCATGTTACAGGAATTACTGTAGCAGAAATCACCTGAACCAATGGAGAACAAGCCTTACAGGGGGCAGCGCAAGTGCAGCAGTGGACCTGACCAGAGCTGGTTTTGGTGCCCAGTAACTCCACATGTCAACCACCTCTCCTGTCCTGAGTGACCACCGTGGTGGATGGAGCCCAAGGTTGTGGACCAAGTGAACCCAATGGACATTTTGCAGACATTTATGGACATTTTAAAAGGGTGGTCCACAGACTAAGGGAATGATATCAGCATATTATATCAAGGGATGAGAAGGGTGGTGGTGCTCAATGAGGATGTATTGAATTGTGTGGGAGCTGAGCATGACGTAAATAGTATGGAATAAGGGGTGGATAATGTCTTGGTTTCAGCTGAGAGAATTGATTTTTCTTCACAGTAGCTAGTGTGGGGATACATTTTGGATTTTTGCTGGAGACAGCATTGATAATATAGAGATGTTTTTGTTCTGTGGACCTATTGTTGAGCAGTGTTTATGCGGGGCCAAGGCCTCTTCTGCTTCTTGCACTGCCCTGCCAGCGAGATGGCTGGGGGTGGACAAGAAGTTGGGAGGAGACACAGACAGCACAGGTGACCCAAACTGACCCAAGGGATATTCCATACTATATGACGTCATGGTCAGCTTATAAGGAGCTTGGGGGAAGAGAGAGAGGGGGCAGCAGCGGCGTTCAGAGTGATGGTGTGTGTCTTACCCAGTAACCGTTACACTTGATGGAGCCCTGCTTTCCTGGGGATGGCTGAACCCCTGCCTGCCCGTGGGAAGTGGGGAATGAATTCCTTGCTTTGCTTTGCTTGTGCACGCGGCTTTTGCTTTACCTAGTAAACTGTCTTTATCTCAACCCACGAGTTTGTCTCACTTTAACTTTTCCAATTCTCTCCCCCATCCCGATGGGGGGGAGTGAGTGAGCGGCTGCGTCGTGCTCAGCTGCCGGCTGGGGTAAAACCACGACATTTTCATTTGATATTAAAGAAAGAATTCCAATATTTAATATTCACTTCCTAGGTATAATGATTTTTTAAAAATATTTTCTTTATGATGGACAGAACCCATACCTTACTGTACTATGTTATCCACAAAGTGAGTGTATTTGTCAACCAGCTAATCCTCCAGTTCTATTTAATGAATTGTTGGAAAGCTGCTGTTGCACTTGTCATCTTGCACAGATTGCAGTTGTCCAAAGGGTTTTTAAAAATGTGTATCTAGAACCATGACTTATAAATATATATATGTTAATAATAATTTTGCTTATATTTCTAGCTAATGAAAAATTATATTTAAAATAGAGATATTTCTGACCATACAATTAGTGTCCATAAAGATATTTTTTTAATGGGAGTAATCAAAGTCCACCCTGGATTCTCCCCTTTTATTCTAAGTGTCTTTGCAATTTTGCTAACAGGTTTTGGAGCCCCATTGCCTGATGTGCTGGTTTTGGCTGGAATAGAGTTAATTTTCTTCATAGTAACTAGTATGGGGCTGTGTTTTGGATTTGTGCTGGAAACAGTGTTGATAATACAGGGATGTTTTGGTTCCTGCTGAGCAGTGCTTACACAGAGCCAAGGCCTTTGCTGCTTCTCGCACTGCCCTGCCAGCGGGATGGCTGGGGGTGCACAAGGGGTTGGGAGGGGACACAGCTGGGACAGCTGATCCAGAGTGGCCAAAGGGATATTCTGTTAACATATGATGTCACGTTCAGCAATAAAAACTGAGGGAAGAAGAGAGAAAGGAGGGGTGTTGGGAGTTATGCCTGTCTTCCCAAGTAACCGCTACGCGTGATGGAGCCCTGCTTTCCTGGCGATGGCTGAACCCCTGCCTGCCCATGGGAAGTGGGGAATGAATTCCTTGCTTTGCTTTGCTTGTGCACGCGGCTTTTGCTTTACCTATTAAACTGTCTTTATCTCAACCCAGCAGTTTCTGCACTTTTGCCCTTCCGATTCTCTCCCCCATCCCACTGGGGAGGAGCGACCGAGTGGCTGCGTGGGGCTGAGCTGCTGGCTGGGATAAAACCATGACACCTGGTCACTGTACACCCCTGGAGACTCTCTGATATGCATGTCTTCTCACATTACTAGTATGACACACTTATTGGCTCTAAGTCTTGACATCTAGTTTTAACAGTATCACCTCAGTGGAAGACATAAGCAAACACCAGTAAGTTTTGTGGAGATCTAAGCAGTCAAGGGGTATACCATATTTTCTTTTCCCAGAAAACTATTTTTAAATGAACAGTGGAAGTAATAATCAGCTGCTATTTCAGTCTGCTTAATGTTATTACAAAATTAAATGGATAAGTTAAAAACACAAGTTAAAGACTACATGTTTTTTCATGTATGGAAACAAACAAAGCAAGAAAAAGTAAGAGAAAGCAAAGGGTGAAACCGAATTTGAAATAAGAGTGAAGAAAAATCAGGTTGCCATTCTTTTCTCTCAAGTACTGCTTTTCTTACAGTATTGAAACAGCCGCACAATGTTGTTTTCTTTTTCAATGAACCTTACAAATTGGGAGGATTTGCTTTTAATTCTTGTAGATGGTGTGGGAGAAGACCAGCAACTTTTGTGCTTCATTTCCTGTTCCTATAAACACTTAGGGATTTTGCTTGGTTTCAAGTGAGAAGGCCCACTGACATGCAGAGGGACTACTCTGGGGCTTAAATTTAAGCAGGTGTGTAAGCGTTTGTGGAACTAGGGCTTTTTTATATTTATTGACCGACAGGTTCATTGCCCTACAGGGACTACTTTGCAAGACTATTTGCAGTGACTTTTTTCATTTTGGAAAGACCACTTTCAGGTCTAGCCTTGTTACAGCTCCACAGATTTACGCTGTGGGAAGACCTGGGAGTAGTGCCACCAAAGGGGGACTTTGGGCAGGGCTGTATGGTCAGCCATGGTCTGAGTGAGGGCTTGTAGGCTGCAGTGAGTGATTCCTTGTGCTGTCAAAATGGGTATTGCATATATTGCACGACACCAGCAGCGCACCCTGTGAAATACACTCCCATCCATGCTGGGAGAGGAGGTCTGACACACCTTTGAAGAGACTAGCCAGAAGCAGGAGAATGGGATAGAGGAGATGATGCTGATAATTGCGTTGTTTATAGGAGTCCTTTTGCGAGAAGAGCGTTAGGGCTGCAACAGTTGCCCCACCTATAGCTTTGCAGAGTAGCTACAGGTTGGTGTTTCTGGAGACTGTTGGCTGGCCTGCATTCTGGGTCTGGGGGGGTCTTCACCACCACAACTCCTTGTACAATGCTGTTTTTTCTGGCTTTATGTTGATATAAGGGAGGAGGGAAACACATCATCCTCATTTTTACACAGGGTTTGCTTGTGTGGTCTGTAGAAAAATCCCAGATTTCTTCTTAGGATTCCCTTTATCTTTTGAGGGGGGTTTCCTGTCTCTTCTGCAGAATCAGAATTTGTCCTCTTTTTAATTAACTCCTAAAAGGACATTTTGATACTATGTTCTAAGTGACATGCATTAAAAAAATCCTGAAATTTATTGAATTTGCATGTACAGCTCCTCTTATTAGTATTACACCGATAGTACACTGACTACCATTGATGCAATTTATTGAATTCTGTTTATAAACTTCTTTCAAGTAAATATGACTCTGTGTAA